>NC_092055.1:108356391-108675596 GCF_003086295.3 Arachis hypogaea
AATTAGTTTTGATTTGGTAGTGGGTTTATGAGGTAGGTTTAGGGAAAGAGATATGTGATGTAAGGTTTAGTGAAGAGGATTAGTGATTGGTGTTTTTAAAGTGTTTTGGGTTGTGTGAAAGAGAGTGGTGAGAAGAAGTGAGTGGAGGTAGTGGGGATCCTGTGGGGTCAAGATCCTGAGATGATCCTGTGGGGTCCACAGATCCTGAGATGACCTGTGGGTCCACAGATCCTGAGGTGTCAAGGTATTTACATCCCTGCACCCATTAGGCATGTAAAAATGCCTTTGTACCCAACTCTGGGCGTTCAGCGCCAGGTTGGTGGCCATTTTGGGCGTTCAACGCCCATTTGTGTGCCATTTCTGGCGTTGAACGCCAGAACCATGCCTGTTCTGGCGTTCAGCGCCCAGAAGCTGCCCATTTTGGGCGTTTAGCGCCAGAACCATGCTCTGTTCTGGCGCTGAACGCCAGACAGATGCTCCTCCAGGGTGTGATTTTTCTTCTGCTGTTTTTGATTTCGTTTCCAATTTTTATATTTATTTTGTGACTCCACATGATCATTAACCTAAGAAAACATGAAAAACAATAAAAATAAAAGTTAGATAAACATTGGGTTGCCTCCCAACAAGCGCTTCTTTAATGTCAATAGCTTGACAGTGGGCTCTCATGGAGCCTCACAGATGTGCAGAGCTTTGTTGAGACTCTCCAACACCAAACTTAGAGTTTGACTGTGGGGGCTCTAGTTGATTCTGCTTGGAGAGAAGCTTTTGCTGCTTCCTCTCCATGGTTGCAGAGGGAGATCCTTGAGTTTTGAATACAAGGGAGTTCTCATTCCATTGAAGGACTATTTCACCTCTGTCAACATCAATCACAGCTCTTGCTGTGGCCAGGAAAGGTCTTCCTAGGATGATGGATTCATCCTCTTTCTTTCCAGTATCCAGGACTATGAAATCAGTAGGTATGTAAAGGCCCTCAACCTTTACTAATACATCTTCTACTTGTCCATAAGCCTGTTTTCTTGAGCTGTCTGCCATCTCTAGTGAGATTTTAGCAGCTTGTACCCATAGATTCCCAGTTTCTCTATTACAGAGAGGGGCATGAGGTTTATCCCTGAACCAAGGTCACACAGAGCTTTAAAGATCATGGTGCCTATGGTGCAGGGTATTATGAACTTTCCAGGATCCTGTCTCTTCTGAGGCAATGTCAGTTGATCCAAATCACTTAGTTCATTGATGAACAAGGGAGGTTCAACTTCCCAAGTATCAATGCCAAACAATTTGGCATTCAGCTTCATGATTGCACCAAGAAACTTGGCAGTTTGCTCTTCAGTAACATCCTCATTCTCTTCAGAAGAGGAATACTCATCAGAGCTCATGAAGGGCATAAGGAGGTTCAATGGAATCTCTATGGTCTCTAGATGAGTCTCAGATTCCTTTGGTTCCTCAGAGGGAAGCTCCTTATTGACCACTGGACGTCCCAGGAGGTCTTCCTCCTTGGGATTCACGTCCTCTCCTCTCCTCACAGGTTCGGCCATGGCGCTTATGTCAATGGCCTTGCACTCTCCTTTTGGATTCTCTTCTGTATTGCTTGGGAGAGTACTAGGAGGGATTTCAGTGATCCTTTTACTCAGCTGGCCCACTTGTGCTTCCAGATTTCTAATGGAAGACCTTGTTTCATTCATGAAACTTACAGTGGCTTTAGATAGATCAGAGACTAGATTTGCTAAATTAGAAGTATTTTGTTCAGAGTTCTCTGTCTGTTGCTGAGTGGATGATGGAAAAGGTTTGCTATTGCTAAACCTGTTTCTTCCACCATTATTAAAGCCTTGTTGGGGCTTTTGATCCTTCCATGAGAAATTTGGATGATTTCTCCATGTTGAGTTATAGGTGTTTCCATAAGGTTCACCTAAGTAATTTACCTCTGCTATTGCAGGGTTCTCAGGATCATAAGCTTCTTCTGCATAAGAAGCCTCTTGAGTACTGTTGGATGCAGCTTGCATTCCATGCAGACTCTGAGAGATCATATTGACTTGCTGAGTTAATATTTTATTCTGAGCCAATATGGCATTCAGAGTATCAACCTCAAGAACTCCCTTCTTCATAGGCATCCCATTAGTCACAGGATTCCTTTCAGAAGTGTACATGAACTGGTTATTAGCAACCATGTCAATGAGTTCTTGAGCTTCTGCAGGCGTTTTCTTTAGGTGAATGGATCCACCTACAGAGGTGTCTAGTGACATCTTTGATAGCTCAGATAAACCATCATAGAATATATCCAGGATGGTCCATTCTGAAAGCATGTCAGAAGGACACTTTTTGGTCAACTGTTTGTATCTTTCCCAAGCTTCATAGAGGGATTCACCTTCTTTCTGTCTGAAGGTTTGAACATCAGCTCTAAGCTTGCTCAGCTTTTGAGGCGGAAAGTACTTGGCTAAGAAAGCCGTGACCAGCTTATCCCAAGAGTTCAGGCTGTCTTTGGGTTGAGAATCCAACCATAATCTAGCTCTGTCTCTTACAGCAAATGGGAAAAGCATGAGCCTGTAGACTTCAGGATCTACTCCATTAGTCTTAACAGTATCACATATCTGCAAGAATTCAGTTAAGAACTGAAAAGGATCTTCAGATGGAAGTCCATGAAACTTGCAGTTCTGCTGCATCAGAGAAACTAGTTGAGGTTTCAGCTCAAAGTTGTTTGCTCCAATGGCAGGAATGGAGATGCTTCTTCCATGTAAATTGGAATTAGGTGCAGTAAAGTCACCAAGCATCTTCCTTACATTATTATTATTTTCGGCTGCCATCTCCTCTGCTTGTTCGAAAATTTCTGAAAGGTTATCTCTGGATTGTTGTATTTTAGCTTCTCTTAATTTTCTCTTCAGAGTCCTTTCAAGTTCTGGATCTGCTTCCACAAGAATGTTCTTATCCTTGCTCCTGCTCATATGACAAAGAAGAAGGCACAGAAAAATAATAATAATAATAGAGATCCTTTATACCACAGTATAGGGATCCCTTTGTGAGTGGAAGAAGAGAGGAAGAAATTCGAACACAGATAGAGGAGGGGGTTCGAATTTGGTGATGATGTGAGGAAGAGATGTTAGTTAATGAATGAATAAATAGAATAGGATGAGAGAGAAGGAGGGAATTTTCGAAAATTATTTTTGAAAAGGAGTTAGTGATTTTTGAAAATGGTTTTTGAAAAATTGTTAGTAATTTTCGAAAATTAAGTTTTTAAAAATTAAAATAATTAATAAATTAAAAAGAAATTTTGAAAAAAGGGAGAGATATTTTCGAAAATGAGAGAGAGAGAGAGTTAGTTAGGTGGTTTTGAAAAAGTTAAGAAACAAACAAAAAGTTAGTTAGTTAGTTGAAACAAATTTTGAAAAGATAGGAAGTTAGGAAGTTAGAAAAGATATTTTGAAAAGATATTTTTGAAAAAGATAAGATGAGAAGATATTTTTGAAAAGATATGATAGAAATTAGTTTTTGAAAAAGATTTGATTTTTAAAATTTCAATTAATGACTTGGTTCATAAGAAATCACAAGATATGATTCTAGAACTTAAAGTTTGCATCTTTCTTAACAAGCAAGTAACAAACTTCAAATTTTTGAATCAAAACATTAATTGATTATGTTATTTTCGAAAATTTGGTATAAAAATAAGAAAAAGATTTTTGAAAAATATTTTTGGAATTTTCAAAAATAACTAAGAATTTTGAAAAAGATTTGATTTTTGAAAAAGATTTTGAAAAAGATAAGATTTTCAAATTGAAAATTTGATTTGACTCATAAGAAATAATTTGATTTTAAAAATTTTTGAAAAAGTCAACTTCAAATTTTCGAATTTGATGAGAGAAAAAGGGAAAGATATTTTTTTGACTTTTGAATTTTTATGATGCAAGGGAAAAAAACAAGAAAAATGATGCAATGCATGAAATTTTTTAGATCAAACAATGAATGCATGCATGAATGATATGAGTGTCAAGATGAACACCAAGAACACTTTGAATGTCAAGATGAACATCAAGAACATATTTTTGAAAAATTTTTAATGCAAAGAAAACATGCAAGACACCAAACTTAGAATTCTTTAATGCTTAGACACTAAGAATTCAAGAATGCATATGATAAACATGAAAAGACACAAAACAAAAAATCATCAAGATCAAACAAGAAGACTTACCAAGAACAACTTGAAGATCATGAAGAACACTATGAATGCATGAAATTTTCGAAAAATGCAATATGCATATGCAAGTGACACCAAACTTATGACATGACTCAAGACTCAAACAAGAAACAGAAAAATATTTTTTTGATTTTTATGATTTTCTAATTTTTTTGGATTTTTTTCGAAAATAATATGAAAAAGAAAAATAAGGATTCCAAAATTTTTAATATGAATTCCAGGAATCTTACATTCTTAGTCTAAAGCTTCAGTCCAGGAATTAGACATGGCTCACTAGCCAGCCAAGCTTTCAATGAAAGCTCCGGTCCAAAACACTAGACATGGCCAATGGCCAGCCAAGCTTTAGCATTTAACACCAGAGTATATTGCTCTTGATAACAAATTGCTGCTCATCATTTATCAAGTATGTAACTCACCTCTGATGGTTTGGAAGCCTCAGTCCAAAAGAATTTAGACATGGCTTTACAGCCAGCCAGGCTTCACATGCTTCATGAAACACTAGAATTCATTCTTAAAAATTTTGAATAAATTTTTGAAAACATTTTTAATTTTTTTTTTCGAAAACAGATGAGAGATTTTTGAAAATATTTTTGAAAGATTTTTTGAAAACAAAACGAAAAGAAAATTACCTAATCTGAGCAACAAGATGAGCCGTCAGTTGTCCAAACTCAAACAATCCCCGGCAACGGCGCCAAAAACTTGGTGCACGAAATTGTGATGTCCAGGCTCGAACAATCCCTGGTAATGGCTCCAAAGCTTGGTGCTTTGATCGTAATTCATAATTGTCACAACTTCGATACAACTAACCAGCAAGTGCACTGGGTCGTCCAAGTAATACCTTACGTGAGTAAGGGTCGAATCCCACGGAGATTGTTGGTATGAAGCAAGCTATGGTCACCTTGTAAATCTCAGTCAGGCGGATATAAAATAATCATGGAGTTTTCGAATAATAAATAATAGAATAGGGATAGAGATACTTATGTAATTCATTGGTGAGAATTTCAGATAAGCGAATGGAGATGCTTTTCGTTCCTCTGAACCTCTGCTTTCCTGCTATCTTCATCCGATCGGTCTTACTCCTTTCCATGGCTAGCTGTATGCAAGGGCATCACCGTTGTCAGTGGCTACATCCCCTCCTCTCAGTGAATAATATGCTCACGCACCCTGTCACGGCACGGCTATTCATCGGTCGGTTCTCGATCATGCTGGAATAGGATTCACCCTCCTTTTGCGTCTGTCACTAACGCCCAACAATCGCGAGTTTGAAGCTCGTCACAGTCATTCAATCATTGAATCCTACTCAGAATACCACAGACAAGGTTTAGACCTTCCGGATTCTCTTGAATGCCGCCATCATTCTAGCTTACGCCATGAAGATTCCTGTTAGGAGATCTAAGAGATATTCATTCTAGCTTAATTCATGTAGAACAGAAGTGTTTGTCAGGCACGCGTTCATAAGGGGGAAGGATGATGAGCGTCACACATAATCATCACCTTCATCACGTTCTTGGGTGCGAATGGATATCTTAGAAGCGAAAACAGTAGTACTTTGCATTAATCTTTGAGGAACAGCAGAGCTCCACACCTTAATCTATGGAGTGTAGAAACTCTACCGTATGAAAATACATAAGTGAAGGTCCAGGCATGGCCGAGATGGCCAGCCCCCTAAAACGTGATCAAAGGATCATAAGGTAATCCAAAGATGGTCAAAAAGACTAGTAAAAAGTCCTATTTATAATAAACTAGCTACTAGGGTTTACATGAGTAAGTAATTGATGCATAAATCCACTTCCTGGGCCCACTTGGTGTGTGTTTGGGCTGAGCTTGAGTGTTGCACATGCAGAGGCCATTTGTGGAGTTGAACGCCAGTTTCTGTGCCAGTTTGGGCGTTCAACTCTGGTTTTGGATCCTTTTCTGGCGCTGGACGCCAGATTTGGGCAGAAGGCTGGCGTTGAACGCCAGTTTACATCGTCAATTCTTGGCCAAAGTATGGACTATTATATATTTCTGGAAAGCCCTAGATGTCTACTTTCCAACGCAATTGGAAGCGCGCCATTTCGAGTTCTGTAGCTCCAGAAAATCCACTTTAAGTGCAGGGAGGTCAGAATCCAACAACATCAGCAGTCCTTTTTCAACCTCTGAATCTGATTTCTGCTCAAGTCCCTCAATTTCAGCCAGAAAATACCTGAAATCACAGAAAAACACACAAACTCATAGTAAAGTCCAGAAATGTGAATTTAACATAAAAACTAAGGAAAACATCCCTAAAAGTAACTAGATCCTACTAAAAACACACTAAAAACAATGTCAAAAAGCGTATAAATTATCCGCTCATCAGCTGACATAGTAAGCATCAGCCCTCAAGTTTGTGAGCACAGAATATTCTTAGAAGAGAAAGCAAAGCCTGTCCGTTAACCCCAAAGAAGATTGAATCCAACCATCTTAGAAGTTGTCAAGAAAGAAGTAACCAGACTATTTGAAGCAGATATCATTTACCCCATCTCAGACAGTGAATGGGTCAGTCCAGTACAAGTGGTGTCCAAAAATTCTGGAGTCACAATAATAAAGAATGAGCATGGAGAACTCCTGACAACTAGAGTGCAAAATTCATGGAGAGTTTGCATTGACTATAGGCGTCTCAACCAAACCACTCGCAAGGATCATTACCCCTTGCCATTTATTGATCAAATGCTTGATCGCCTGTCAGGTAAATCCCATTATTGTTTTTTAGATGGTTATATAGGCTACTTTCAAATTTATATAGCTCCTGAAGATCAGGAGAATACCACTTTTACATGTCCCTTTGGAACGTATGCTTATAAAAGAATGCCTTTTGGCTTATGTAATGCACCTACTACTTTCCAAAGATGCATGATGAGTATCTTTTCAGATCTTATTGAGAACTGTATGGAAGTTTTTATGGATGATTTTAGCGTATATGGTGATTCATTTAACCTTTACTTGGATAGTTTGTCTAGAGTATTAGACAGGTGTGTTAGTACAAACCTTGTATTGAATTTTGAAAAATGTCATTTTATGGTAAAACAAGAAATTGTACTAGGACATGTTGTGTCTAATACTGGTATTTCTGTAGATTCAGCAAAGGTAGATGTCATTTCTAGTTTACCTTACCCCTCCTCTGTGAGGGAAGTCCGTTCGTTCCTTGGCCACGCAGGTTTTTACAGGAGATTCATTAAGGACTTCAGTAAGGTAGCATTGCCTTTATCCAGATTGCTGCAGAAAGATATTGAGTTCGAATTCAGTGAAGATTGCATGAAAGCGTTTGATGAGCTGAAAATCGCCCTGACTCAAGCTCTAATTGTGAGAGGACCAAACTGGAGCCAGCCATTTGAAATTATGTGTGATGCCTCCAACCATGCAGTAGGAGCAGCGCTGGCTCAACACGAAGGTAAAGACCCTTTTGTGATTGCTTATGCATCTAAGACTTTAGATGCTGCTCAGTCTAATTACACTACTACTGAAAAAGAGCTTCTTGCTATTGTCTTCACTCTGGATAAACTCTGAGCCTATTTACTTGGTACTAAGGTAGTAGTATACTCAGACCATGCAGGTCTAAAATATTTACTAGCTAAAAAAGAGTCTAAACCGAGGCTAATACGTTGGATATTGTTGCTGCAAGAATTTGATTTAGAAATTAAGGATAGGAGTGGTAACCAGAATTTAGTGGCAGACCACTTGAGTCGCCTTGAGCACATTAAGGATGACTCCACTCCTATAAATGACACTTTCTCATTTGATAGTTTGCAAGCAGTATCTGAAGTAATTCCTTGGTATGCACTTGTAGCTAATTATCTAGTTAGTCATACTTTTCCTCCTAATTTTACTAAGCATCAAAGGGACAAGCTGAAAAGCGAGTCTAAATATTTTATATTGGATGATCCATATCTGTGGAGGTGTGGTGCTGATCAGGTAATTAGAAGATATGTACCACAATCAGAATTCCATTCAATTTTAGAGGCATGCCACTCTACTGAGAGTGGAGGACATTTTGGCCCTCAAAGAACAGCTAGAAAAATCTTAGACTGTGGATTCTAGTGGCCTACTCTTTTTAAAGATGCTGCTAAATTTTGTAAATCTTGTTCCCATGCCAAAGGTTTGGTAATATATCCAAGAGGGATAAGATGCCTCAACAGATTATGCTTTTCTGTGAAATTTTTTATGTTTGGGGCATTGACTTCATGGGTCCATTTCCAAACTCTAATGGTTACCTTTATATACTATTAGCTGTAGATTATGTTTCTAAATGGGTGGAAGCAATTCTCACCCATACTGATGATGCTAACACTGTTGTTTCCTTTGTTAGAAACCATATTATCTGTCGCTTTGGATCACCACGAGCAATCGTGAGTGATCAAGGCACTCACTTTTGTAACAAGAGACTGACAGGATTACTGAAAAAGCATGGGATTGTTCATAAAGTAGCAACAACTTGTCATCCCCAAACCAATGGACAAGCAGAAGTGTCTAACAGGGAAATTAAACGCATTCTAGAGAAGATAGTAAAACCTCACAGGAAAGACTGGAGTTCCAGGCTACAAGATGCACTCTGGGCATATAGAACAGCGTACAAGACACCCATTGGGATGAGTCCCTTCCGCTTGGTATACGAAAAGGCTTGCCACCTCCCAGTAGAGGTGAAACACAAGGATTTCTGGGCTGTGAAGGAGTGCAATATGAATTTTGGAGAAGCTAGTGCTGAAAGGAAATTGCAACTAGTAGAACTGGAGAATCTTCGCCTAGAAGCATATGATAACTCCAGGCGATACAAAGAGAAGATGAAGGCTGTCCATGACAAGCACATAAAAAGGAGAGAATTCAGACCAGGAGAGTTAGTTCTTCTATATAACTCCAGGCTGAGGCTTATGCCAGGTAAACTGAGATCAAGATGGGAAGGTCCCTACAGAGTAGAAAAGGCAGAGCCATACAGAATTTTTCACCTGCGTCATCCTTCTAGCTCTAAATTCCTCAAAGTCAATGGACATCGCCTAAAGCTCCACCATGGAGAAAAGATTAAGGATCACAAAGAACTAGAGGTTTTCCTCTTGGAAGACCCACCAACAGAAACAAAATGAATCTGAAGAGCGTCCAACTTAAGGATGTAAAAGCAAAGTGCTAGGTGGGAAACAACCCACCATGGTATGATCGTTCAGTTTCAGTCTTAGTTTTATTTCACTTTATTCTATTTTTATTTTTGTTAATGATTCTTCTCATAATCTCTGCATATAGCTGCATATAGCCTACATTTGCATTTGCATACTGCATATAAAAAAAATGCACATAGGTGCATTCTGAAGAAAAGAGAATTGAACAGAAAGTCACGCAAAAGCGTGGCTGGAGGCATGCCTTAGGCACAACCATGCCCACGCGACCGCGTCATTCTGAAAAAGAGCCTCCCACGCGACCGCGTGGCCCTGCAAAATTGACGTAAATAGGTGTATGGCAGCAAGATATGATGGAGCTAGGCTGGAATGGTGCTAGAAGCACAAGCCCTATCACGTGAACGCATGACCCACGCGTCCGCGTCGTTTTCAAAATATGGCCATTCACGCGATCGCATCACCCACGCGAACGCGTCACCCTAAATTTTGGCAAAATGCATTTAAAACAGAGAGTTGCACGAACGCACGGCTGCACTCGCGCCAATAGCACAAATCAGGTCACGCGATTGCGTGACGCACGCATCCGCGTCACCTGGAAAATATCACACACCACGCAATCGTGTGACCCACGTGTCCGCGTCACATGCGGCGCACAGCTTATCCAGATCAGCCAAAATCCCTTTTATATTTTATTAATTAAATATAATTGTCAATACAAACAGGTTGTTAGTTTGAAATGGTTGGTAATCTAACTTGGACATTGAATGCTTGATCTATGCTACTCATGCCTTTGCCAGCATGCCAATAAACATCTTGCATTTAATTGCCTTCACATGCACTTGCTATATTTCCATTGATGAACTTTTCACATGTGGTCATGACCATATGTTAACGACATCCTTCTTTACCGTGCATTGATTATCACCCATAATATTCCCTCCCTTGCTCAAACCCTTAGCTTTACATATTACTTTCTTTTTCCTTTTTCAGGATGGCTACCAAGAAAGGTAAAGAGAAAGCTACTCCCAAACCACCAGCAAGAAAATGAACAAAAAGGACACTAACAACAGAGCCATCTTTAACAGCAGTGAAACCCTCAACAAAACGAATCAAGAGGATCATCAAGGTCGATGAAAAAGAAAAAGCTTTTCCAGCAAAGGACACTGCGCGGTTCCCTAACCGCTACTGTGAGCAGATGTTCCCCATCCTGGCTGAGAGAAATTATAACAATGAGCACCTTCTTATCCTCCCGACCAACATTGCTGAATTTGTTGAGCCCCGCATTGAGCATAGACAATGGGAATTCCTACGGAGACAACCACGGCAGGTTAACCTTTCATGGGTAGTAGAATTCTACTCCAATTTTCACATGCCAACCATGCAGTCTGTCTATGTCCGTCAGAAGCAAGTCCCTATAACAGAAGAGGCCATTCAAAAAAATTTAGATCTTTCCCCTGCTCCAGAAGGATTGGACACATTCGAAGAAGTCTCATTTAAACGCCAGACATACCAATTTGACTGGGACGCCATTCTCAAAGTTATAGCACAACCTGGCAGCAGATAGATCTATGGATCCATCGGTCCCGACCTAAGGGCATATTGGCTTCAGCATTCACATTGGAGGCTCGAGTATAGGCACAGATCATGTCCCATTACGTCTTTTCGAGCACTCACGAGTCCTCCTTCACTGCAGACATGGCTGTTCTACTCTGGTGTATCCTTACAGACCAGCACCTCAATTTACCAAGACACATTCGGCATGCTATGGGACACGTACAAATTGTGGGTAACTTACCTTTCCCCGCCTTGGTTTCAGATCTAGTCTCAGCAACCGGAGTCTCCTACAGAGCTGGAGACACCAAGGCCATGATTCTACGAGATGATCAATACGTCCCTAACGGAAAGTTTATCAGACCTCCAGCAGCCACTATCAACCGGAGCACAGAACCAGCAGAAGATATCCATTCTTCTTCCACATCACAAGCACCTTCAACAAACCAACTACTCCATCAGATACTTGAGAGGCTAGACCGGCTTGACCAAAAAGGAAAGCAAAGAGAGCGCCGTAACAAGCGCAGATTTACATAGCTCAAGGAGATGATTATTGGTAACCAACCACCTAAAGAAGACCAGACACCCCGGACTCCACATCATTTACCAGCACAGGGAGCCATGACGGTCTCGATGGTGGAGATGCTGCTACCAGCCTCCTTTTGTTCCTGACAGATGGCACCGAGGACGGTTCAAAGCTTTAAGTGTGGGGAGATCGGTCAGTACTTGACTTCCGGAGGTAATTTCTCTTCCTAAGCACCAATAAAATAGGATACTTAGTTAATTTTTCTTTTGTTAGGATAGAATAAATAGCATAGTAATATGTAATTGCATGCATTTTCTATTTGGTTAGAAAATAATAAGTTTCTTTTTAACAAGGTTGCAAGAACCGGACCGGTCAATAAACCGGTGAGGTTACTGGTTCAATGGTTCACTGGTTCGACCGGATTTCAACCGGTTTAATTAAATATTAAATAAAATTATTAAAAAACCAAGAAAGCGGTTAATGTGATATAAATAATTTGGTCAAAAAAAATTGTTAGCAAGAAAATTTTAAAAGAATGAGCATGGTGCAAGAGGATTATAAAGGATAAAAGAAAACAAATGTAGATTTATTTGAATAATGATATTATATTGTATTTTACCATTCACCAACCTGCCTATAGAATGATATAAAGTGCTTGGCAAGCTCAATAGCAAAGTTCTCAACAGAAAGTAGTTCAGAGCACTCCTTGGCTTTTGCATATACCTAGCAATATTTTCATAAAAAATATCAAAATTGAACAGATGTGATGATGGAGGATGAAAGACAAATAGCATATGCAAGCAAATTCCTTATTCTTTAAGTTTGTAGACAGTAATATATACCCAACCTATAGCATGAATTCAAGGTTGTAAACATTTTATATGATCTGAGTTTAAATACTGGTATTATATTATAAGCATCTAAGACAGAAATACTTGCAGTTCTTGTATTTCCTAGAAGTGTAAGCAGAAAATATCGGTCTCTAATCAATATTTTTTTGTATTTCTGTCTATTTCTTTCTAGAGACAGGATCGAATCAAAACAAACCTAACATCATATCTATTTAGCCACTTCTTGAAAAAATACAATTGAAACCAACAGAAGGTACAAAGCAGCATATGAGATTCAGAAATAATTGTTTTGTTAAAATGAGTAGATCAGACGACAACAATAGTTTATAACATTTACAATAGATCTTTTAATAGACTAAAATATTGAACTAGTAAAGTTCAGAAAGCAAATAATTGATTTTAAATCCCATCAGAAAGCAAACAGATTCGCACTCCAAATATCAACATACAAACATATAGATATCAGAGCTTAAAATGTTAACTTTGGATAGTGGTACAAATCACGTAGAAAATTACTAACACAGAAGAAGAGAGGAAGAAGAAGGTTACAGTGTTCTTCATGGTGTCAGTGGCAACGATATCGAAGTTATCATCACGGAGATAAGAGTTGACACAATCAGAGAGGAGGCTGATGCTGACTCGCCACTCCACAACGTAGTGTTTTCCTTCCTTCGTCTTCCACACGCGAGCCACCCTTACCCTCTTTTTCCCATGCCTTTGCTCGAAGTTGAATCCCTCTACTCTTTCTGCCATGGGAAACAAAATCATGAACAGATAACAAATAAATCAAAATCACAAACAAATAAATCATATAATCAAGCACAGAAAATCAGAAGGCAGCGAGGAGGACTAAGTGAATAACCGAACAAGAACAAAGTCTTACCGGCGGAGAGTAACGGCGAGGAAAGAGGAGGCGAGCTCGGCGATGACGAAGGAGGAGGCGAGCTCGTCGACGACCAACGAAGAGGCGAGCTCGGCGACAAAACAGGACGCGGTGGTGGTTGCGGCTCTCAACGTTGTTGCTGCTGTCGCTGCGGGATGCGGTGGCGATAGTGGTGCTGAACTGCTGATTCCAGATCCCTCTTCTGGCTTGTGGAGTTGTGTGGGACTATGGGTGATTTCTGCTGAAAGGATTAGGGCTTCGTTCAGGCAATTAGGCGTTTAGCCTTTCTTTTCTTTTTTTTTTTTAAAGGAAAAACGACGCCATTTAGCATTTTTCTTTTTTAACCAAAAACCATTAAAAAACCGGACGGTTCTTCCGGTTCACCGGTTAACCACCGGTTCGACTGATTTTCTCACTGGTTTTTTGCCAAACGGTTTCTGACCTTACCCGGACCGGCTAGGTGACCGGTTTCCGGTTAATCCGATTGAACCGGTCGGTCCGGTTCGATTTTCAGAACCATGCTTTTTAAGACCCCGTTTTTGAAAAAATTTCACTAATTTAAATCAAAATTTTTGTGTTAAAATTGTTAGAAGTTGTATTTGGAACATAGTTTAAAAAGCTAGAACACAAAACCTGTGAGACTTGAGCCTAATAACCTGGTTACAATATTTAACCATAATATTTTAATTCTTGTGTGTTTACTTTTCTATAATTGTGATCTTTATTTTGTTACATCCTATATGTCCAATGTTTAATGTGTTATATGCATGCATATGATTGAGGCCATTAATTGTTTTAGCTCACTTATCCCAAAATAGCCTACCCTTCCATTTACCTTTGTTAGCCACTTTGAGCCTTTTAAATCCCATTTGTTCTGTATTTTACCACATTACTAGCCTTAAGCGGAAAAACAATTAAATATCCCAATTGAATCTTTGGTTAGCTTAAGATAGAAATTGTGTGTCAATTGAGTGTGAGAAAATTGTGGGAACATGGGTTAATAAGAGAATGTGTCATGATAAAATATTGGGAATTTGGGTACCTACTCATGTTAAACTAGAAAAAAAATTGAAAATTCGTGTGCATTGGCAATGTTATTTTTATGCTGAAAAAAAATCCAAAAATATTCAAGTAATTAAGTAATTGAATAAGGGGACAAAATTACCCCAATGCTAAGTTAAGTTAATGAAAAGATCAATGCACATGTGATACAAGCTAAGAGAAAAGTTTATGCATGAGTATGTAATACAAAAGTGGAAAAATTTTGGGTAGCTAGGTATGATTTTAGAAGTACATAGAGTGTGTGTATATGTGAAGAGCTTAGGTTAATTAAAGATTCAATTTATAGCTCACTTAGCCATATATATACACTCACCTTTACATTGGCCCCATTACAACCTTGAAAAGACCTCATGATGTTTGCATTGGTACATTAAATATTTGTTGATTGGTTAGGTGAAGAACAAGGTTTAGAAAGCATGATTAGAGAAGAGTAGAGTGATTACCCTATACACCACTAGTGAGGGTTCAATGCTTAATTCTATGTTCCCTGCTTTCATGAGCTGTCTTCTTACAAGTTTACTTGTCTTTACTGTATAGTTTGAATTAGCGAAGTTTGAGTTATTTTTGTCTTAAAGAACTTATTTATTTTAACCAAGTAGACAGAATCATATAGTTGCATTCATATACATAAGTTTCATTGCATTGCATGAGTCTTACTTTTCCCTACTCATTTATTTTATCTCCTTAAGCTAAGCATGAGGACATACTAATGTTTAAGTGTGGGGAGGTTGATAAACCACTATTTTATGGTTTATCTTGTGTTTATTTGAATGGTTTCATCAAGTATTCACCCACTTATTCATACTAATTGCATGATTTTATAATTCCTTCCTAGTATTATTCTATGATTGAAAACTTGCTTCCTAATCTTTAATTAGTATATTTTAATTCTCATTTATACCATTCGATGCCATGATCCGTGTGTTAAGTGTTTCAGGCTTCATAGGGCAGTAATGGCTTAGAAAATGGAGAGAAAGTTTGCAAAATGAAAGGAACACAAGAAACTAAGGAGATGACCAGCGAACACTGATGCGAGCGCATGGCTCACGCGAACGCGTGGAATGGAGAAAATCACAGCGACGCGAGCGCGTGCCTGACGCGAACGCGTAGATGACGCGTACGCGTGACAAGGAAAATCGCCGAATGACGCAAACGCGTGGACGACACGTACGCGTGACCTGCGTGATCTGCAGAATTAACAGAAAATGCTGGGGGCAATTTCGGGCCGCGTTTCGACCCAGTTTTCGGTCCAGAAACACAGAATAAGGCCAGGAAACAAGCAGAGACTCAACACAGACGCATAGACAGAGATACACAGTCATTCACATTAGGATTATTTAGTTTTAGATCTGAATCTAGAGAGAGAATTACTCTTCCTCTAGTTTCTCTTTACATTCCTAGTTATTACTTTTATTTTTGGAAACTGAAGAATCATTACCTCCGTTGAAGACATTATTCTAGTTTGTTTACTTGCCCCTTACTCATCCATATCCTTATTTATTTATTTAGAGTTCTAATTGGATTATTTTCATGAATTGTTAGTGAAGAGGATTACTTATACTTTCAATTAATTTTCAATCTCTATTTTATTTTAATTAATTTATTATGTCTTCTTATATTTTTTTAAGTATTATATTCATGTCAATGGAGTAGATTCCCAAACTTGACATGGGGGTTGATTAAAAGGAGACACTTGAGTTGGAAGGCTTAAGTGCTGATTAAATTGGAAATTGTTGGCTAGTTCTGTATTTACTAATGCTAGACCTTCCCAAAGGAGAGGACTAGGATTTGTGAATAAGGATTAGCTCAATCACTTGACTTTCCTTTATTTAGTAAGGGTTAACTAAGTGAAAACAACAGTCTTTTCGATACTACACTTAAGAGATCCCAACAAGGATAGAACTTCCAATTAATCATTCTTCCAGTCAAGGACTTTTTATATTAATAATAATTCTTAGTTTTATTGCTTTCATTTATAATTATTGCTCATTATCCAAACTTAAACTCTCTCGAAAAATTCCTAATTAATAATTAGCATCCTTTCCTGCAACTCGTCGGGAGACGACCTAGGACTCATACTCCCAGTATTTTTATTTCTAAATTTCATGACAACTTTTCTAAATTGACGAGGTGGATCTTAGCTGGTTAAGAACTATACTCTCAACGTATTCTCTATATTGATTTCTTAATTAGCCGACTTCTGCCTGCACGTCAGTCACCGATATATTCAACTGGTGTATGAATTTTATGATGAATGCCTTTAAAAATATGGTTCAAATGTTGTTCTGATATCAAAGTGTATGGTTTTGTTTCGGAGAAGCCAAGTAGCTCTTTTCCCAATGCTGCCAAGTGGTACGATGTTGTCTCTTCCCATCTTGCTGCAAGGTTTATTCCCTGTTCTCTATTTATTTATTTTTTTGTTGCTTCAAATTTGGATTTGTTTATTGTTGTTTATGCTAATTTAGAATTTTTAGATAAGTAATATGAAAAATTGATTCCCTTTTTAATGAACAGTTTTCCTAGCAAAGCTCAAGGTGTGAAATTTGCTGGCCAAGGTGCTCCAACTGAAGCTGCATCAGCCAAAGTGGTATGCATGATGCATCTACTTTAATCCCTATTTTTTTTTATTGTTCTATGTATGCAATTTTCTGTTATACTTACTTAGTTAATGCCTTTTACTTGTTTGAATGTTTGATGCATTTTTCTTGATGTATAATGTAGTGTTTTAGTGATGACTTATGAGTTTGAAATCAAATTATTTGTTTTATGTTATGCCCATTTGAGTTAGTTTGGAAATTTTAGAAAGAATGAAGCCCAATTTTGTAGCTATATTTGTATCTTTAGTTCTTTACTTGCATAGTTTCCCTGAGTGGGATTGTTAGTTGAGCTATTCGAGTTATGCTTCCTGCAAATCTGCAATGAGTTGTTGGTTTATACTTTGTATACATACTCAATCTTATGTGAACTGTATACTATTGATGCTGTAATTGTACAAAAGCCAATAGGTGAACTAATTAAGCTGATTGAGTCTTTGTGGTTCATTTGGTTTTTGTAGGCAGCAGCTGCTAATGATAATAATGATCTTAATCTCTTCGGTGATGAGACAGAGGAGGATAAGAAGGCAGCCGAGGAAAGGGAGGCTACAAAGAAGATCGCGAAGAAGAAAGAAAGTAAGCTTTTTTCTACTATTGATCGAATTGTGTATTTAAATCATTGTGTGTTAACCGTTCATATAAATCTAAGATCAATGAATATACTTATTCAATACACTTTTTTCTACTTAAGGTTTGTTAATATCTGATTTATCACAAGTTTTTATTCATACGAATGACTTTTTGTGGTCGATAAAAAGCAAAATAGAGACACCATATAAAAATTACTTGACCCATGTGTTCCATATGGATTCTTTATCCAGAAATGATGAAAGCCAAATTATTATAGAATTTGTATTTGAATCACTGAATCTTGATATTGGTTGTGAATTGTGTAAACTCCGTTAAATTAGCGAATAATCAGTCAATAAATTAAATTTTAATAAATAAAATAAAAATATGAATATTATACTAAATTAGGATAGAGCTAATTAAAACAAGAATTTTGACACTAATTTCTAACCCACCTACTTACTAACACAATGAGTTGAAGCTCATTTCCTTCACAAAACCAAGAAACACGTTCCTGGAGGAAGAGGGAAAGAACATGAGCAAATCAATAACTTGAAGATTAGGTTAACTTTACAGACATAAACCAGTTAAAATGTGTTATTTAGAGCAAATCAATAACTTGAATATTCTAAAAGTACTTATTTAGATTATTGGATTGTTTTTGTTTTTTAATTTTTTTTGGAGTCTTCTCATCATTGTTGATTTAAAAGAAGAAAAAAATTATGCAATAATAAGTTAAGCTTTTCAAATGATGGGTCAAATATATCACTGTGTGTTTAAGGTGTTAACTGCTCAATAGTTTCTCATAACTCTTAAGTTTATAGCACCTTAGTTTTAGACTTTTGGCAGAGCAAATTACTATACATTTTAGTATATAGTTTTAGGTATCATATTATTCCTATATATTTTTTAGTTGGGTTTACTTTCATTACACTTTTATCATATTATGTGTTCCTGTTGCTGTAAAATTTTTTAACTCATTTTTTTTAATATTTCATTTTTTACCCAATATTTTGTTCTGAAGAAATTATGTGTGTGGGCTGGATTTCATAAGTGCAACAAAATAAGAGAAAGAAAGCACATAAATAACAAGACTGTGAGAGAATGTCCTATTTGCATCCTAACAAAGAAAAAATGAAGATTCAATAAAAAAGGCATTAGATGCTTGACTTTTATGTTTGGA
Source organism: Arachis hypogaea (assembly GCF_003086295.3). Taxonomy (NCBI): domain Eukaryota; kingdom Viridiplantae; phylum Streptophyta; class Magnoliopsida; order Fabales; family Fabaceae; genus Arachis; species Arachis hypogaea. The sequence continues at coordinate 108,374,912 of NC_092055.1, forward strand.
TTATTTATTTATTTTTAAATACACTATGATAATTGATAAGCTGATAGTATATAACAAGGTATTCCACAACTCATAGTAATAGTAAGCATTATTCTATAACTCATAGTAATAGCAAATATTATTCACCACAAGTTCAAACATTTGTATTACTTTGGCAACTATTTTTTTAGGTTGATCAAATTGACCTTTATGGTAATCGTGATGTTAAGGCACTTAGTCCTGAAAGGAAAAAAGGGAAAGAGAAAAAGAGCGGATTCTATTGAGAATGTGACTTGTACGGGTATTGTAGAGCTCCTGATTTTTTGTAGGGTCTTTTTTTTGTTATTTTTCAATTCCCAAAATAAATTATTATACAATATATCACTATTTTAAAATGTTGATTCTTTGATGGTAAGGTTTGAATGTTAATGATCTTTCATTTAGAGTTTGGAGTGCCTACTTTAATTACAATTCTCAAATTGTAATTTAATAGATTCCTTTGCATGAATCAAAATATTATCAGTTAGTTCATTCAATTGTATTTTTTTATCCAACCCCATTGTTAGTCTGTTACTTTATTATGGTCTTCTATCCTTTCTGTCGCACATGCTGTATTTTATTTAATTACAATCATGAATTGTTTTAACTCACTTTCACTCTAAAAATATCAAAATTAGGTCAATAAATTACTATAAGATATCTATTATTGTATTAATCTCTAAAAATAAATATTAAATTACAGCCTCGAATGTATTGAAAGTTATTGTGCTTATAGATTTAGTATTCTCTTTTTAGTTGTTTGTAGACAAATACAATTTCAATTTTGTAAATATAGATACTATCATATTAATCTCATCAGCAGGTTTTTTATGATATTTATACACAAAAAATTTAAAAGAATTGGTAACTATTATTCTTTTGTTTTTATTTGCATCATAGTTAATTATTTCATCATGTATGCACCATTTTTTTAAAACAGAATGATTCTTACTACTTAGTCTGTTACTCTACTTAAGATCTACTTACGATTTTTAAATTAAAATTTAAAATATTTTTTTTAAAAATGCATAAATTTTACACTAGCCAAAAGTACTAATGCACCAAAAAAACAAAATATGCTTTTTTTGTCATGTCAATGTTTCAATTTCATATTTTTCACAAATTCTTTTTCTCTTAATATAGGCTTGGAAGTTTCTTGTCATTTCTTACTCGCTTAACAAAAGTTAAAAATAAGAGGAAATGCCTTATATTCCCTTAATAAAATTAGAACTTTATCCAAAAGTTAAAAAAAAAATTATTCATAAAATATTCACAAAACACATTTACTTTGTTGAAGTTATCATTTATTTTTCTTAGATTTTTATGTATACAAGTTTTTTTTTAATTATATGATTTTGTATTTATAAGTAATCCTTCAAACTAAGTTTAAAGTCAAGCCTTTTTGTTATCCCTGCCTTTTGAACCTACTGTGTTATTGCGAGAGGCCAACAGGCGAAGGACTAATGTACTTTGTTCCAATTGGACTCATTTTCATTAAAGTATTTATAATTCCTATGTTGTTGTATCAATTTGAGTTTTTCATCATTCTGATTTATATATTAACTAATCAGGTTTTGAATAAAGATTTTTTCTTTATAAATTCAAGGTTTGAATTGAATATCTGATTTTTTATTTAATTTTTTTAAATAGTAGATAAAATTTGATTTTTTCAAAGAGATTTAAAATAATTTAGAATTCGAATCTAGAATATTATTTATTAAGTTTTACAAATAAATTATGATGGATGAATATTATTTTTGAAAATTTTCTTTTTGTTCAAATTGATCGGCATAAAGTTAATATATACTACTTTATAGTTGTTATACTTCAAATACAATTTTCTAATGTCAGTAATATTCAATTAATAATTTATCTTACTAGATTTTTTCTCTAGACTAAATATATAATAACTTAAGTTCGCTATATTAGTAAAGCCATGTATTATTAAACTAAAAAATATTATGTTTAGAAAATATTAAAATAGTTTTAGTGGTTATCTTTATTATTTTTAAATAATATTTATCAATAACAATATATAAAGTGGATAGGAGAGTTTGATATCCAAATCTATTTTCCTATTTTACCCTATCTTTGTAAATTTTAACTACTTAATTATGTTTTGTAAACTCTCCATTAACTCTCCACTTTTTGTAAACTCTCTATTAACTCCTTCACTTTTAATCGTGAAAGGATTAAAATCAAACTGCTCACTCACTCTCAATAATAAAAGATGTTAAAATACTTATCTTTTAATAATATAAAAATTAAATATAATAAATATAAAAATTATTACCAAAATATTTTTATTAATAGTACTTTAAAGATAATTAAAATATTTAAAATAATTATAATTATAAATATTTAACAATAAATATAAGCATTTTAATATAAATATTTTATTATTTTTAAAAACATCTGCACAAATAGGTAACATTATAATAGAAAATATTTTATTAAGCATTTTGAGTAATATTTTTATAGTAATATTTTTATAGTTACAGGTAATCTATACCAATATATTTTTATAATAACATAATTGTTGGTATTCTATAACAAAATTAATATACACGGTTTATATATTTCTGACGTCTATTGTTTAACTTAAAAAAAATTTACATATAACAAAGTACTCCTTAACGAAACAATGTATAAAGTTATTAGAATTTGGTGTCTAACTTTTTTAGACTTCGTATCTCTTTACACAATCCATTTCAAAAATAAATAAATTTAATGGACAAAATAATAAATTTTTTTAATATTCTATCCTCATCATATAATATTAAATAATTAAAAAAATTAAAATAAACAATGTATTCATAAAACTAATAATAACAAATAGAATAAAGAGAAAAAATATAAATATATATCTTATTTTTAGCCAGGTGTATTTTTGAATTTGGGTGAAAAGATATCTTACAAAATAATATCTATGAAATGAAAATAAATTTATTATTCTATATTATAAAAGAAGTACTGAGTACTCTTTGACTAAAATTTTTATTATAAATATATTACGAAAAAATGTATTTACATTTCATATTAATGTAGATGTTTGGGATAAAAAAATTAAAAATCAAAGAATATGTCTTTGCATTCTTATATTAAAATATAAATTAACTCATCTATTATATATCTCTAATTTTAAGGTCAAAATGTGCCATATGTCACTCTCTCATTGCAATGGAAATCAAATCTTTTCCTCCAAAATCAAAGAACTCTCCTCTCTTCTCTCTTCCTTTCTCTATCTCTCTCATTCCTTCACTCACTCTAACTCTCTTATATATCATTATCATTATTAATGACTAATTACGAATTTGACAATCAAAATATACAATATAACATTCTCTAATTGTATTTAAATTAAATTAAAATACTAAAATTGAAATATAGCTATATTTTATATTATATTTATATATTACTAACTAATTTAATAACTAAAATGTGTCATACGACACTCTCTTATTAAAATTTAGAGAAAATATTTTCCTCTAAAACTAGTAAACGTCCTTCTTATATTTTCTTATCTACCTCTCTTTTTTCTATTTCTCTCTATCCTTCCTACTCTATATATAATTTATAATTCATATTTTATATTAGTAATTTGACAAATCAAAATTTGTCACTAGATATTTTCATTATAATTAAAATAAAAAATTTCTTAACTTCCAAAATTAACAAACTCCCTCTCTCATTCTTCTTCTTCATCTTTCTCTCTCTTTTTCTCTCATTCTCTATTTTTTTTCTACCTTTATGTTCTACAAAAAATAAAATTAACAACATAATATAATTTAAATAAAAAATATTATTATATACATATATTTTATTTAAATTTAAATTTTTACTGTTTATCTTTTTAATATATGTTTTTACTTTATTCTTTTAAATATTTATTACATATAATTTTAAAAAAATACTAATGTTGTGATTAAAAGTTAGAATCAAGATTCAATTGTTTTAAAAAAACTGAGTTAATTTTATAACTATAAATATAATTTTTTTTATATTAATATCTAATTATATTTTTATATATATAGAAAAAATATTATTTTTAAATAGCAAGTATAAAAATTAATTATTTCTATTTGTGCAACAAACTTAATACCTAATCAAATATAAAAATATACACGTTAAATTCTTTTAAATTTTAGATAACGAATGTTAAAATTAAGTAAAAAAATTAAACTCTTTCATTTGAAAATAATAACTAAAAAATTTATTATTTAATTTTGTTTAAAATTCTGGTCTTCTTAGTCGACAGGGACTTTTGTCCCTTAATACCATTTTATACAAGTAGTTTAATACTATAAATTTTTCGTGTCATAATCTATAATACCATGACTTACATAATTTTAAAAGACTTATATTCTCGTAATAGTATTACGAGTAAAAATACTAGTTTTATATATAAAAATACTATTTTATACGATAATTACAAAAATCTTTTAAACACTCCTAATTTAATTTGCTTGATAAGATATTAAATAGTATTTTTATATTAAAGTTTATCATAATAATTTTATTATCAAAATAGTTATTTATATATTGTGTTAAATTAATGCAATGATTTTTAATATAATTTAATTTAAGTTTTTAATTTTTATTTTTACTTATATTTTCATATTTTAAAATTTTGGTAATAATATATATTTTTTATAATTTTAAAATTAAACCAGGAAAAATCTGACTTAAATACAAACATAACATTAAAAGAAGAGTACAAGGATATTGATATTTCATCTCATGTTTAAAAATACATGGCATAAATAAAAATTAATCCTTCTTATTATAAAATCTTTGTCCAATTAAAAATTTAACAAAGGACAAAATTTGATAACGTAAAATGTGTCGCAATTTTTTAAAAAGTCTAAATATTATATTAAACTTACAAGTAGTTAATGGATAAATAATTTTCAAATTCTAAAATTAAAAATATAGATAACGTTTTATGTATTTATATGAGTTACTAAGCCAATTTTATTGAATAAATAATTTGAATATCAACTATAAAAAAATGCTACTATATCAGCCAATAACAATAATCATGAGACATGTAACATTATTTATTATTAAAAAAATACATATTAATTTAATAATAGTAAGTATATAATAATTTCGGATATTTTTCTCACTATGACATGCAATTTATCTTGGTCAGAAATAACTCTTAGTCATATTCAAACTCCACAGGATCGTCCGGATATAACAACTACCATTCTCAGAGCCAAATTTGAACAATTGGTGTAGTTATTACCAAGAATGTATTGAGAAAGGTGAAAAGTTATATTTATGTCACTGAAAAGAGGATTGTCACATGTACATATGTTGCTAATCTTAAAAAATAATGATAAGTTGAGTGATCTGACAGATAGTTTGGTACGAGCGAAAATACCATCTAAAGAAGCAAAACCACGCTTACATGAGGCAGTGCTAAGGCATATGATCCATGGTCCTTGCGGAACACTTAATCAATCTTCACCATTCATGAAAAAGGGTAAATGTAAATGCAACTACCAAAAGAGTTCGTAGCAGATACAAATATCGGAGGCGAGGTGATGACTCATACCCTCACTATAGGAGGCGATTTGATACAGTTGATCAGAGAGAAAGTGGAGTACTTTTCGTTGATGGGTCAGGGGAGGAGACAGAACATTTCTTTACAAAGCTATAATTGCAGACTTAAGAAGTAAAGCACATATTGTCTTGGTAACTGCGTCATCAGGAATAGCTTCAACTCTACTGTCCGGGAGTCAAACAACTCATTCTAGATTTAAAATCCCAACTAATGTAGAGCCATCTTCTATATGCAACATAAGTAAACAATGTGATCTCGCAAAATTGATTAGGCAAACAACAACGATAATTTGGGATGAAACACCAATGGCTAAGAAAGAGAATATAATCATTATACCACGCTTGCAAGACATAATAGAAAATATTAATCTATTTGGAGGAAATGTGATGGTGATAGGAGGGGATATATACTTCATTTATGGTGTGCTTTTATAATTTAACACTTTAAAAATGTTTTATAGTAATTTTAATTTTAATAAAATATGATATAAATAAAGTCACGTTAATATTAAAAAAAAAATACTTATTTAATAAATTTAAAGAATGAATGATATATTAATAAAAAAATAAAATTAATATCTTAAAAAATAATAGAAAAACGACGGAACAGGCACTAATAAATTATTGTCTCGTTGTGTGAATTAAATTAATGTCAGTAATATTCAATTAATAATTTGTCTTACTAAATTTTTCTCTATATAAAGAGACTAAATATATAATAACTTAAGTTCACTATGTTAGTAAAGTCATGTATTATTAAACTCAAAAATATTATGTTTAGAAAATATTAAAATAATTTTGATGGTTATCTTTATTATTTTCAAATAATATTTATATATATTAAATTTTAAAGAATTAGTAGTGTAAAATTTATTTTCTTTTAAGATTTGTATTATTAATTAAGATTCTAATTATCATCTGAGATGATCAATTCATTTAGTTAAAAATTTTGTATAATAATTATATAATAAACCTAAAAAATAATACTATAGAATTGCCTTAAACAACAAAATTTATATTCGTAATTATTTTATTTTTTAATTATTAATATTAATTGTATTGCTCATATTTTTCAACAAACTTGTATGGTTGTTGATGAGGATGAGAAGTTGAGTAATGTTGCAGATCTTAAATAGTGTTCACTGTTATGTTTGTTTTGTTTATATATAAATGAATTTGGATATTACTGATTTTCAGTCGTTGTTACGGATGATCCAATTCAATTAAATATATTGATAAAATTGTGAAAGAATAGGAAAAGCAAAGAAAAGAACTTTTATTGATTGTTGATTGATTGAATTGTACTGAAGTGTGTTGTAAACTATGAGGGTAAAACTAAATATATATAGAGCATTGTCCTATGAAAGATAAAAGCAAATAAAGATAAGATAAGAACAATTAAAGATAAGATAAAGATAAGATAATAAAGACTAAAATTAAAATTGAATTTTTGTATTCTGTTGGGCTGAATTTGTGGGCCACGATACTTCTTTATTGTTGTCATGGGCTAAAGTAGAAGAGTAGTTTAATACGCCCCCGCAAGCTGGTGGATGGAAGATGTCAATAATCCACAGCTTGGATAAGTTCCGATGAAATTGTTGAGAAAAGCGCGTCTGACGTGGTGACGCGGAGGAAGATGCGTGCGGCAGAGCTTGAGCTGCCTACTACAAAAATATAAAAGGAGATGCTGTGCTTGAGCAGCGATCTTTAAACAATTGCGTGCGGCGGAACTTGAGCTGACGACGACAAAAATACATAAAAGGAGATGCTGTGCTTGAGCAGCGATCTTTAACCAATTGCGTGCGGCGGAGCTTGAGCTGCCGATGGCAAAAATACATAAAAGGAGATGTTGTGCTTGAGCGGCGATCTTTAAACAATTGCGTGCGGCGGAGCTTGAGCTGCCGACGGCAAAAATACATAAAAGGAGATGCTGTGCTTGAGGGAGAGAGAGCAAGCAGCGATCTTCATAAAAAAAAGAATGAAAAAATAAAAAATAAAAAAATAAAAAATAAAAAAATAAAAAAAATAAAAAAATAAGCGTGTAAAACGCAACAAGATTGATCTTTAGAGGGCGCGTATGGCGCAATAAGAGTGGTCTTCAAATGGCGCGTAGAGCGCAATAAGAGTGCAGATGGAACTGCTAGAACAGATGCACATTGAACTGCTAGAACAGATGCAGATTGAATTGCTGAAACAGAATACTGACGAAACTCTCGGAAGAAGTTGCAGATGAAATGCTAGAAGAAGGCGCAGACGGAATTGCTGGTAAAGAACCGGGATAACCAACACTGTGGTAAGATTTTCACTTGGATGCATGTAACTAAATCTATGATTATTTATTGTGGGAGGAGGTTGAAAAAGAAGTACGGTAATTTCTTACCGAAAAGATGATAACTTATATATCCTCCTCAAGGAGGATACCATGGCTCTGATACCATGATAAAATTGTGAAAGAATAGGAAAAGCAAAGAAAAGAACTTTTATTGATTGTTGATTGATTGAATTGTACTGAAGTGTGTTGTAAACTATGAGGGTAAAACTAAATATATATAGAGCATTGTCCTATGAAAGATAAAAGCAAATAAAGATAAGATAAGAACAATTAAAGATAAGATAAAGATAAGATAATAAAGACTAAAATTAAAATTGAATTTTTGTATTCTGTTGGGCTGAATTTGTGGGCCACGATACTTCTTTATTGTTGTCATGGGCTAAAGTAGAAGAGTAGTTTAATATATATTGATAGATGTAATATACAGATATCATATTTAGTTGAAAAACATGTGTTTTGTTTGAGTTCATGATAACATAATAATTTTTAGTTTTTATCACAATTAATTCTGTTTTAATTTATCTTTTTTGTATTTGTATAAGTATATACTTTAAAATTTATCTTTTTCATTTTTTATTTAATTAATGTAATCAGACGGTTTATTCAGAATCTTAGGTAAATGTTGTATTAAATAAACTAAAGATTTTTCATTCATTGTGTAACTAATATGTATACATTGTGCTGTATTTTTTTTCTTGGATTATTTATAAATGCATGAAATAAAATTTGTTTTATATCAGCTAATCCTATTTACTCATTTTAATTACATAATCAAATTATTTATCTTTAATATCATGCAATAAAATCGTGTAAAATACACGGATATCAACTAATTATAATTATATGCATCTCTATCTACATGTATATAAACTATTTTATATTTTTTTACAAGAATTATCAGCTAATTATAAAAAAGAAGGCTTTGAAATCTTTAAATTTTTGTTGTTGTTGCATAATACGGAATTTAAATTTCCAACATTTACTTAAACGTATGAATGAATATGCTATTTAACCAAATCAAGTTGGTTTTGGATTTTTCAACATTATTTGAAGGGCATGATGATCAGCAGGGTTCATATAAAACAATTGGGCCGTTACTATGACATCTGAAACTAATTGGGCCTAAAGGCCCAAAAAGGTTTCCATGTTACTCAAAGAAGGGCTTGGCTTGTCCCCTCTGGCACGTTTCCTTTCGAGTAGTAGAATCGGTAATCGGCGACGTTGCCCCTGTTGGAAAGCGTTAGCTAATAGATCTCTCAGCTCAGCTGACACCCATGGTCATGGTATGTATACGCCTCTCTCGATTCCTCAACAAACTAAAATTCGAGTCGCTTCAGATCTTATAATGTTATTCTTGCACTGTAAATTCTGTTTAGTTTAGCTTATGTCGATGGAGCTGCCGCGCGGAACTATCGCTATTATTATTATTATAAATTATTAATAGCAGTGGCGAAATTCCGATATTTGATATTATATGATTGGAATTGGGACAGGGAAACTCGGGGAATTTAGATGCGGCCATAGAGAAGTTGTTGAATGAAGAGAAGCATGGGAGGCTCGCCGGAGACGTTGCCGTCACAAGGAAGGCCGTCACCGATATTCTCCGGCTCTGCTTTGAGGCGCGAGACTGGAAAACTCTCAACGACCAGATTGTTCTCTTGTCCAAACGACGTGGTCAGCTTAAGCAGGTATATGTAATTAAGGGTATTTTGTGTCTGCATCTATATGTTGTAATATATATTGTGTGGATGAGAATGGAACTTTTGTTCTGAAAATCGATGAGAATCTATGGGCTGTTAGAAAAGAAGGTTAAGGTTTCTATTAAACGCGTCATGTTGGGAAATGTAATTTCATCTGTTATGGTTTGTTTGTGAAGCAAAATGCTGGATTGATATGCCGGAATGCAATTTGCTTGTATTTTAGATAGTATAAAGATAAAGATTTCTTTTAAGTGGAGCAAGAAACATGATATGCTCTGCCATTGAGAAACCTGTTCTTTTTGTTCACAGGCTGTCACAGTAATGGTCCAGCAGGCAATGCAATATATTGATGAAACACCAGATATTGAAACACGTATAGAACTCATCAAAACCTTGAACAGTGTATCTGCAGGGAAGGTGAGCTTGCGATGTTTTCACAGTTTTCCTTCTTATTAACTTCTGTTGTTGTCTGCTGAGTGATATGTACATATGACATTTGTATCATTTATTAGATATATGTTGAGATTGAGAGAGCTCGGTTGGTCAAGAAACTTGCCAAGATTAAGGAGGAACAAGGGCTTATAGCTGAAGCTGCTGATTTGATGCAAGAAATTGCGGTTGGTGTGGATACTGAATGTTGTGATGGTTTTGATTATGCAATCAGTAGTCAGTTGACTCATGTAATGGTCCTTCATAACAGGTGGAAACTTTTGGTGCCATGGCAAAAACTGAGAAAATTGCTTTCATTCTTGAACAAGTATGAGACATCATTCTCTTTCCTTTAGTGATGACATTTGCCATAATTTGAGTTGCATTTTAGCTGTGGAATAAGGAATTTCTTGCATTAAATTGTACAGGTTCGTTTGTGCCTAGATCGTCAAGATTATGTTCGTGCACAAATACTTTCAAGAAAAATTAGTACAAGAGTATTTGATGCTGATGCTTCGAAGGAAAAGAAAAAACCTAAAGAAGGTGATAGTGTTGTTGAAGAAGCTCCTGCTGATATACCATCTCTGCCAGAGTTGAAGCGGATCTATTACGAATTAATGATTCGGTAGAGTAATCAATACTTTCCGTTATGTTGCTTAGTTTGTTCAATCTAAATAGAAATTTGTTACTGGGCGATGTTTTGAATCTTGATGTGGTTTTGATAGGATCAGGTAGTAACAGAATCGGTAGGCTTTATTGATAAACTAGGGATTGCAAACCACAATCCCTTATTGGAACACACTGTTGGAACTACCAACTATGGAGGGAGTTCTTCCTCTCCTATTCTAACTGGTCTAACAGAATGACCAAAACTAAAACTAACTAATCAACTAGTATTTATAGGCAGCAGCTAGGACTAAGACTATTTCCTTTATGCCTGCTAGTGCATCTCAAAGGGAACAAACAGATAGCCAATTAACAGCGATTAGGAACTAAAACCAGCAAGTAGACTACTTACCTCTCCTCTTGTAAACTAAACCAAACTTGTTTCTATCAGGTTTAGTAACAAATATTGTTGCTGACCCTTATGACTCTATCGTCTCTTTCCATATTGTTTGATTCACATTTATATATTTAACATCGCATAGATATTCAAAGTGCTCTGCTGTATTTTTTCTGGAGGGATGGGGGAGGGTGCTTTAACATTTGAGGGTGTGTTTATTAGTTTAGGTTTTGGAGGGGAAGGGACTGTTCTAAAGTGTCCCTTTCTTTCATAAACTCAAATTCACAAGCATATCCAATATATATGCTTTTGTTTCTTGCATTATGAGGCATAATGTGAAGAGGGATCCAACCAGTCCCCCTCCTCAGCGTTAGGTTCCATAATCAGCAATTTGAATTCCTTTTCTTGCACACATGCTTTGCTGAGTATGGTTTATCGCAGAAAAAGCATTTTCCTTGTGCATGTTTAGCTTTGTACTCTTCATTGCTAAGTTGCCGCACTCCTTGTCGTTTTGGAGGCTCCACCCCTAACTCCGGACCCTTGCTTGCCGAACCCGTCGTTGCCGCTGCGAGTATTGGCTTGTTAGTAATGAAGTTCTGTGTCATAGGCGTACCCACAACGCAGACAGGGGCAGTCCGCAGCACCATGTTACGTTCTCCACCTTTTGCGCCAATTCCATCAATTCATCCACGGTCTAGAACAAGAACAGCCTGCATTCCTCACTCACCTCAAGCCTCAACCCATTCAAGAACAAATCCATCAACGACCTTGGAGCTAGACCAGACGCAAAGGATGCGCGTGCAGCACAAACTGATCAACGTAGTCCCAACGGTGCCTGTTTGTCTCAGCCTCAACAGCGATTGATAGGAACTTTGCAACCGCTCAGGTTGGAAGTGACACAGTAACGCCATACAGAGGGACTGCCAGTACAGTGTCGGTGCGGTTGCCTCCCACCACCGGAACCATGTGAAGCGCGGCCTTCCATGGCGAACATTGCCACTGCAAGCCACTCCTCCTCCGGCACCTCTGAGCAAGAAAAACTGCTTCATACACTCGATCCATGACATGGCGTCCTCGCCACGAAAAATTGGGAGCTCGAGTTTCCTCCACTGCTCCGTCGTGCTTCTACTCCCCTACGAGCCACCAGTGGCCTGGTGCGACGCCGAAGAACTCCACTCGTGACGGACTGGAGAACTCTGCTCCATGGAATCCACGAGCGCGTCAATCCGCTGCAACCTCTCCTGCAGCACGCGACACAAACCCTCAAAGCGATCAAATTGCGATTCCGTTGCATCCATTTTCCCTTCCGTTTTCTGCGATTGTGTACCACAAGCTTCCAGGATCTGTGGACTTCTGATACCGGTTGATAGGATCAGGTAGTAACAAAATTGGTAGGCTTTATTGATGAACTAGGGATTGCAAATCACAATCCCTTATTGGAATTCACTGTTGGAACTACCAACTACGTCTCCTATTCTAACTGATCTAACAGAATTTTGACCAAAACTAAAACTAACTAATCAACTAGTATTTATAGGTAGCAGCTAGGATTAAGACTATTGCCCTTATGCCTGTTAGTGCAGCTCAAAGGGAACAAACAGATAGCCAGTTAACAGTAATTAGGAACTAAAACTAAGACCAGCAGGTAGACTACTTACCTCTCCTCTTGTAAACTAAACCAAACCTGTTTCTATCAGGTTTAGTAACAAATATTGTTGCTGACCCTTATGACCCTATCGTCTCTTTGCATTTTGTTTGATTTACAGATGTATTTAACATCACATAGATATTCAAAGTGCTCTGCTGTATTTTTTCCGGAGGGATGGGGGAGGGTGCTTTAACATTTGAGGGTGTGTTTATTAGTTTAGGTTTTGGAAGGGAAGGGACTGTTCTAACCTGTCCAGCTGTCCCTTCCTTTCATAAACTCAATTCACAAGCGCATCCAGGATATATGCTTTTGTTCTTGCATTATGAGGCATAATGTGAAGAGGGATCCAACTCCACCCCAATAAATAAACAGGCACTGCTAATGACTTTCTATTTATAGAAAAATACTTACCTGCATGTGTTCTTTCACTTTTTGTCTCTAGCTCGTTTCTTAAGGTTTACTTCAGTAAGAAGTGAGAACTTGATCTAAATAATTCTTATTTGAGAAACATAGTCTAGAAGGGAAGGAATCTGTTAGAGTGTTGAATGGTAGTTCTTTTTTATTTTTTATCATTTTGAGGGATGAAATTAGATGTAAAGGACTTCATTTCCCCTGGGATGCTTTTAGGCTTTCAAGGCACGAATTTGATATGTAATAATCACTTGTTTCCTTCCAGCTAGCCAAGTTTGTGTCTATATGATGCTTATGGTCACTTATTTTCTTTCCAACTAATAGCTTTTTAAACGGCAATGGCTATGTTCTGATTATAAAATCTTGTTGTCTTATGGTTGTTTTTGTTACCCTTGAAGGTATTATTCCCACAAAAATGATTATCTTGAAATTTGCCGTTGCTACAAGGCAATATACGAAATTACATCTGTCAAAGAAAATCCTGCCGAGTGGATTCCAGTAGGCCTTCCTTTCTTTCTCTTCATCTGCTTTATATGTTATTGTTTTGTGACTGCTTTCTAAATAATTCCTTATACACGTAGATCCTGAGGAAAATATGTTGGCACTTGGTTCTAGCACCACATGATCCAATGCAATCAAGTCTTCTCAATTCCACCTTGGAGGATAAGAATCTGTCTGAGATTCCAAACTTTAAGTATGTCTTCCTTATTTTGTTCTTCCATGTTATCCTGCTACAGGTTTCTGTTTATCATTTCCTTGTAATCGAGTGCTTATCTTTTATGGTATGCCATAGATTACTGTTGAAACAGTTGGTCACCATGGAGGTTATTCAATGGACAAGCCTTTGGGATGCATACAAGAATGAGTTTGAAAATGAGAAGAATCTTGGAAAGTCTTTGGGTGAAAAAGCAGCAGAAGATCTGAAGGAAAGAATAATTGAACATGTAATTATCTCTAATTTTACATTTCCTTTTGCCAAGGATCACCCTTCCCATATGGTTGGGAATTTGGGATGTATTTTGGGTATGTGTTGTTTTCACACTTCATCATGTAGGATGCGAGCATTAACGAGGATTTTTCTTTCTTTTTTTTTTTGGTTATTATTCAGAATATTATTGTCGTATCAAAGTACTATGCAAGGATTACTTTGAAGAGACTTGCAGAGCTTTTGTGTCTCAGTGTTCAGGTTTGTAATGCTTGTTCTTGTTATATATTAAAAGTTTGTTGTGCTAGATAATTGCCTTACTTCTGTTTGGGCTTACATATTGGTATTTACTGCTGTATAGTGTTTCAGACAAGAAGTATCCGAGTTCTTGTACGCTAGCTGTTAGGGAGAAAGAGGGGATGGGGAGAGGGGAGACAACTGAGGTTGTTTATTATTATTATTGGTAGAAACTCATATACAGTTGTCTTCATATGAAGTTGATAATTGAGAATTATTAGATGACAATTTAGTCAAACATGTCAAAATCATCTGACGGTTCTCAATTATCAATTTCACATGAAGACAATTGCACGTAAGTTTTACCATTATTATCATTATTGAGCAGAGGTTGTTTGGCCTATGTTAGTATGCTACTTTAGTTCATTGGCCACATAATGCTGGTTATTTTCTAGATTCTTAATGAGATACAGGTTAATTGTTGCAAATTGTTGCAAATGTTTTTTAAATATAAAGATCCTAACTGATTCTGGCTGCTGAATTCAGGAAGCTGAAAAGCATCTGTCAGACATGGTTGTGTCCAAGGCACTGGTTGCAAAGATTGATAGGCCCATCGGAATAGTTTGTTTCCAGACTGCTAAGGATAGCAATGACATTCTCAACTCATGGGCAGCAAACTTGGAGAAATTGCTTGATCTTGTGGAGAAAAGTTGTCATCAGATACACAAAGAAACTATGATTCATAAAGCTGCTTTGAAGGCTTAAGGACGCCCATATCACCAATTAAAGTTGCAGGTACAACTCTGCCCTCCTCCTCTAACTCCATATTTACTTGGTTTGTGTTTTTGAGGTGGGGTTATAGAGGGGGAAGGTAGGGAAAAAGCGGGCTTAAAGAGTAAATTGATTCTATTTTGTTCCTCATTCCTACTAGCCCTTCCCGTCTTGATCACAAATTCACAATGTTTGTGTCTTGGTAAATTGCAGGTTGAACCCCATTATAGATGTGACTTTGACTTGAGGTGCCTTACATGTTCTTTTGAATTGTGACTGATTAGATTGGTGAGGATTTTGCATTAAGCGGTATGCCTCTTGTTTTTTTTTTCCCTTTTGTATTCGTCATTCATGTAATCAGGGTAGAGCTGGATATATTCTTCTCTTACTGTTGTATACTACTCGTACATACCTTAACCGCTGACTTGTGACAGGATTCTCAAACCGGACTAGTTTGTAGCATTGGGCAGAAATTGAGCCCTGTTCATTTATAATTATCTATTTAATTTTCTCATTCTCAGTCTGCTCACTCTGAGTATCTTGCTATTTTTTCTTTATTGTAGCGTTTGATTCGTACAAATATATTAATGTTAATTCTTTCTGTAAAAAAATTCAAATAAGTTAGCGAGAAAGAGTTTAAATTATGACCACACAATTAATTATAGTGAACGGAGAAATTGTTTCATTGAAATATTCTGTTAACAGTTTAGTCAATATAGAACTCTTCTATTATTGTTTAATTAATAGATAGATTAGATCGTAGATGTTAATATTTGTTTGAAAGGCTCTCAATTACTTGCACAAGAATATGATTACTTCGGTGTCCAACACTTCACTAAGCTCTTTTGCGTGTAAACATGTTGGATGCTAACCGCCTATTTGGAATGCATCTGATTTGAAATCATAGATGAATTGAATTCTATTCCTTGCTTTGGAATAGAAAAAAAACATGAAGTTAAATTCCGGTGAGAATTCCAATTCTCATTTTACCCCCATTTACAAATCAGATCTACTTTGGTCTGATTTCAAAATCAATTCTCATTTAAATCTCACTTAAACTGTGCAATATCAAAAATACCTCCTGTCCAAATTATAATATTCCATAATCCCTTCACTTTCTTCTCATTCCTTCTCTCTTTCTCTCTCTTCAATGGCCTGGATCCACTTGCAGCCAGAGGACTCCGACGCCTCAGAACAACAAGCTCGAGCGGTGGCCGCTGATCTAGTCTCCGACGACGACCGCTCCATCGCCGCCGACTCCTGGTCTATAAAGACGAGTACGGCAGCACACTCGACGACGACCGGTGCCATGCCTACGCCGCCGAAGCTCTCAACAATGCCAACCTCCCCCCTCCCTCCGATTACAGGTTCCTCTCTCTCTCTCTGAATATTTTAAGGTTGAAGTGAATCGAAACGACAACGTATCGAATGAAATTGAAATTTTTGGGTTTCTGGAAATCGTTCTGTGAAGCTGAATGTCTTTCATTCATTCGTTGTTTTCTTCAGTGCCTTGATTTAGTTTATAAGACGAGATCGCAGGTTCGTGGGTGTTTGGATATGTATATAGAAAGGGTGAAAGTGTGAAGTTTTGTTATTTAGAACTATGTGAAATTCGCTTAGGTTTTTGGATTTTAGTAGTAGGAGAAAGAATTTAATTATATATGAAATTCATGAGTGAGATGGATCTAATTAGTGAAGTTGTGTTAGACCAATTTTACTTATAAGTGATTTATATAATTATATTATCTAATTTAATTGATAAATAAAATTATACTTAATATTTATTGAGGGGTAAAAATGTCTTAGAGAAATAATGTAATTCATAAAGTCATTCCAAATAATGGAATTCAATTCTATCTCATTAAATGAGTTAGTTGTTCCAAATTATAGAATTGAATTTCATTTCTTTAGAAATTCATTTTTTGATGGAATTGAATTCTAATTCCATCATTTAAAGGTGTTCAAACAGACTGTAAGAGGTCGTATAAAGGTCAAAAAGAACACTTCAAAGCAAATAATGGCTTCAGATTACTTTGCTCATACGCAAGGAAGAAATATACTGAAAGGCACCTCAAGCTTTGTTCTCTAATTAATAGTAATTGATTAACTGGGCGAATCTTCCCTTGTCTTGCAATGTTGCATGGAATCCGAATAATAATCAACATCTACATCTACCCTAGAACTAATTTCTATTGGAATAAGTTGATTTCTTAATTTCTTTGTTAAATTTTGGTCAAAATCAGTTTTATTTGGATATGAACTATCTTGATTTATATTCTTAAATGCCAAGTTCAGTAAAATAAAGATCAACAAAAATAAAGTTCGTCATTGTACCACACCAAATAAACGGGAGTTTACTTCGGGACCATTTGAGTCATCTATTTTTCAGATATGAATGAAAGATTCTAATATTCTATGCTTGACAAGACGCGAATTCAAATAAAACCAAAACCACATGCGCAATTGAAATAATATTCATGAACGGAATTAATTGAATTTCAATTTGTGAACTTGATAAAGTCTGGGCATAATATTCATAGGCAGAACTACTAAACTCTTTAAGAACACGATTCAATAGAAGTCCTTTCAAATTGAGAATAAAAGAAAGAATAATATTATATTATACATCTTTCTTATAAATCTTTTATTTTTATATTATAAATAATTAATAAAAAATAGAAAAAATAAAAAATTTATTTTTTATATACCATGAGTGAATGTGTAAAAAGAATAGCACAAAATAACAGTAAACTTAGTGTTGATTCATTTATTACGAATGAACAAAAATTAACAAATAAAAAACTAAATTAACATATTAAATACTTGAAGAGAGATTATATGGAATCAAGATTTATTTACAATTAAACAAATCACATAATTCTTTATGTTTTGTAAAAATATTAGATAATTAAACTTTTTTTTAACCAAGTCCAACTAAATTAAATTTACATATGTTTTTTTTCTTCTTCTCCACTTCTATTATCATTATTGTAATCATCATCATCTCCTCTGTTTTTATCATCTCTTTTTTTTTTCTTCTTTCTCATTTAATTTCTTCTCTATTTTTTTTCATTATCATAATCATCTTCTTAGTTTAATATCATACAATAATTTAACGATAACAAAAGTACATCATATTGTTAGTCATAAATAATATAGGAATTTTTGGTGAATGGCACAATTTTTTAAAGACTACAAGTTTAGAACCTTGACTTACTCAACCAACAAAATATATTTAAATGTGTTTTAGATCCAAAAGACATATCAAATTATTACAAATAATATAAAAATAGTTAAATCTCTTATATATTTATTCAATATCACACAATCAATTCAATAATAACAAAACACATCATTTAATTGAAAATGACACGAAATTTTTTTATAAATGACACAAAAAATCTTTAAAAAATCACAAGTTCAAAACCTTAATTTACTCAACCAACAAAATACATTTAAATGTGTTTTGGAACAAAAAATACATTAATTTATTGCACATAACACAGGAATGGTTAAATTTTTTATAAGTTTAATACCACTCAATAAGTTCAATGATAGAAATACACATTATTTATTTAAAATGATACAGAAATTTTTTAGAAATGATACAAGAAGTTCTCAAAGAATCACACTGAGTTAAGAAATTTTTTATAACTTCTAATTAGTTAAGAAATTTTATGTGTCATGATTAAGAAATTCCTGAATCAAAATTAAAAAATTTTCTATGATGGTTAAAAAGTGTCAAAATTAAGAAATTTTTTGCGTTACGATTAAAATGTTTTCGGTGCTATTTTTTTTAATAAATTTTGTACAATTCAAAACTTTTTCTCTTCGGCTTCATCATCTTCTTATTTCACCTTCTCATAATTTTTCTTGTTTCACCTTTTTGACAAAAACTTGTGTCACGATCAAAAAATTATTATGTCAAAATTAAGAAACTTCTTGTGTCATAATTAAAAAAATTTAGTACTATTTTTTTTATAAATACTGCGCAATTCAAAACATTTATCCTCTTCTTCTTTTTCTTTTTCTTGTTTTACCTTTCCATAATTTTCTTTTATTTCACGCTCTTGAAAAAAAAAATTAAACAAAAAAAAATACTACAATAACACTGTATGGAAGAGGAGGAGAAGAAATAATAAAAAATACAATAGCAGCAATAATAAAATAAAAAAAAAACGTGAAGGGAAAAAAGTGTATAATTTATACACATTGTATGAGTAATTTTTGTTAAATTTAAACCAATTTAATTAAATTTAATTGTTAAAAACTCTTAAATACAAGGTTCTGAGAACCAAATTGGTCATCGAACCACTCTAGTTATTAGTTCATTGGTTTATAAGTTTAACCGGTTCGACCGTGGTTGAACCAAAAAATCGTTTATAATAAAATAATAAATAAAATATAAATAAACACATTAAAATATAATTATAGTCTAATGTAAACTTTGAAATATCATTCAAATTAAAAGTATTACATAAATCAAAATGTTATAATCTCATTCAAATACAAATTCAAAAGTCAAAAAATAAAACAACCAATCAAACATAAAATGGCAACATCAAAATGATCCAAGTTTGTCATCAATCATCAAAATCCTCCATAACTTGCTGCAGATTTACGTCATTGATATCATCACCTTCATTTTCACTACTTGGACAAGAAAAAACAAGTGCTGCAGCATAAAATGTACTACTACTACCACCACCACCACCTTGATCTAAATCAGCATCAATCTCATCTAACAAAACATAACATATTATCAACAAATTGAAGATCAAAGTTATTGTAATTTATTGTCTGATCAATAAACTATAATACTCACCAAGCAAGTCTTCAATATTACTTGGAAGATCAGGCTCTTTTTCAACAACCTCTTCCGTCACCCAAAAGTCAACCATATCAATACTTTCAATGTCGATTGGATCATATTGCACCTTTTGCTTTTTTTTTTTTACTTTCCGTCCTAACAAATTAAATACAATATATGATAAGGAACGACGGATGTGGTTGTTCGAAGGAACGACAGCTGTTGCGCGATAGAGGTGGCTATTCGAAGGAACGACGGCGGCGGCACGAGGCAGTGGCTGGTCGTCCCAAATCTTCTTCATGGAAAACCTGTTTTATTTAGATCGAAAAAATCGTACGGGTTTTTTGAAATTATGTGCTATTGCTCAAATCCGTAGTCAATCCTATTTCCGATAGGAGCAGTTGACAGTCGAATCCTATTTTTTCCATTATTTTCGTATCTGTAATAGTGTGAAAAGAAGGCCCGACTCCAAGTTGTTCAAGAATAGTAGCATTGAGTTTCTCGACCCTTTGCCTTAGGATTAGTTAGTTCTATTTCTTGATAGGGGCAAGGGAAGGGAACGGAGGTGAGGGACAACCAGACGACGAACTCGATGAGATTGGATAGAATCCCTGTCGTGTGAGAGTTTGAGAGAGGCGTTCTCACTTCTGGAAGCTGGAAGCTCGATGAGAAAGGGAATTCAGGATCGAATTAGGGATTTAGGACTAAGCAGAGGCTGAAACGGCAACATTTGGCTGTCCAGCTAAAAAATCGGCCGGATCACGGTTCGGTTCGACCGACCAGTTATTAGCCGATTTATCGGTTCAATTTCGGTTTTCAAATTTTTCGGTTTTACTATTTATTCGAATCGTCTCTGTATGTGATTCACGGTTCAACCGGTTCGACCGATCAATCCGAACCGATTTTCAGAACCTTGCTTAAATATTAACGAAACGGTATAGTTTATAGGTTTTCATAATGAATTTATATATACGCACATAAATTTGTCATAATTTATACCCGTATTATATTTAATTTTATACACAAATTACCAGAAAATACATACATATAAACCATTATATTTATACTTTTTACAAGCTCAGTATTAATTATATTAATCTAATTTTAATATACTATAAATATAAATAATTTTATACATACATCTAAATTATATTTCGCCATATTAGTAAAAATAACAAATTTTTACATTAGTTATTTGAATAATCATTTAAAAAAATAAATATAATTAAATAATTATTTAAAATAATTTATGCTAAAATTAAATTCTAATTTTATATATTAAACCTCAAAATAAATTGTCTCAAAACTTATTTTAAAACTTCTTAAACCTTAAACCAAATTGCCTTTTCTTTGTATCTTATTCACAATAAACCAAATTAAATCCTTAAACAAAAAAAGAACACAATCCTAGTCAGAACTAATTTAAATATGTCTATAAATATTTTTTTAATTTTTAATTTATAAAAAATTATTTGTTTACGAAGAAGTTAAAAAAATAATTTTTTTAGAATAAAAAATTTTGGGTAAAGTACTAAATATATCCCCTACGTTTAGGCGTAATCATATTTTGGTTCTTAAGATTTAAAATGTCATATTTAAATCCAAAAAAGTTTCATTTAACTTTAATATAGTTCCACCAAGAGGTCAAAGTTAATTAATTAACCGAATGTCCTATATGATAGCAGTACAAAAATAAGGTCGATAATTTGAAGAACAAGTACAAACACTAAAGCCACAAAATTAACCGTACATTTATTTGTCATTATCCTTAGTTCTAGAAAAAATATTTCATTTAAATTGTAAGAAAAATGATAAATAAATATATTGATACACTCACGGTTGATTTTTGTGCCTCTATCATTTGTATTTATTCTCTAAATTATTGACCTTGTTCTTATACTGCTGTTATGTAGGACATTTCATTAATTGTTTAACTTTTATTTACATTAAAAGTTAAAACTAAATGAAACTTTTTTGGATTCAAATAAGATACTTTAAACTTTAAAGACCAAAACAAATTACGCCCAAACGTAAGCGGCCAATTTAATACTTTACCCAAAAATTATTCATTACTAAAAATATTTTTAATATAAATACTTATTATTTAATTTAATTAAAAAAAAAAAAACTTGATTAAGATGGTTACCAAATGGACGTCACTAAATTAGTCTGTCACGAAGTTAAGTGGTTTCATTTCTATGATTGCGAAAAACTGGAAACTCAAGTACACATGTATTCACGCAAAATTAATAGCTAATAATTCTCATCCCTCAGCCTCACTTTCCAGCTTGCCAAAACAATAGATTGCGACAAGAACTATGAGCCAGTAAACATCTCCTATGGCACAAGATAATAAGGAAAATCTAAAAAAGAAAGAGAAACGTTCATATATCTTAATCGGCAACGGTGGAAAAACCTATCCCGACGAAGAAGAGCTGTTACCGGAAGCTGATGACCACGCCGCCGGCAACTGCGTAGTGGAACCGAACGCAGAAGACGAAGACAAGAACGGCGGCGAAGCTTGCGTTGACGACGGAGAAGAATGTCGAAGATGAGAAGCCACACTTGACGCCATAACCGTCATAGTGGAATCCATGGTGGGGAAATTCCCATACAAACCCGCGGAAGAAGAAGAACCATGCAAAGTAGTGCTAATAAGAGGCTCACTGTGAACAATGGCCTCAGTGGAAGTTGGAATAGCCACGAGCGAAGAAGTAGTGATTTGCGGTGGCGCGTGGCGGAGGAGCGTGACATTTTCGGGGAAGTTGAGTTTGGCCTTGTTGCCCCGGAAACGGAGGGCGGCTTGGTCGTAGGCTCTGGCGGCAGCCTCGGCAGTGTCGAAGGTGCCTAACCAGACTCTGGCGGCTTTGAATGGGTCTCTGATCTCGGCTGCCCACTTGCCCCATGGCCTCTGCCTGACGCCTCTGTATTTCCTTCTTGGCTCTTCCTCTCTCACGTTCTCTTCTCTTGCTCTGTATTCATACACTGCCCTTCCCCTGTTTCCTCCTCCCATCTCTCCACTCCCACTTCCATTTTCTCTTGAACATTCTCTATTCATTGCTGCATAATATACACAATCCAACATTAGTAACACTTTTCTTATAATATTTGTCTTTTGTTACCACTTCATTTTAGAATTGTAAACTATAATGTCAATAATATGTTTTTGTTAAGAGAGTTTTTCTTTTATTGTAAAGTAACTAATTTTGTAACCTTAAAAACCATATGACTAATATGATCCTATAAAGTAAAGATAGATGGTATAATTTAATTATTATTTATTTATTTTTCAAGTTTATCCTTAAAAGGTTAATTTTGTATACATGTTAAATAGATAAGTTAGTATTTATTTAAGGCATGTTAAATGAAGTGTCTAAAAATAAGAATATAAGATATCAAACTTAAATGTAAAACTAATATTTCTTGTTATTGTTGTATTTAATCTATGATTTAGAGGGGAAAATGAGATATGCGGTGCTTACTTGTAGTAGGGGATGAAGAAGCTACACCATGTGATGAAGAGAAGTGGTCAACAAAGGATATATCATCTTGCTGCCTAGTTCTCTTGATAGAAGAAGAGCCACTTCCAACAACATAATTAGAAAATGTTGAAGAACCATAAGCCATGTTACTTGTTGGAAGTGAATAATCGTCATCTGCACCGGTTGGAACTTCACCAGAGACAACATGGGTCAAAGCCGAAACCATGGCAGACATCTCCTCCTCCCTATTCAAACCCGGGAATATCATATGCATTGATGATGACAATGTAGAATTGTTGTTGTTTATCCTCTCATCAAGTTCCAATTCCCTCTTCTCAACAACCTTGTTTCCTTTCTCTTGAGGATTCGCCACCTTTTCAATACACATTCAATGCAATCCAATAATAATAATAATAGCTTAATTAGCTTGTTCTATAATAGTAAGCAACTAAATAAATACATAAGTATCAAATTCCAACAACCCCATGAAATTGTCTTCCTTATATATATATGTAAGAGAATGATGGAAAGGTTCAAATTGGTTTCACAGCCGCCATTGAAGAGTCAGTCGGTGTTAATTAAGAGTATGAGAACTTCTACAAGAAGTAATTTCAAATGAGATAAATTCCATATTTAAATAAATATAGAAAAAGCAAAAATTCCTTTTTATCCTCCAATTTTATCTTAATTATTAATATTCCCTATACGTGATGGGGCAATTGGCGTAGTGTGAACACAGAACGTTGCCGGCGCTAGCCTCCATATATGGTTTGTGTTGTGTGTGGAGAGAACCATATTGCCGGTGGGCTAGTCGGTGGTGCCAGAGAAATGGAGAAGCAAGTTGGGACCGACATCAATACCAAATTAAATAATATAACAATGCACATTGGAACATGTTTTTATTGTAATATCTATGCTAAAATAACGAAATGTTTCTACTTATACGTGCACAATACAGGTCCTTTCTCTTTTGGCTTTGGCCAATGGCCAAGTTTATCAGATAGGTGGTTTTAACTAGTACTAGTAGGAATCAATTATTACTTTGATTAACCCTATTAAATTGTCTCTCTTTCTTTATTTGGTTTTGACGCGGACATCTTGAATTGAAAGATTCTATCTTAATAATCCAACATTAATAAATTAAACCCGATTTCGATAATATATATAATAATATTTTTTGGATTTGGATCCTCTAAAGTTTGAATTTTACTTTAGAGAGTAAAGTGTGATCTTCTACTTTTGAATAGTTTCTCTTTCATATTTATTATTGGTCCCACCTATGAAATTAATAGTGAGAGATCATACTTTACTCTCTAAAGTGAAATTCAAACTTTAGAAGATTTAAATCCATATTTTTTATATTTTAGTCGCATCTTTGTAGCAGGACTTTTTAGAAAATGTTATTAAATAATTAAAAATATTATTTTAATAGAGACCAGTGACATAGGTAGAAAATAAGTAAAATCCTATTGAGAATAAGGTTACCATGAAATTCTGTAAAATTTGGTAATTGAAGAAAATGAAGCCGGTAATTAAATTTGAGCATGTCACGTCCCAATCATAATAAAGGGAATATTTGGGATGATCCCACTTGGCACTTGTTGTTGTTGGCGTTGCCGATTTAGTTAGCCATGAACAATTTCGCCACCCCATTTTAAGGTTCTTACTTCTTATTCTCATATATAGCATAGTTATCACAACTAAATCAGTAATTAATCTGATCCAGTGATCATTAGATTAATGATTCGACCGATAAATTAATAATCGAATCGTTTCACTCAGTAATAATTAAATAAAAATATAAAATTATAATAAAATACAAAATTTAAATAATAAAAATAAATAATACTTTTATAATTTAATATAATTACCATATAATAAATTTATCATACAATAATATTAATAAAAAAAGTAATTAAATTATATATAAATTATAACTTAAATCATGTATTCGTATAATTATGAAAAATAAAATAATATTATATTTTTGGTTATTATAATTTTTTTATTTAGAATAATTATCATTCAATCTTTTTTATAAAATCATTTTAATTGGATATATTCATTAAAATATACTATTAATATGATATGTATCAAATTAAAAAATAAATATAGTTAATATCTAATTAAAGACACAAAATGTATTCAAGACAAATGTGGTTCAACAGAAAAGAGAGTAAGAGTCTTTAGATTATTTTTGGTTTGAACCTTAGCTCACTTAAAATTTTTTTTAATTTATTCAAAAGGCAAATCTGCATATACACAGTGGATCATGGATGCTCACGCAGTGAATATAGCATATGGTTAGCCCAAACCGTACCTGACGGATCTACTACAATTTATTTTTTTTTTAAATAGTATATAATAATAATATTTATTTATTTTTATTAAATTATTAAAATTAATTTCATAATAATTTTTTATTTAATTTTTGATATTTAATAGTCAATTTAAAAATTTTATATAAATATATATCATAATGATAAATTTTTAAATTTAAATGAAATTGGTGGTCTATTTTAGAGATAAATTTAAAAGAATATTATTTATCTATTAGTATTTTTCTTTTAAAATTAGTTTTAATTTTTTTATAATAATTACACTAATTAAATGAACTTTTTTAACTATGAATATTATTAAGATCAGAATTAATTATATAAAATGTGGGTTTTAAATATTTTTAAATAATTATTTAATAACATATATATATATATATAAAAGACATTTTAATTATATTGTCAATAAAAATTATTCAATCTTTTAAAAATATAAAACATAAAAAAATAAAATTCTAAATTATATGCTATTATTTAGAATATTATTTTAAATTTTTTATTTTTAATTAAATATTTTAAAGATTAATCATATTTTATAATAACAAAATATAATTATACCAACAATTATGTTACGTATACATAAAAAATAATTACTTGTCCAAAATAAATTTTAAAATATAAATATATATTTAAAACAAGTTAAATAATATATATATATAAATTTATAGTAGATAATTTGATAGCTAATTTTTTATGTAAGCATAATATTTTTATAATTTTATTATAAAAATTACCATGTTATATATATTTGTCTCCACTATTAAAATTTATTGGATCGTACCAGTTTATTAAAATCGTTTAGTTTTTAACGGATTTTATCGCCGTTGATCATGTTATTAGCATTTTTAGTTCTTATAAAAAATCAAATTAGTTAGACTATTAGTTTATTAATTTTTTCGTCAAATTGATTGGTTTAATTTGATTCTGATAACTATAATATATTATGCAGTAAATACAAAAAGAAAAATTAAGAATAAGTGATGTTATGTAAATTTTATTATTTTTTAAATAAAATATAATTTTATCACCAAATATACCTATATTCTATATTTTAGATATTTGTTTCGGTAAGGAATATTGATACATCTTGAAGACTTGGTCTACCACAGCCCCCCAAAACCAAGGAGGCCAAGGGATTAAAAAAAAAAATGCAAAATCTATCAAACATGGGTCCACCTTTAAGATTGTCCACTCCATGTAGCTTTCTCATACTTTTGAGTGTGAAGACTACTTTTTAATAAGTACATAATTTAGTTAACTTATTTTTGTGTTAAAAATCCTCACGGCATAATTACGCGAAGGAATCATGATTTTTGAATGCTGAGAAGAGGTTGATTAATAAGTGTGTTTAGATGGACTTTTATTAAATTAAAATTTAAATTAATATAACTTTAAAAAATTAATTTTGCATATAAATAAATTTGTGTTAGTATATTTTATATTTGATAATTTTATACTAAAATTAATTTTGATAAAATAAATATTATTTAAATAATATTAATTAAAATTACTCTTAAATAAATAATTATTAAAATTGATATAATAATAAATTATAATATTATTTTTTTAAAATGTGATTTTTTTATATTTTTTAGTATATTTTTTATATAGTATTTTTTTAGTATTTTTAGTATTTTTTAGTATGTTATAATTTATTATTATTATCATTATTATTATTTATGATTAATTTTTTATTTTATTTGTTTTATCTAAAGATCAATCAATTAGATTATAGAAAATAACAATAATAAATATAATATACAATAATTATATATAATCATAAAAGTATACACTATCAAATAAAAAAAT
Source organism: Arachis hypogaea (assembly GCF_003086295.3). NCBI lineage: Eukaryota > Viridiplantae > Streptophyta > Magnoliopsida > Fabales > Fabaceae > Arachis > Arachis hypogaea. Next base: position 108,402,394 of record NC_092055.1, read on the forward strand.
TAACAAAAAAATAATAAATAATACATAATAAAAAAATATTTATATAAAAAATAATAAAATTTTATAAATAAAATAATAATAACAAACGATAAAATTAATAGGAAAAAATAAATTTTTAAAATAAAATTAAAATTTTTATGCCTTCTTTAAATCACGTTTGCGTACCAAAAATATATCTGTATTTACAAGAAAAAATAATAAATAAAAAAATTAAAGAGTTTAAAAAAAGTTAAATATTCATATTCTAAATACAAAATTAAATACTCTAGTTCAATTTGGATGGCTTTAGTTCAATTTGACAAAATAAAAAAAATAGTGTTTGATTTCCAGGACACACATGCTGCTACATTTCGGTCGAACAACCTTCAAGCACGCGTTGTAATGGATATGGATCTTAAATAAATAAATAAACTAAGAGAATTCAAATGAAAACTAAAAAAATAAAATTAGGCATGCATTGGCCCTCGTGTGGAGGCAAAAGATTGATAGATTCGGTGTATAATATTATAAAAAAACAAAAATAGATTAAAACAATGAAAATAACGTGTCCTCTTCAGAACGATGAACAATGACACGTTGCAATCATAAAAAAATATATACATGCGAGTTCATTAATTTTTTTTCCACAGTATCAACTATTAAATTAAAAATTAATTTATTATAGACCAAAATTTTATTTAAAAATTTATTAGTAATTAATAAATTATTATATATAAAATAAAATTTAAATTTTTAATATTTATTTAATAAATTAGTAAATTAATTATTAAACTAACACAAATTATTTATACGAAATCATTATTTGATGAACTAGTTCAGTAAAATAAGATCATTGGTGTAATGTTATCAATTCGTTAGTACTCAATTGAGTATATTGATTTATTATCCTTGACTTCATCAAAGGAGAATTAATTAATATTAATGATCCTCAAATTTGGTGTCCTAAATTTATTCATCGGTTTGAAATAAGAGTACTAACCTAAAGTAAATTTGTCTAAAATGATGATTCCCTACTTTTCAGCTCATCGAGAGGACCGGTCATGATGATTAGATTTCCTCTGCACATTTTTTATTGTGTGAAACTTTATTCTTTCGCTTGTAATTGTGATCTCTTTTTGCGTCTTTAACCAAGGTGAGTTGGGTTTTTTTTTTTATTAAATTTTAAATTTATTTGACTATTGGTTTATTATTTAATATACACGAACACAAATTTGTATTCAACATTGAAATGAATTTGACTGTATTCTGGTAACTAAATGCTTAATAATGTTTAGAGTTGGCAATATATATCCAACCCGTGGGTACTTAATCCGACCTCATCGGATCGGGTAAGGTTGTCAACTCGATCTGTAGCGGGTAGGGTAGGATGCGGGTAGGGTTCTCGTGCGGGTCGGATAGGGTGCGGGTTGAGCCTCAATCCTACCCGACCAACCCGCACTCTATATATGTTTATATTATATATTTATATAAAAATATATTTTAAGTAGATGTTGAATCAAAGATCTCTCACTAAATATAAAAGATCTTTAATCACTAAAAGAAAATTATTAATTGATAATTTAATATTTTTTTTTTACATAAAAATCAGTTCTATTTTAAATTATTATCAAGTTATATAATAATGTTGTATATTTTTTGTAACCCGCGAGTAGGGTCGGGTACCCGCAGCAGGTTAAGAGCGGGTAGAATTAGAGTTGGGATATTCTCAACCTATAAGTAAATAAGATTGAGTTTATGGATCCAAACCCTACCCTACCCTAACTATTGCCACCCCTAACTATGTTAGTTTTGAATTCATGCAATTCTCTGAATAACAATAGATTTATTTATTTAGTTATATTTTTGGAACATTTCTTAGTAGCTTAGTGAATTATTAAACACTAACAAATCTATGTATTTAGCAATATTTTTATTTCTCCACAACTGAGGTGGTGTTCCAAATTTTATATCGCTCTTAATCACATCGCCAATATTGGGCTAGAGAAGTAGACTTAGAAGGGTTAATAGTTAAAAAAATTCTAAAAGAATTATTTTTTCTTCAATTTAGTCATTTAAAGATTAAATATTTTAAATTAATTTTTAGAATATACAATAATAAATTAAATTAATCTTTTTATTAAACGATAATACATCATAAAATAATTATAACACATATTACCATCTATCTAATAAAAAGACTAATCAATTCACAACTATTCTAAAAAATTATTTCAAAACATTTGATTTTTTATAACTAAATTAAGGCAATAGTAAAAAAATATTAAGAATTATTAAAATTTATTATTTTTTATTATTATTTAATTATTAATTTAATTTTTAATCTAATAATTAAATAATATATTTTATTTTATACTTTTAAATATTAATAATTAATTAAAAACTAAAAACAACAAATTCTAATAACTTTTGACTTTTTTCAATAGTATAAATAGTGTATGATCGGCCTTTCTAGATTGCTTTTTAAATTTGCAACCACAATTTGACGTATTCCTAAAGTCAAACTAAATGTGGCTGAAATATGGACAGCACAAACCGTTAGCTCAACTGGCACATGGTTTTTGCCTCTTTGGACTGTGAAATTAAAAAGTCAACTCCAATGAGATACATCGTAGCATGGCAATTACAACTTACAAGATAACAACGCAACGACAAAAAAAAGGAGTTCAAAGATAAATTGCATGCCACATCGACGATTCCGCTTTGTGATGGCAAGTTTCAAATTGTTCTGATAGCACATATTTTGGGTTATTAGATTATATGGGTTTTGACTCAACGAACCAGCTATAACCTTGAATTGCTTTACCAGTTTTGACTTTTGAATTTTTTCTTTTTATTACCTTTTAAATTTTTACCATCCAGACTCTCAGAGCAACAATTCAACAAAGCCATTTGTCAAACCGTGAATATCTTTTTCAACTTATCAAGCATTCATAGTTTCATACACAAAACAAATTATCATTAAATTAATAATTACGTATAAAATATATATTAAAATATAATATATATTAAAAATAAATTAAATAATATATATTTTATATATAAATACATAATAGTAATTTAATAATTAATTTTTTATACGTATAGCATTTTTATTTAAACATATATTAAATCACAATGTTAATCTTGCACAAGACTTCTGTATCCTTAGAATTGTGTAACTAAAGAATGATATTTAATAGAAATAAGTTGTACTTTATATATTCTCTAAATGTAACCTTATACATAGTTGAACAAGGCAAAGTTGCTAGATTTCACCTCTCACGGTACCTAGTGTCCTAACTCAGAATGTCTTATAATTTAATTTAGAGAAAAGTATGTTTTTTTAATATTTATATTTATTTTTTTAAAAAATACTTCTAAAGTTTAATTTCACTTAATTGTTGTCACTAACATTTTTCGTTTTTATTGAAATTATCCCTAGACATTAATTTTATGTAAATTATTAGAGATAAAATTAAAAATATTTAAAAATAATTTTAACACAAATTAAATATGTTAAGGAATAAAATTGAATAAATCTAAAATTTTAAGGATAAAATTAAATAAAATTAAATGGCAAACATGAGGAACAAGTATTTTTTCTTTTAAGAAAAATTAAATTAAATTAAATTAAAAGGTAAAACTTTTTACATTACCTTTTAATTTAATTTAATTTAATTTTTCTTAAAAGAAAAAATACTTGTCATATACAACAAGCTCCAAATGTTAAACTCATCGGTTTCAACGGTGATAAACTATGTAGTGTGGGACAAATGCATAAATAGAAAGCAAAAAACACAATAAAACTGCTACAAACATAACAAGTTCCAGCATTTGCTATTTTTTATTATGAAGAAAAGAAACTTAAGACGAGAAATTAAAGCAATAAGTGAATTCGATCAAAGATAGTACTAGAATCGGACATTTTAGTCCCCAAAGAAAATTAATACACAGATCAGTCCCCAAGGTTTTATTCCGGTAGACAAATCAATCCCCAGTTTATTTTCCGGCAGAGTAATTACCCAGATCAGTCCCCAAATATTTTAAAAACGGACATTTTAGTCCCTAAGAAAAACTAATGTACAAATCAATCCCAACGTTTCTCTCTGTTAGACATAATAGTCCCCCGTCCAAAAATAAAATAATTATTATTATTAATTGCACAATAATATTGTACTATATTTTTTGTATTTTTTAGACAAAAATAATGATAAATTTATTCATTAAATTCTTAATAATATATATATATATATATATATATATATATATATATATATATATATATATATAGTCACTCAATAATAATAATAATAATAAAATTATTAGATATTATTTTACAAGAAATTCAAAGTTAAAATCATTTGATATTTTTGTATTTAATATAATTAAAAGATGTCCTATGTAAAAAAAAATTATATATGTTTATATTAAAAAATATGTATTAAAATAAAATATTTTAATTTGAATTTATATTAAATACATATTTTTTTAATACAAACATATTTTTTAAAATAGTACATCTTTTGATTATATTAAATACAAACATATCAAATGGTTTTAACCTTAAATTTCTTATAAAATAATCTCTAATAATTTTATTGATTATTATTATTATTATTATTATTATTATTATTATTATTATTATTATTATTATTATTATTATTATTATTGAGTGACTATATATATATATAAATACATATATAAGAATCTAATGAATAAATTTATCATTACTTTTATCTAGAAAATATAAAAAATCATGGTATAATATTATTATATAATTAATAATAATAATAATAATAATAATAAATAAAATTATTAGAGATTATTTTACAAAAAAATCAAGGTTAAAATCATTTGATATTTTTGTATTTAATATAATCAAAAGATGTATTATTTTAAAAAATATGTTTGTATTAAAAAAATATGTATTTAATATAAATTCAAATTAAAATATTTTGTTTTAATACATATTTTTTAATATAAACATATATAATTTTTTTTACATAGGACATCATTTGATTATATTAAATACAAAAATATCAAATGATTTTAACTTTGAATTTCTTGTAAAATAATCTCTAATAATTTTATTATTTTTATTATTATTATTATTATTATTATTATATATATATATATATATATATATATAATAATAATAATCTAATGAATAAATTTATCATTATTTTTGTCTAAAAATACAAAAAATATAGTACAATATTATTGTGCAATTAATAATAATAATTATTTTATTTTATTTTATTTTTAGACGGGGACTATTATGTCTACTAGAGAGAAAAGTTGGGGATTGATTTGTACATTAGTTTTTTTTGGGGACTAAAATGTCCGTTTTTAAAATCTTTGGGGACTGATCTGGGTAATTACTCTGCCGGAAAATGAATTGGGGACTGATTTGTCTGCCGGAGTAAAATCTTGGGGACTGATCTGTGTATTAATTTTCTTTGGGGACTAAAATGTCCAATTCTAAAATCCTCGGAGACTGATTTGGATAATTACTCTTAATTATTAGTGGTTAATGGAAAAATTAAGAAGCAGGCTTAGACATTCGGCAAAAGAGCCGGCCCACCAATTATGGTAGATTGGTAGCCGTTGGGTGTATGTGTATTGTTAAGAATTTGTCTTGAGGTTATTAAGTTGAAAAAGATTTTTTGGTCTTATTTTTAGTGTGTTTGGCAAAATTTTGATAGTAAAAATAAAAATATTAAAAAATATTCTTTTTCAGAAATTATTACGGATCAATTTGAATTGGCTTTTAAAAAAAAAATATTTATTTTTTATTCTTTTTAAAAAGATTTTTTTTTTAATAAACAAAAGTGATTTCACATTTAAATAAACTTTTAAAAAGATTCTTTTCTTTTATCTTCTGGTTTTTTTAAGAAAATAATTTTTTTTCTAATATAAATACTTTTCTTAAAAAATATATTTAAATGTGTTTAAAATTTAATAAAATATTTTATTTTTTATAGAAAGTATTTTTTTATTCAAATAAATTAATACTATATTTTTTTTAAAAGATCTTTTTTACTTTGAAAAAAAGTATTTTTAATATTATAAATAAATAAAAAATACTTTTATATTGTCGTATCTAAAGATAATAATTGTTAAATAAAAAAATATTTTTACTTTTCTAAAGGATCTTTAAAAAAACTACTTAAAAGAAGACTTTTTATAAAAGTTCATCCAAATAAATAAGTCCTAAAGCTTTGTGTAAACTAAGAAAAAAAGGATAAATATAAAAAATTTTAATGTCCCAAAAAAATATAAAAATTTGTAGCAAAAAATTAATATTTTAAATTTTTAGAGTATATATTGTATGAAATAATAGGAGTTAAAAAAAACTTTTTAAAAATAAGTAATATTAACTAAATGCCCATAACACTGTCAGCAAAACCTATAAAGAATAATATAATAGATTTTGCTTACAAATGAAATATAGTATTATAGTTAAGGTTATTAATTAAAAAATTACATTTTTTATATATTTGTTAAAAGTTTAAAAACCTTCACTAGTAAAATACTTGTTAGTTAAACCCTAATATAATTACTAATATGAAATTAGATAGCAAATACTTTAAAAAATCTTACATTTAAATTTAAACTCTACTTGTAGAGACAAAAAATGAAGGCAAAATAAATTTTAAAAATTGAGGTTAAGAAAAGAATAAACTGCAAGGATCAATTTAAAATGTGTCCCGGTAATATAAAAGTTTTCGCTATTCATTCGTATGAAATTAAAGAAAGTTGCACACCAATATGCCATTAAAAAAAACTTTACACAACTTTTTATTAAGATTTTTTTATATGAATTGTTTAATATATTCTCATTTTTATATTTTAAAATATATTTTTTTATATTCTCACACTTCTTATCATCACTATTAACACTAAATATAAAAAATCATACTATGTTAGAAACAAGATAGTTATATGAAGAGTGTATTATTCAATACATAGGAGTATATATAGATGTTAGAAGAATAAAAATAATAAAAGCATATAATCTTACAATTAATAACAGATATTCTATATAAATATAAATGATACTAATTGATCTAAATTGATTCTAATTATTCTCTAACATTTCCCCTCAAACTTAAGTGGGAGCTAAGGATACCATCTTGAGTTTGGTTAGTAGAGTCCGAAAACAAGTAGGATGATGAGCCTTCATAAAGATATTAGCAGTCTGATCCAGAGTTCAACAACAACGAGGCGAATAGCATCAATAAGGAGACGTTACCGAACAAAATGACAATCAATCTCAATGTGTGTGGTGCGTTCATGAAACACATCATTGTGTGCAATCTAAATAGCACTGCGATTGTCACAGAAAACATCGGTTGGGGATGACTAATGAGCACCCAAATCTGCAAGAAGCCAACAAATCGAGACAACCTCAACAGTGGTGTCAACTAGAGTGCGGTATTCAACTTCTGTGTTTGATCGAGCAGTGAACGTTTGTTTCTTAGCTTGCCAAGAAATGAGTGCGTCGCCAAGAAACAAACAATAACCAGTAGCAGAACGACGATCAGTGGGATCCCCAGCCCAATCACCATCTGAGTAAGCCTGAAGGGATAAAGATGAATGAGTAGAAAAATAAAGGCCATGAAATAGGGTGCTTTTGATGTAGCGAAGGATGCAAAGAACTATCGCATAGTGAGTAGTACGAGAAGATGACAAGAACTGGCCAAGAATATGAATTGGATAGACGATGTCTGGTTGAGTGACAGTCAAGTAGACGAGACCTCCAACTAACTGTCGATAAAGAGTAGGATTATCCAAAATAGTGCCATCCATAGGGGTAAATCAAACATTAGGCTCAAGGGGAGTAGACTCAATGCGACTATCTGTAATCCCGGTGCGAGCAAAAAGATCTGAAGCATACTTAGCTTGAGAGAGATAGATACCATCATCTGTGGTATGACCTCGAGACCAAGAAAATAACTGAGAGAACCAAGATCTTTCATCTCAAAAATATGGTGAAGGGAGGCTTTGAGATCAGAGATACCATCAACATCATCTTCGATAATGATCATGTCATCAACATACAAAAGTAGAAGAACAACTCCATGTGCACTTTTAGGAAAAAAAAAAAGAGCATTCTCATGAGGGCTGCAAATGAAACAGAGATTACATATAGTGGAGCTGAACTTGCAAACCATTCACGAGGAGCTTGCTTAAGATCATAAAGTGTCTTGCAAGGAGACAAACTTTCTTAGAAGGACAAGGATAACCCGGAGGTGGTTTCATATAGACCTTCTTTTTCAAATCCCCATTAAGAAATGCATTCTTCACGTTCATGTGACTGAGAGACCATTTTTTGACTGCAGCAATGGCAAGAAGAGCTCGAATAGATGTGAGACGAGCAACAGGAACAAAAGTTTCTTTATAGTCAATACCATACTCTTGCGTACAACCTTGAGCAACCAATCGTACTTATAACGGTCAATAGAGCCATCAGAGTGAGTCTTGATCTTGTATACCCATCTACTATCCACAACTTCTTGATCAGAAGGAGGATCCACCAAATTTCAAGTGTGTGCTTTTTCAAGTGTCTGGATTTCTTCCTGCATTGCTTGCTGCCAATTTAGATTTTTGGAGGCTTCTCTAAAGGACTTAGATTCATATTGATAAAGAATAGTAGAAAAATAATGACAATCAAGAAGATGAGGAGGTGGATTTCTTACCCTAAAAACAAGTGGAAGGAGGAGGCATGACGGTAGGAGCAAGATCATTGTCCGGTCTGGAATCATCGGGAGATGGAGAAGGCGGAAGAGCAGGAGGCTGTAGAAGTTGAATCGAGATAGAACCTGCAGAATCATCACTAGAAAAAAGATTAACATTGGGGTTAGTGAAAAAGGGTGACTGAGTAGGAGGAATAGACTTAAAGGAGGAGAACCAAAAAAACATGTGATGCTCCCAGAAGACAACATGATGAGATATACGAATACGATAACACTTGTGTTCAGTGCCATAACCAAGGAAACAACACATGTGAGCAAGCCCGAGGTTCAAATTTATTATGTTCATGAGGCTAAAGAAGAACAAAATAGACTCAACCAAAAACTCAAAGAGAACTGTAATATGGAGAGGTATGATAAAGATGCTCAAAGGGAATAATGTTACTAAGGATAGAAGAAGAAAGTCTATTGATAACATGAATAGCAATAAGATCAGCTTCACCCCAAGTACGCTCAGGACCCGAAGAAGAAGAAAGAAGCATTGTATGAACAGAGTCAAGAATGTGACGGTGTTTGCATTCAGCTTGTCTATTTTGTTGAGACGTACCAGGGTAAGAAAACTCAGAAAAAGTACCTGTTCTGCAAGAAAGATTAAAAGTTTGGAATCACGGTATTCCATAGCATTATCACGTCAAAAAACCTTAATGACCTTGGAAAACTGAGTTTTAATCATAGTGGCAAAGTTAATATAAATCTGAGATAGCTCATGGCGATTAGTCATCAAATAAACTCAAGTAAAGCGTGAACAATCATCAATAAAAATGACAAAGTATCGAGCTTCTCCCATAGAAGTGGTGGAAGCGGGGCACGAAACGTCAGAGTGGATAAGATCAAAAGGAGAGCAAGCAAGAGATGAATTATCATGAAAAGATAAAGCATGTTGTTTGGAAGTTTGACAAGAAATGCAATCAAAATACTCATTATCAACCTGACCCAAAACACCCTGAGACACAAGAGGACGCAATTTTCCTAAGGAGCTATAGGCAAGACGGTGATGCCACAAGTGAAGGGTAGATAGAGAAGAAGCAGCACAAAGATTTGGTACAGAAGGAATATGAAGATTCTCGAGTTCAAACAACCTTCTGACCTTACGTCCAGTCCCGATGATTTGTCCCGTTCGACGATCCTATACACGACAACCAAAAATAGAAAAATTGACATCAAAACCGATATCAACAAGTTGACCAACAGAAATAAGATTAAATTTCAATTTGGGAATGTAATAAGTATCAGGAAGATTAAGAGTTAACTGGGAAATAGAACCCTTGTGTGTTGCGTGCAAGAGGGAACCATTAGCAGTATTGATAGAAGGTGCATTTGCAGTGGTAGACAAAGATGAGAAAAGATGATGCAAAGGAGACATGTGATTAAAGCAACCAGAGTCAATACCATTTAGAATTACCTGGAAGAGTCGAAAAAGCAGTAGGAGTATTACCAGAAAGGGAGAGAAGATACTTAAGAAGAGACGCAATATCAAATAGAGAGACAAAAGATGGGTTGAGAAGAACAGATAGTAGCAGCAACAGAAGAAGCAGACACATTTTTTGAGAAGTTGGGATGAGAATGATACTTAAGGTGATCAGAACATGGTGGGCGAGTAGGACAAGTAGTAATAAAATGTCCCAAGAGCTTGCAGGAATGGTAGAACACTTGTGGACAATTGTAGCTAACGTGACCTTTCTGTTGGCATTTGCGACATTCAACAGAAGGACAGTCTGAGAAGAGGTGCCCAGAATGGTTACAATTTCAACAGAAGTTACCTTTCTATCTGTGGCAGCAAAAATGTCTAACTTTTCTATAATAGTAGATACAAAGATCAAAGAGAGAAGAGAAAACTGCAAATTCGAGGCCAAAAACAAGAAAACAGACGGCAGAATCGGAAAGAGCTCACCAAAAAATTTTAGGGAGGGTCCCACTGTCTACCACATCAGCTGCCACATCAGATGCCACGTCAGGAGGGTAGGCCACATGGCAACGCGTGATAAAAGAAGGGAGACGCGTCAACGTTGACGCGGACAAGGAGCTGGCACACGGGTCGGATAGGCGGGCCGGGTCGGGTGCGTCGCGGGCTGGAGTAAATCCAGAGGTGTTGGAGGCTTCGACACGTGGTGCTGTTTGGTGCCATTCATCCTGGGCGTGGATCCAACGGTGCTGGATGGCATCTGGAAAGATGAAAAAACTGAAGCAGATAGCGGCTTCAGGCGGCGTGTGAGGGCGCGTCCGGTGGCAGAAGGTAGCGAGTCTGGAAGCGTTGGAATCTTGACGACGAGACGAACACACTGGTGATGGCGGTGACGAACCAAAGCGTCAGGAAAAGATTGAAAAATGAGGACAAAGAGCACTGCCGGAAGAGAAAAACAAAGAGACTATGAACAAATTTTTATAGAAATAAAAAACCTATTCTCTTGATACCATGTTAGAAACAAGAGAGTTATCTGAAGAGTGTATTATTCAATCTGTGAAAAAGGTACAATATATAGAGGTATATATGTGTTAGAAGAATCAAAGTAATAAAAGCATACAATCTTACAATTAATATACAGATATTTTATATAAATATAAATAATACTAATTGATCTGAATTGATTCTAATTATTCTCTAACACTATGCATTTTTACATTAGCAGCTTGGGTCTATTTCTATTTAATTTTTCTTTTCAATAAATGTGAATATTTTGTTGTCCAACACCAACATTCTTTTTTTTTTTCTCTAAGATATTATATTTCATGAAAAAGGTATAGGGAACTAACACGGCAACATCCTAATCAACTAACTCTAAATAACTCTAATTAATAATTATTAATTTTATATATTTTTTTAAATTTAAAATTTGAATAATTAGCATTAAAACACGTTTTGAATAATAAAGATTAGTAAATGAGAAACTCTAGGGAAACAACTCTTCTTTATATCTAATTTTGAAATTCTAGACAATAGGAATAGTGGGGAGTTGTTTTATTTTTTTCTTATGTAACTAGCATATTTTTCAATTAGTTGACTATAATTCGCTATAACCCAAGTTGGTTCCCGAGCGAAATCCTTAGCAAATTAACTGCCCCATTATCACGTCTTCTCTCTTTCCCATCGCTGACCTCCGCGATGAAGCCCCAGCCCCAGCCCCAGCCCCATAAAGTTGTTGTCGCTGTCGCTGCCTTGTCGCCGCCATGTCTTCTTTCCTTCTCCATCACATACCTCCACAAAAGAAACATTCACAATCTTACAATAAAAACATCCATTAGCAGAGAAAAATAGTAACAGAAAAATAACAGTTTGTCTGTATAAAAAGATATCCACGTATTTCAAGAGACGGAAGAGGATGAGGTAGTGGTCACGCGGCGACGTGGCGTGGAGGTAGGGACAAAGGAGGTCGGTAACGCTATGCGCAGGGGAGCAGGTGATATGCGAATAATGACCGGCCGCAGTGCTTTGTCGGACGGCACAACATAGTAGGTCGACGGTGCGGCGTAATGAGTTGACAGGCGGCCTCCTCTCTTGGCGGGAACGCGCGAAGTAGGGGATTAGGTTCACGGCGCAGCTGTGGGGAGCGGAGGCGGTGTGACACGTTGCTTGGTCAGACGGCGGCGGCGCGATGCTTTATCATCGTCAAGAATGGACAACACAGAGAGCAGAGCCATGAAGGTGCATAAGGAATGGCGGCTACGGTGAAAAATGGAGGTGGTAAAAAGGTGAAAGGTGAATTAAGGTAAGAAGAGATAAGTGGAAGGATGTTTTTTTATTGTGCTGGGCGTTGGGGTTCAACTCAATAAAAATTGGCAGGACCCCTGTTAGTTACCTAACTGCTAGTGGGATTGTACAATTAAATCAGTTGGGCTACCTATCCAAGCCTTATTGCATCCAAGTCCAACCAAGCAGGCCTAACACAAAAAAAATTCACTCTCATTAAAGAGAATGGTTACATGCACTAGAAAACCCAACCCTTCTCTTTGTGCTCTAGTATGAAAAACGTTCGTTCCTCAAACTCAAACCTGTAAATAAAGAAATTTTAAATCTCTCTTAAAATCTCTCAAAAATCTTTCAAATTTCGCAAGGTACTGAGAAAACTATTGTTATCATGTTTAGTTAATTTCTCGCAAATCTCGCATTTCTACTAGTTCGATTTAAGGTTTAGTTGATCGAGTTTCTCTGATTCTATTTTTTCTTGTTTTTTTTTCTGTAACTAGGGCATCAAATGAAACTGTGTTGTTAGTTTATTGGTAATTCGGTTCATCTCTTTGTTTAATTGAGTTCATTTGCATGTAGAAATAAATTGAATGTGTTTTTCTAGCTGATTGAGTCTTTATGACTTTTTGTTCAAATCTGAAGCAATTTTGGTTCATTTGTGAATTAACTGAGGTTCACTTGATGCTATTGTTAAGTATTGACCAAATTTGTTATTTCTTAAGAAAATTAGGTTTATTTCTTAGTTTAATTTACGTTCATTTGGTTTGGTTTCGCTTGAATTTGCTGAACTTGTTTATGTGGGGTTGTTTAGTTAGTTTTTGTTCAAATATGAAGCAATTTCGATTCATTTGTAAATTGACTAAGATTCACTAGATGTTACTGTTAAGTATTTAACAAAATTTTCATTTCTTAAGAAATTTCGATTCATTTCTTAGTTTAATTTATGTTCATTTGGTTTCGTTTCGCTTGAATTTGCTGAACTTGTTCATGTGGGATTGTTTAGTTAGTTTTTGTTCAAATTTGAAGCAATTTCAGTTTATTTATGAATTAACTGATGTTCACTTGATGTTGTTGTTAAGTATTGACAAAGTTTTTTATTCTTTAAGAAATTTCGATTCAGTTCTTAGTTTAATTTACGTTCATTTAGTTTCGTTTTGCTTGAATTTGCTGCTTGTTTATGTGGGGTTGTTTAGTTAGTTTTTGTTCAAATCTAAAATAATTTCGGTTCATTTGTAAATTAACTGAGGTTCAGTTGATGCTGCTGTTAAGTATTGACAAAATTTTTTATTCCTTACAGCCAAAATAAAAAAGAAGACCATCTCAAAAAAGGAGAAGCCGTATTACAATGTAAGCATATACACATTAAATCAACTCTATTTTTGTATTATAAATATATCATAACATAATGTTTCAAATCTTTGCAGAAAACTCACAATTTGAGATGCTCAGCGAGATCAATAGCTAGGGTATTCGCCAAATTGAGTGAACAAAAGAAAGCTATCGTTGAACAAATGAGATTCGGTGCACTAAGACATATCCCAAAATTGAATGTCTCCGAGATGCTGCTAATCGTAATATATGGTACTTCAACGCCCTCTTTGTTGTCTACTAAAGGTGTTGTCCCAGCATAGACCCTCATTTGGGATACTATTAAGCCTTGAAAAGACACAAAAAGTGCAGTTCAATTTAGTAATAATTGAACAAAACTAAGCCCACTAACAATGCTCAATCAGGCACAAAGAGTGATTGATATGATTTAATCAGAGCATAATGACTAGAAATAAGAGATAACTTACAACAAATTTATTTAAAGCTTTTCTTTCCTCAGCTATATCTTTTTTCTTGATAGAGTTAAGCACATGAAAGACCTTCTTCTTAATATCATTAATTCACAACCACCAATGGCCTCCATGGTAAACTGGTACAAACAATTGAAGTTTGAGAAAAAGATAGAATATTTCAGTCTAAATGATAGCAAATAACATCATTATTAAAAAAGTTTTAGAAATCACAACTTACAAATGGATTCGATGCCAATTTTTTTTTGTCAAGAAAAGGCAGGTCCTTAAATTCATTGATCTGATAGGCCTTCTTGGTGTTTGGATCAATGTATTCATAGTTGTGCTTCCCCAACATTAAATTCTGCAAAATAAACTGAAATAAACTAATAAATGAACCAAATTACTTAAGGAATAACAAATTTGGTCAATACTTATCAGTAACATCTCATTTGACTCATTGTAAATGTTAATGTATATATTTGAAAATTTTTTCTTAAATTCCTTTTGATTTATTTATTGGAAATGTCTGAGCTGTATTAAGATCACACTAATTTGAATAAATTTAAGTTCACACTGAATATGTTGAATGTATTTATCAAACCTCAAGAGCGGCAAAAATACAAATGAACCGAAATTTATACAAGAAATGAACCAAAAAATAAACCCTCATTATATGACTATTCGATTGCAGAAACACCTAAACTGTTTGCCACAACATAATTGCAGAAGCTAATTTGAAAAATTAAAAAGTGACTATTCAATAAAACATAATATATATTAGAAATTAAACCCTAATTATATGACTAGAACTCAAATGAACAAAAATTTAGTCATACATGAATCGAAATGTATTTTAATAAATACCTAAAACTGTTTATCACATCACAATTACAACAACTAGTTTGAAAAACCAAAAGGTGACTATTCAATAAAATATAAAACAAATCAAAAATTAACCCTCATTTTCATCAAAGGAAAAAAGATTATATTAGCAAAATTTATTTTAATAAACACTGAAACTTTTATCATCCTCTCTGAGATCATTCATATCCTGTGCATGATAAAGGCTGGAGCTTGACTGGATTATTGATCCACCATCTAAAACGTTCAACTACAAAAAGAAATAAATCATATATTAGCAAAATGCACAAATTCATTTTTCTTAATCAAAAGCAAATCAACCTTACCTCATTTAGACCTGGCTTTTTCTTTTTCTTTGTTGCATTTGCGATCTTTTTTTTTTCATATTTGATCCCAATCTATTCTTGGGACGTCCTCTTGTTCTAACATGTGGGAAACTTTGAAAGTCGTTAACATCATTTAATATAGTATCTTCGTGAGATAATGAACATTTACTTTTACTTTTTGCTTGATATTATTGCATCTCAGTCATGACATTATCAAAAGCTCGGTGCAAAATTCCAGTCATTTCCTTAGATTCTGACGCAAATTCACAAATATTGTGCGAGCGAAACGCCAAATTATCAAATCTCTTTCTTATTGGCTCCAATAGAGGCTCATCTTGGATGCTCTTGATATGTGTATGCCTCCTCTTTACGTTCTTACTCCAACATTCTAATATATATTTCGGTGCCACTTTATCTACTCGCTCAAAGCTTAAGGCACTCAGAGAATGACGGCACAGTATACCCCTTGACTCAAACAACAAGCACTGGCACTTTACTTCGCGTGATATTGCATCGCATGTAACAACAAACTTGTTGAATGTTGAGTTAGAAACCTGCTCTACAACTTCATATGCCGTAAAGCCTAGAGTGGAATGCGTTGATCTTGTGATGCAATTCACCTTTCCTCTAAATTATGCTTGAACTTTTCTGAATTTTTTGTGAGTATACTCGTTCTGAAATTAAGCCTCTATTGGTGATTTTGTTGCACACAGTATCACGGTATGAAAATCTGTAGCATCAAATTCTCTCTCTCTTTGTTCTCTACTTCATAGGCAATTATCATATTGCTTTACAAATTGAATCAAGGAGCTATTGCGTGTGATAAACTTGTTAAAAAAAAGTATGCTTGCTCTCACTCCTTTGTGTTCTTCTCATCCCGACCCAAAAGTGAAGATAAACTGGAATCCATAAATGACAATCATCGTATAGCTCTGTAAAATAGGACACAATTCAAAAATCATACATGAAAATGAACTCGAAAGTTATACCCATTTGAACCGAAAAATAACATCAATTAATTCGAATAAAATCGCGGTTACCTGAAAGCCACTTATTACCTCCAACACCATACTTTGTGAGAAAATCATTCCAATTTTTGTCAAATGCATCTTTTGTAAACAAGTTCTAAACAACATGTCTCACCTCTTGTTCGATTTCTTTGTGTCGCTTGTAGCCACTTAATTTACTTGGGATCTTCTTCATGATATGCCAAATGCACCATCGGTGAATTGTTGTTGGCATATAGGTCTCAATAGCCCTTTGTATCGATGCACATTGATCAGTAAGAATCCCTTTTGGTATTTTTTCTCCCATGCAACGAAGCCAACATTCGAATAACCATTTGAATGACTGAATATCCTCATTTTTCATCAAAGCACATTCGAGAAGTGTCGACTGACCATGGTGATTCACATCCACAAAAAACCAAAAATCAGATTGTAATTACAAATAGACACCAACAGTTATGAACCAAAACTCGTTTGCGTATGAACTGAATACTATATCACAGTGAACCAAATACATGTTTGTGTTGTAAGTGGTATCAAATCAAACACAACATCTTCAAAATACTTGTACGCAGTCCTGCTTCTTGCATCAGTCCAAAATGCATTTTTTATAGAGTGATCAACTTCAAGGTTAAGCTAAAAAAAAAAATTTTAATTCTTCTCTTTTATTCTTAATAAGTGCTTGCCAAATTCTTTGGCATCATCTTGTTCAGAAACATTATGTACTTCCCTTGTAATGTAATTCTTCACATCTTTTTCAATAAAACTTAGTTCACGATGACCACCCGTTACTGCTACAAATGACTGATATGTTTTACTCAGTCTGAATCCAACTTTCTTGTTATTTTCAATGGTATGACGCACAAACATGCTTAGGTCCATGTGTCATTTAAGCATCTCTGCTCGATCTGGACAACAAGAGTGTGAATGATTCAGAACAACTTTAAAAATAATCCAAATACTAACGTCCTTCAATATATATATACATAAATCCTGGCTGGACAGTTTATTCCTGCTAAGGGATTTGTCTTCAGAGTTGGAGATATCTTGAATTTCCACTTCCCCTATCTATTACATGTAATTAATTGATTCTTGATTTCATCTCCCTTTCTAGTGGTGTTCCTTATTTTCGTAGAAAAACCAGCAAGTTTGGAATAATCTTTATAGAACTTTCCAGCTTCTTCGAGTGTGTTGAAAGTCATCCCAACCTTTGGGACAAACTGTTTATGGACAACACACCTGGACTGTAAAATGAACCGAAATATTGTCATAACAAGACCATTGTGTAATAACCAATGAACCGAAATATGTG
The DNA here is from genome assembly GCF_003086295.3 of Arachis hypogaea. Lineage (NCBI taxonomy): Eukaryota > Viridiplantae > Streptophyta > Magnoliopsida > Fabales > Fabaceae > Arachis > Arachis hypogaea. The sequence goes on from NC_092055.1 coordinate 108,420,098, forward strand.
CATTCTATAAATTCAGAAACTCCTACATTCTATCTAAATTCAAATTCATAAACAACACTGATTTTAGCAAAGAAGAACGAAATTATTCATTATCACTTTATTCAATTGCATTCCATTTCATTCAATTTAAAATTGTTGAAGAATGAACCGAAATACTATCATAACAAGACCATTGTGTAATAACAAATGGACTGAAAAATATCCATTATATAAATTCAAAATCAGAAAATCATGCATTCTAGAATGAACTGAAAATATTATCCAAATAAAACTATTGTATAATATCAAATGAACCAAAAAATATGTTCATAAACAACACTGATTTTAGCAAAGAAGGACGAAATTATTCATTATCACTTTATTCAATGACATTCCATTCTATTCAATTCAAAATTATTGAAGAATGAACCAAAATACTATCATAACAAGACCATTGTGTAATAACAAATAAACTGAAAAGTGTCCATTATATAAATTCAAATTTAGAAACTCCTGCATTCTAAAATGAACGAAAATATTATCAAAACAAAACCATTGTATAATACCAAATGAACCGAAAAATGTGTTCATAAACAACAGTGGTTTTAGTAATGAGAAATGAAAATATTCATTATCACTTTATTCAATTGCATTCCATTCCATTTAATTCAAAATTGTTGAAGAATGAAACTAAATAAAATGAAGAAAGATCCAAACCTCGACAACTTGATTCGATTAAGAAGAATAATTCAAATCGTTCTCATTCAACTGATTTGAATTTGAATCATTCATTGTTTTGATACAGAAGAATAATACGCTATTCGATTCAGAAAAATAATACATTATTCAAATGCAGATCGAAATTTGAAGAGAAAGAGAAGAAATTAGATGAAAAACACAACAAAAACGAAGAAGAAAACGAAAATCTAAAGAGAAATCAGAGAAGAACGAAAAAGCTTTATGTCGAAGAAGAACAAAGAAAAAAGTTTTACATTGAAGACGAAGTTTTACGTTAAAAAAGTTTATGTTAAAAGTCTGTTATGAAAACAGAAAAAAAAATGATGCAACGCATAAGAAAAAATAATATGATTGGACTTAATTAAGAAAATTAGTTGAATGCATAGCATTATTGAAATTAAATATTCTATGCGTTAAAGTAGTTGCCAATTGCGTAAATAATAATGGCAAATTATAAATTTAATGCTTCTGCGTAAAACTAAATAAAGAAGCCAATAACTCATGTTTGATAACTAATTAGAATATTTGCTGGCTATAAAAATGCAAAATATCATTCTAATGGGAAAAAAAGATTCCAAAACCTACCATAAAACCAGACCACAATAAACTCTAAGCTTCAAAATCCAAAACGCTAAAACCAAAATATTAAATTGAAAATTCAAGATCCTAAATCAAAAAATTTAAAATCGTGAAACAATAAATCTTAAACTGTAATTCTTAAATCTTAAACAATAAATCATAAATCTTAAACTGTAAACTCTAATTCTAAAATAATTGAAAGAATTAGTCATTTGTACCCTAAATGTTAAGATAAGAAACCGTAATTAACAATTTAAATAAGCTTTGTACCAAAAAATACAAATATTACTAACGCTATGTAAAGTGAATATAATGACTCACTCAAAGTTATATCTTTTATGTCAATGAGTTATAACTTAAATGACATAGTCTTCTCATAGTCTCTTTATTTTCGGTAAAAAAAAATTATACTTTTGATATATTAAATGATATTTTTTATCTAACCATAATCTGCCTCTAAAGAATAATTTGTTTTTTACTATAAAAACTAACTAATTATTAAAAAAAACTACATAACTGCACCGAGATTCAAAGTATTAATTAAAGCATATATAACTACGGTATAATACTATAATTTATATAATTTTTTACAATATAGACCAATTGAGTTTTTTTAGTAACAATACAATTATAAAAACAAATTAAACTGATAATAATAAACATTAAATCATAAATCCTAAACTCTAAATCCTACGCCATAAATCTTAATCCATATTTAAAGACCAAAACCATAATTCTAAAACCGCAAAATTTAGACCATAATAAACCCTAAAAACTTCAAAATCCAAAACACTCAAACCAAAACACTAAATTCAAACTTCAAGACCTAAATCATAAAATCTATAACCGTGAAACAATAAACTCTAAACTCTTAAATCTTAAATCCTTAACTCGAAATCTTAAACTCTAAACCAATGTTCTGAAAATCGAATTGGACTAATCGATCGAACCAATTTGATCGCGAACCGATAGCTCAGACGATTCAGTTTACTAACAGAAACCGCTATTCTAAAAATCGGACACAAACCACTGAACCAGCTGGGAATTGACTGGTCAGACCGGACTGAAACCCAGCCGATATATAAAAAACGACATCGTTTCCTTCGTTGAAAGGAGTAAAGGGATTGCATGCGTTCCCTAGCTCCCCCCCCCCCTTTTCTCCAACTCCTTCCTTCAGCAAAATGCCCTAGCCTCCACCAAAGAAAGCAAACCCTAACCTGCACCAATCTTATCGTAGTCCGTTGGGGTGAGAGACTGCTACTGCCGCCTCCGTGCACTCAAGAACTTCTGCCTTCGTGCTATTGGCGTTCGTTACTTCGCTCTCACAAATCCCTGTTCACTCTCCATCCCCTATTTGCTCACACCAATCGCCTGGTCACTGTCGTCTGTCGCGCTCAACCGCTCTTCGTCATCCGTCGAAGGTCAATGCTCACTGCTAGTGCATGTTCTTCGTGTTTTTTTTATTGTCTATTCAGAAATCAAACCCTCTTCGTGCTTATTCTTCGATGGTTAGTGATCGCCATTTTTTAATGCCCACTGCTAGTGTTTTGTGTTTTCATTGATTGATGATTATTGATTAAGTGATGTGTTGCTTTTTTTTTTTACTTTGTGCTTGAGTTAATTGGATGCTCTGTCAGTGCTTGGTTCTTGTTCTTGGTTGATTAGATTTGCTCACGACTATGGCTTGTTCTGGCCTATTCTTGATTGATTAACTCTATTACTGGCTTATTGATTGATGATAAATTGATACTGATAAATTGTTACTGACTTGTTCTTATTGGTTCTTGCTTTTTTGTCTGTTGTTAAATTTTATTAAAAAATTTCTTGATTTTGTGCTCATTACCTCATTGCTTTTTTTTGTTGTTAATCAGTGTGCTGAGCTTGTTAAAATTGGGTTGAAAACTTTGTTAATCTTTGTTAAAGCATGTTAATTTTTGTGCTCATTACATCATTTAGTGCTCATTACCTCTTACTTATTATTTGAATGTGTTGTGTTAATTTTTTTGAATGATTATTTAATTACTGATGAACTATAGTTTTGCTGTGTTCCTATTTTGATTTCGCTAATTATTGAAGGTCTTGTGATAATTGATTATTAAATGTCTTTTGATTATTGATCATGATTAGTGATGTTCTGTTGGTTCTGTTGTGTTGTGTTTGACTGTTTTGTGATTTAATTGTGCTTTGATTATGAGGTTTTGTGTCTGTTGATAACTTGTACTGTATTGTTTGTGCTGATATTTTTTACTGTTGCATACTTGTTTATTTCACCGCTTCATGTTTTAGGAATGATTTTTATTGGCCTTATTTTTTAAGTATTTATTTTATTTTTAATAATTTGTTCCTAATTCATGATATGAATCTAAATTAGTTTTTCACTTATGTAGTTGTTATGTTTATTATCTAACTTCAATGTTGATTTATATTTCATTTATATTTATCAGCAAGCTTCCAATTTGTTTTTATAGTCGTTGCCTTTACTTATCAACTGTTGTACATATGAATATGTGATATATGTTAATTGTCTCTCTGTTCTCTCTTCTTTTTTACCTCTTGTTAACTGTGGTAGAGTTGCTTGTCTGTTTATTCACTAAAGGATTTGGAGCATTTTTCAATTGAGATTAACTGGTTATGCATAGCTTCTTCATTTTCTCTATAATGTTCACATACTAAATCATGTTGCTGTTTCAACCTAGTTTATGTGTCATAACTCATATAAGCCAAGTTTATCAGCTATTGTTATTTTAATTGCTATGCACCTGTGTATCAGAATGATTACAAGATTTTAATCTTCTTGTCTTGTATATGAATTTTGAAATCTTGAAATGTCGATAAATTTGAAATTCTTGTTGTAGTATTTTAAATTTGTAAGATATTTTAAGATTTATATTATACTATAATTATATTTTAGGATATTTATTTATTATTTTATTCTAAAACAGTTTTTTTGGTTGAACTACGGTTAGAACGGTTAGACCAGTGAACCAATGAACTAGTGACTAAAGTAGTTTGATGACCAGTCCGGTTCTTAGAACCTTGATTAAGATAAGCTCTAATTCAAATCTCAAAACCTAATCTTATCTTAATCAGAATAATTAAGATAAGCTCTAATTAATTCAAATCCTAGAATTTAAAACATAATTAAATTGAACTCAAAACTAATTAACTGCATAATCTTCTTTAATCTTTAATTAAAATCAAGTATTTGAAGCTGGACCTTAGATGATTCAACACTGGAGGCATACTGGGCTAGGTGTTTGGAGCTAAGCGTGGCACGCCCACTTTGGCTCGTGGCACGGCCTCTTTGTCTGGGCCAGGGCGTGGCACGCGCTACATCTCACGTGGCACTCCCACTCTTGGTTTGGCCAGGGCGTGGCACGCCTCTGCTTGGCTTGCTCCCAGGGGTTTGCCTCTTCACTAGCGTGGCACGCCTTGTATTGCTCGTGGCAAGCCTTGCTTGATCTCCATATATACGGCGTGACATGCCCCTACCTAGACGTGGCACGCTTGGTCTTCATGCTTCAGGGTGTGGCACGCCCCTGTTTGGCTCTCCAGGTTGTGTCACGCCTCACCCACTCTTATCATGCATGGCTTTGCGTGGCTTGATCTTACGTACGTACTTGGCTCTTGATTCTTCATGCAATGCTTTGCCTCTTGATTAACATTCCTTTATTACTTGATTTGCCTTCCTTTTAACTATATTTTTTTGAAACTACTTAGCAAATACCTTAATAGTAAAAATAACTAAAAGCAATGAGATTAGAAGCTAAAACTATAATTAAACCTAAGAAAACAAGAATTAAAAGCAAGAAAAACAACAAAAGATGCAAACACATCAGACGGCGCTGCGATGACGATGATGCTAAATGAGAAGACACAATGGCACTGCAACAACGATGATGCTAAATGAGAAGACAACGGCGATAGCGCTACGAACTGAGAAGATGATGACGGTGCTGCGAACTCAGAAGACGACGACGACGCATGCTGTGTTGTGAGGTTCTTCTGGATGTGTTGTGAGGGTGAGAGGTGTTAAGGTGTGGGTTTGTTAGTATTAGTAATGGTAGAGTATTCTAATTACTGTTTTGTTATATTTAAAATAGTGATCGACTAGTTTATAACGTTATTTTTCGCTGGTCACTAATTTGGTCGCTAAGGATTAAATTACTGACAAGTATAGAACTAAACATAGTTTATAATGTTATGTTTATTCAAGTATATGGTCGTCGCTAAATTAAAAAATAGCGACCAATTGCTTTAAAACCAGTATTTTATATTTGGTCGCTAACTAACCATAAGCAACTGATATAGTAACCAAATTCTTAGCGACCGAATTAGCAACCAACTAATTTTCAACCTATTTTTCTATTGGTTGCCAAAAAGGTCACTAAATTAATAAATCGCGACTGATTTTGTGATCAATAGACCCAAAGATTAACTTCTTTGTTTTGGTTGCTAATTCGGTCCCTAAGTTAAAAAATAACAACCGATTTTAGCAACCAAATTTATTCAGATCATAGAAAAGACCTATCGGTCACAAAATCAATTGCTATTAGTGGTCGAGTTTGTTAGTCGCTAAAATTAATCGCTGAATGAAATTTAGTGACTGATTTATGGACCTACTTTTTTTGGTACTAGAAATTCCAAATCAGTCATCAAATTAGTTACTGTTAATAACTAATTTTTTTGGTCACTAAAATTAGTTACTATTTTGATAATTTTTTATAGTGATATATTATAATGCAAAAAGATGAATATCATTTTCAATAGGTTTAAGTTAAGGTTTTTTTTCTAAAATAAAATAAAAAATTTTATTATTTCCCCAAACATACCTTACCCTCACCCGAACTCCCCTTAAGTTTTCAAAACGCACGATTTTTTAATCCATATCATCATCTCTAAAAGAGTATATAGATCTACAAACACTATATAGGAGTATACAAAAATACACAGACAACAAGCATGCCTTCTTCAAGGAATAAGTCGTATTTTATTTTTGGGAAATAGTTTTTTATTTTTAATTAAAAAAATTCTTGTTAAATACGGCTTATTCTGGTGTACCCGTGTATTTTTGGAGACAATAATAATGGTTGTCATTGTTAAATAGGACTTGTTTTTCTTAATTTATAATTAAAAAAAATTCTTGAAGAAGTCTTGTTTGTTGTCTGTGTATATTTGTGTACTCTTATATACTGTATATAGATTTAGATACTCTTTTAGAAATGATGATATGGATTAAAAATATACTGTATATAGATTTAGATACTCTTTTAGAAATGATGATATGGATTAAAAAACGTGCATTTTAAAAACTTTAAAAAAAGTTTGGAGGAGAATAAGGTGAACTCTATAAAAATTATACGACGAACTTGCTAAAAAAACGTATTTAATAAATTAAAACCCAAAAAAATTATGTTTGAAAAAATAATAAATTTTTTTATTTTATTTTAGAAAAAAACCCTTAAGTTAAAGTAAGCATAAAAGTAGTATTTAAAATATTATGAAAAAAACCGTGCCTATATAGGTGGTTTAAAATTAGAAAAAAAAAAAAAAAAAAGAAGAACAAAAGTAGCACCCGTTAATAGTTATATACTTTTCTAATGAGAACACGACCATTTCAAACCATGCCAATTATTCCGAGAGAGCTATGAAGCATGAATAATATCGGATATATTTTAGATATGATATTTATTGATATTTGTCTGTTATTTGTGTTTTTTGTATTTAATTATATTTTAATAAAAAATAAAAAAATTATCTATTTGTATTTAATTATATTTTAATAAAAAATAAAAAAATTATCTTTAGATACAGTTCCATATATTTAAATATCATCACGTATCAACTAGGGCTGGCAATTCATACCCTACCCGCGGGTACACAATCCGGTTTAATCTGTTCGGGTAGGGTAGGCTACCCTACCCGCTGCAGGTAGGGTAGAGTACGGTTCGGGTATGCATGCGGGTAGGGTAGGGTACGGGTTTAGGGTGTACCCTACCCTACCCTACCCGCACCACATATATAGCATATATTTTATAAAAATTTCTCTATATAGTGAAGGAAGTAAGAGTTGAATCCACAATCTCTCTTATGTAATGACTTATAATAAGTGAACAACCACTAAACTAGTTAGTTAATTTAGTAATTTAGAGCATTAGTTTTTTATTTTTTATGTTCTTAATATGTATAAAATTTGAAATAATTGAATTTTATATTTATTTTAAAAAAATTTGATATTTCTGCGGGTAGGGTAGGGTAGGGTTTAGAATTTTAGGGTGCGGATAGGGTTAGAGTTGAGAGATTCTCAACTCGCGGGTGGGGGTAGGATAGGGTCCAGACCCTATCCTACCCTACCCATTGCCAACCCTAGTATCAACGTGACCATCTTTATTTTTAATATGTATTTTTAAAATGAATTTAAAAATAATACATATTAATTATTAAAACAAAAAATATTTTAAGTATTTTATATAATTAAAAATGATATTAAAAATAATTAAAAAATTTATTTATATTTTAATATTAATAAAATATTAAAATCTTATTATAATTTATTTAAAAAATATTTTATATATATATATTATAAAAATTTTAAATTCATATGTTTGCGTATTCTATGTCTGTATCATTATGTGTACATCATAGATAGAGTATAATAAACCAAATTTTAGAAATTTACAAGTGATAAAAAAATAAACAAACTGTTATATCACCCTATTATTTGCTTCCCAACAGCTAGCAGTTTATTTAAGTGGAAATACTTTAAGGAACGGCCTACTACACATACAAATCTTTTTTGTTTATAAGTCTTATAAGTTAGCACAAGCCCAACAAAATACACGCGTATTACACTCCCACATTCAAAAGTAAATACACGCACGTTATTCAACCACTTTCTGTTTCCAAAACGCGCTACTCACCATATATTATGAACGACTCTTCTTCCTCCATGAAAACGAGTTTCTTGCCAAATTTGTTCGATCCCCTTCGTGCGTTCTCTCTTCGCCTTTTCATTTGTTGTTTTACCTACGTTTATCACTGGTATTCTTGCTTCGTTTTTTTTCGATTTTCATGGTTTCTGAAATCAAGCTTTGAAATCGTTTTGAAGATAATGGAACTTCAGAAATATACCCAAAGGATTACAGAAATACACCCAAATGATTACAGAAATTCACCCAAACGATTACGAAAATACACCCAAAGGATTACAGAAATACACCCAAAGGATTTAAGAAATACACCCAAAATTCGTTGAAGTACACCTTATGCATAATTCAGAACTCTTCCTCTTTCTCCTCCTCATCTTCTGCTGTTTCTTCTTCTTCATTTTCTTATTTCATATTCTCGTAATTCTTTTTGGGAGGAAAAAATCAAAAAAAGAAGAAAAAAATACATAATGTTGCAAAATCAAAAGAAGAACGAGGAGAAACACGACGATGAAAATGAAACACTTCAAAAATGATTTCAGAGCTTGATGTCAAAAAATAATGGAAATCGAGAATAACGAAAAAAGAGAACAGAGAGAAAAGCATGTAAATGAAGAAGGAGAAAGAGAAGGCAAAAAATTCGAAAAAGAAAACAGAATTCTTTTAAAAATTAAAAATCTGTTAGAGATGAATTTGAGCGTAATATCAATTAGAGAATTTGTAAGACTTGTATAATATAATCACTTGTATGTAGAGATTTTTTCGAAACGGAAATACTTTAAGGAGCAAATAGACTGTGGACTGAAAATAACAATTATATCTCTGTAAACGAAGTTATCCAAATAAGCCTGTAATGAGTAATAGGACATGATATAAGAATATGAAAAATATTTAAAAGAAAGATGACTTTAAGGCAACATAGGAAGATGAGGATATGCTTTAGTAAACTATAAATATCCAAAAGAAACCTTAATAATTGATTGTAAAATTTTATTAAAAGGAGAGTCAAGGTCAAAAGAGAACATTGTTCTATTACACCATCCTAAAAGAGAAGAATGAAGTTATACAATATCTATCTTAAGTGAACAAATATTCACTAATTGAATATTTCACATAACAGATGATTACGTGTTACCACACAACCCATTCATCTCTGATCTAACAAATTTATAGTTAGTAGCGTCTCTACTTCAAAGAAACTTATGAACAGGGGTGGCAACATATATTTTATCTGTGGATACTTAATCTGACTCTATTTAGTTAGATAGGGTTGCTAATTCGATCTGCAGTAGGTATGGTAGAATGCAGATAGGATTTTGTGTGGGTCAAATAGGATATGGGTTGAGCTTCAACTTTCGTTGACCAACTCGCACTCTATATGTATATGTTATATATTTATATAAAAATATGTTTTAAGTGGATATTAAACTAAAAATTTCTCATTAAATGCAAAAGATTCTTAGTCATTAAAAAAAGATTATTAATTGATAATTTAATACATTTTTTTAACATAAAAGTCAGTTCTATTTTAAATTATCATCAAGTTATATAATAATGTTGCATCTTTTTTGTAACCCGCGAGTAGGATCGGATACCCACGGATTAAAAGCGGATAGGGATATTATCAACCCGCAGATAGGGCTAGGGTTGACTTTAAACCCTACCCTATCCTATCCATTGCCACCCCTACTTATGAATAATAAAATTAGTATATACGTCCACCATTTAAAAATTAATAACAAAAGAAAAATAAAAAAGTAAAAGAAAACTAAACGATACCACTTGTTAGTGTAGGTTATGATGACCTTTTCCCATTTAGCTTGCCGCATATTAAGATCGGGTAAAATTAGGGTTGAGATATTCTCAACTCACAGGTAGGGTTATCCTATCTATTGCCACCCCTACTTATGAATAATAAAATTAGTATATATGTCTACCATTTAAAAATTAATAACAAAAGAAAAATAAAAAAATAAAAGAAAACTAAACGATACCACTTGTTAGTTAGGTGATGATGACCTTTCCCCGTTTAACTTGCTGTGAAATTAGTTATGCCAACTCAGCATAAGTATGTTAAACTTAAATCTATTACAACCTCTAAGTAACTTGTACTACCACACATTCTGCACTTCCATTTCCTTACTATAAATACTTGCACTACAATTGTAATAACACACTCTGGTTGATCATAATTCATTTACTCTCTCTCTCTCTCCAAGCTTTTGATACCTTACATGGTATCTGAGCTTTGGTTTTGATCTATGGACTACAACATTTCTTTCGCGACACTAGTGACAACTTCTCAAGCTTCACAATAAACTTCAATGTCGTCAATTACAAATTTGCCAACTATAATCAAATTCGATAAACATAATTTCAAGGCATGGAAGCGTCAAACTCTTGCATGTGTGAAAGCCAACAAACTACAAAATCACATCATTGCACTTTCAATTCCAAGAAAATTCAATTCAGATCAAGATCGAGGTAAAGGAAAAGTCTCGCAAGAATTTGAAGCGTTGGAACAACGGGATGAGTACTTAGTTGCGTGGATGCTCTCTGCCATAAATGAAGCTTTTTTAAACAAATTAGTTGAATATGAGTACGCGCATGAAATCTCGGAATCACGAATGCTTCGCAGGTAGGCTCAAATCAAAGATAAGAATGTTAAAGGCGCAACTGAAGATGATCAAGAAACACGCAACAGTGATAGAATACATAGCCAAAATTAACAAGGTAGCTAGCTAACTCTCTATATGTGCTTGGTGCTCCACTATCAAAAGAATAATATTTTGATTTGCTTTAGGAGGGTTAGATGAAGAGTTCAGTGCTTTCATCACCATGGTAAAGTCAAGAATAAATTCCATGACTGTTACTGAACTTGAATCACAACTCCTTGCACAAGAAGAGGTAAATGATAGATTCAGAAAGACAAATCTTACTAAGGTTCATGCAAATTTAGCTCATAAAGAATCAGGCCCAAGTAAAGCAAGCAGTGAATTGCTAGTAGAGGAATCCTATGAAAACTACAATGCCAGAGGACAACCAGGAAGAAGAGGCAGAGGAAGACACTTCAAAGGAGACAGATCATGGTGGCAAGGGAGCAGGCCCCAGTGCCAACTGTGTGGAAGGGTTGGCCATTTTACATTCAACCAAAACTATTATAATTCTCAACTTCATCACCCCAATGGAGGTCCTCCACCACCAAATGGTGTCTTTCATCAACAAACTCAACTTGCTCAGCCAGCCTACCAGCAAAACTAGCAAAGCACAGTCCACCAAAGTCCTCCTCAAGCATTGCTCACCACAAACAACACTGGTAACGGATGGTACCTTGATTCAGGAGCATCTCATCATATCACTTTTGACCAGATGAACTTGATCAACAACTCAGAATATAAGGGACCCGAGCAAGTGTTTGGAGGTAATGGAAAAGATATGACTGTTGCTAATATTGGAAGGTTTATCATGCATTCATTTATGTCAAATAAATTTTTTAAACTCCAGAACTTGCTTCATGTACCTACTATTTCAAAGAACTTGGTGAGTGTCTCAAAGTTTACACTAGATAATGGTGTATTCTTTGAATTCTAGCCTTATTTGTGTGCTATCAAATGCCAAGAATCTAAGAAGATTCTGCTCCAAGGCAAACTTAAAAATGGAATGTATAGATTCAATGATATTTGGATATCAAGACCAATATGAAAGATAGATAAAGTATAGGCTTCACAAGCTTTTGATGCTGAAAAGAAAAAGCAAATAAGTGCCAATGTTGCAATGTGGTTAATAGAGAACAAAATGCAAAAGAAAAAGGAGCTAGCAATAATAGTGTGCAAAAAGAAAAAGAAACAAAAGAATCAAGAATAGAAAAAGAACTGAACTACAAAAGCATGCAAAAAGGAAAAGAAATAGAAGAACCAAGACACAGTAAAAGAAAATGGTCTAATTGCAATAATAGTGTAGTGCAGAATAGTTTTTGCAGCAATATGTGTAATAAAGCTTATAAGAGCATTTTGTGTAGTAAAGCTGATAAGACTTATGCAAAAGTACATTCTGATGCAATTGTATGCCTTGATGATGTTACTTCAAATAAATTTGCTGATTTGATCCCAGATTCTGGTACGGATCATAACTCTAATGTATCTTCTAATTTTGCAACTGTAAATAGGTTTGCTGCATTTGTTACAAATTCCACTGCTGATGATGCAGCTAATGCCTTTCACAACACTTACACTATATTGCATTCTCTTACCACTGACCTCATGTCCCAACCAAAACAACCAAAACTGATAGCGAATTCCCTCCAAACCATGAAACCAAAACCAACACCACAGCTGACACCATCAACTCCCTTGATCTATTGTACAAAAGACTTGGTCACCTCTCCCAACAAATCACCAAAGCTGTACTTAACAAGAACAAAATTCCCTTCTCTCAAGCCACTAGCACCTTTGCACTTTGTAAACCTTGTACCATAAACAAAATTCACCAACTTTTCTTCTTGCAATTACAGACTCAATACACAAAATCTTTAGAGTTAGTCTTCTCTTATCTTTGGGGACCCTCACCACAGTCCAGCAAATCAGGATTCAGATACTATGCATGTTTTATTGATGCATACAGCAAATACACCTGCACATTTCTCCTCCAAGTGCATTTTCTTAGGATACATCCCTGACCACAGAGGGTATAAGTGCCTAGCTTCATTACACAGGATCTATATGGCCATAAATGTCATCTTTAATGAGCTTAAATTTCCTTATTCATCACTATTTACCACACACCATACCTCACAAAACACAAAACCAGAAACACCCAAAACCATACCCCCAAGCAACTACAATATTCAACCATCTTGCATAGTCATTCATGATACACCTTCTACTAATATCAATACCATATCTAATTCATTACAAACTGCACATGTTCAAGTCACAGATACTGAATCTGGAACTAACATTGTTGGAAATGTAGATTTTTTTGAAACTTTTTCATTGCAGGTTGAAATCGGACCACATGTACAACCCATTGCTGCTACTGCACCTCCAATTGTCCAACCTCAATCCAACACTCACTCAAACGATACTCCTACTTTTGTGCAAAACATTCATCCCATGCAAACTAGAAGTAAAAGTGGCATCACTAGACCAAGAGTGTTCACTGCCACTCTAACTCCAAATACAGAATCAGCCTCCAATCTTCCAAAATTGATTGCTCAGGCCCTTACCATTTCACACTAGAGAGAGGTTATAGAAGAAGAATATTCAGCACTGACGAAGATTAAACATAGAGATTAGTTGATCCATCTTTACACTCAACACCCATAGGTTGCAGATGGGTGTTTAGACCATCTCCAGGAGGGAACTCATCCCAATTCCTATTCATGGTCATACAAAGTAACTCCACATCAGTTTTTGCGTCATAAACAGTAAATAGGAACTCAAAGCATCTCTCTCTTCTCCATTAGGAAGAACTAACTTTAGTCCCTATTGTGGTCCCACTTAATTAATTAATTAAAATACTTAAAATTAAGGTAATTAATTTTTTTCAAAAATATTATTTAAATTTATAAATTTAAAAATAATTCACTATTAAAAGATATTAATATTAAATAAATTCATATATAACAATAATACACAATATATAATTTAAAATTACACTAATTTATAAAATTACTTAATAAAAAATTATTATTAATAAATTAATTATTATAATTATTAATAAATTATTATTTAAATAATTAATATAAATCATTAATTAAATAAAAATATAATTATTTAATATAATTAATTAAAATTTTATATAATTATTTATTTAAATAATAACTTGCCATTTGGCAAGTTATTATTAGTTATCACAAGTTCCCATTCATAAGGACTCACTTCTCTTGAAAACCATGTGGGGGACCCTTTTCCACTTCTCTCCAACGGTTGGGAACTCTGTTTGTCAGAAAAAGTGTTATTGGAACTGAAGCGTTGAAGTTGCTCTTAGAGCAAAAAAGAATCCTGATGGCACGATTCAGAAGTACAAGGCAAAGCGTCTGACAAAGGGTTTTCATAAAAAACAAGGAGTTGATTATAATCAGGTCTTCAGTCCTGTAGTCAGACGTGCAACTATTCGAGTAGTGCTTATCACAACCCTTTGATTGCGTAAGGTACTTGTGTGTGTGAGTGAGCGAGTATAGTGAGTTTTTAAATTGTGATTAGGATAAGATAAAACATTGACCACAGGATACAAACGACAGAGATACACCTCCAATTCTTTCTGTTAAATTGAATTGTAATACTAGTTGTTTTGCTCCTTTTGGCTATGTTGGTTTTGGTTGTATCATTCGCAATTCTGATGGATGTTGGTTGAAAGGTTGCACTGGAAAAGTCGAAGTGTGCAGTGTTCTTTTTGCTGAATTGTATGCAATTTGGAGAGGTTTACTTCTTGATTGGGATAGTGGATTTCATGAGGTTATTTGTGAAACAGACTGTTTAAAAGCTCTTTTCTTAGTAAACCAAAGAATGCTTGGTAAGGATATTCCGAAATGAGATTTGGCAAAGCATATACAAGATGTTATGAATTGGAATTAGAGAGTCTTTATTCTTTTAATTCAAAAGAATGCAAATAGTGTTGCAGATTGTATGGCTAAAGCAGCTGCTTCTAGCGCGGACATTCACTCGAATTGGAGTCAACCATGGAGTGATCTTCAACATCTAATAGATTTAGATATGAACCTAGCCAATTAATTTGATTTTGTCTCTATTTTTTTCTTTCTTTTCTGTTTAGTCACAAAAAAAAAAAAAACGGCAGAGATACAAAAATAATTTTGATTGGTGATAAATTAAATATAAGATAGAATAAATAATAAAAAGTCTAATTTATTTTTATTTTTTTCTTCACATAAAATTTAGAATAAAAAATAAGATAGTAAAAAATGTAATTATAAAAATTTGATGGTAATAATAAAAAAAATAAAAAAGAGTGTCTCACATGCCAAATATACTGTGTCTTTATATTCATATCTCAGTGTTCTATCCTTATAAACAAATTAGTGATAATGTGCTATTTTTATACACATATAAAAGAGTGTTATAATTTTTTTTTATTTGAAAGTTTGTAAATTTTTCACTTATTCATATTGTTCTAAAAAAGTGTCAAAAGATAAAATTATTATGTTCAATTTTGTCTTTTTTTTTTTTCAGAATTAATACTCAATTTGACTTCTGAAATTTGATGTCGAACTCAATTTGACTTTCAAAATTTTAATGGACTTAAATTGGACCTTAAAATTTGTAATCGTAATTCGCATCAGCTCTTGAACTGATTTTCATTAACGGCGTGTTGATTTGATACATTAACTTACTGTAATTTAGATTCCTCTCTCAGGTTCCATGTGATCGAGACATATTAGAGCTTTCAGAAGCTTGATTGTTGCTCCAAAGTTCTAAAATTTTTAAATTGAACTTGTTATTGTTTTTTTTCGTGAGGATGTTAAGAGTCCGTCAAATTTATAGGAGGTCTAGTAGATCTGAGTCACATGAAACTTAGGCGAGGAGTCTAAATCTTGACAAATTAATGTGCAAAATCAACGTGTCATTCACATAAATTAGTTTAGAAACTAATGTAAGCTATGATTATAAATTTTGGGATTCAAATTGAGTTAATTATAATTTTAGAAATCAATTTAAATTCGTCCTCAAATTTTAGGGATCAAATTGAATATTAACTCTTTTTTCTCACCTTCAAATTTTAATTGTATGTATTGTTTCGTTACTCTAGTGTCTAAACAGTAGTATTAAAAGTTTAGGTTGGTAATATTTGTCACTGAAAAAGTAGATTGTGTCAATACCATAACAACAAAATTTGAGATCGAAAATTTCAACGAGAGTAAAGTAATCTTGAGGAAGAAATATTTTTTAGATACATTTGAAGGCAGACCTACAAGTATTGCTAATGACAAGTAGAAGGAGATGGACATCAATGTTATTGCCAACTTACAATAGCAAATTCTATAGTGTGAAGCATCTCTTAAAAAAAGTCAGTAAAAAAAATCTGAGACACGCTCACAAAATTGTAGTAGCCAACTCACCACACAATAAGATATTCCTCAAGAGAAGGCTCTATACTCTTCGTATTCTCGTTAGCTACGGAGTACATGAACAATCTGAATACATTACTTTTATGGCAATCAAATTGTAAAAAATGAATGTGCCAAACTTCAAATAGCCTCCACAAAAACTGTCACATTAAATTGATATTGAATCACACACATATACACCCAAAGGTATGTTGAAAAAAATCTAATTAAATATTTTTTTATTTTTATCCATGTGGTTTATTCTATTTCTAACAGCGAGCAAGTTCTGAATATTCTTAGTATTGAGGATGATGCGATCACTCCCAACTGAAGAAAACTTTGTCAATTTAATAATTTAATTTGAAATAGAGTTAAAAAAGAAATACTATACGAATAATGCTAACCTGCGTGCAATAGGAAATTAGTACATTACATTTGACATTGGACATAGCTATGGTAGTCTCATCCATGCCCATGATTGTAGCAGAATAATGCATCCACTGATATGCCCAATGTCATCTCGTGAAGCACGGCATAATCTTCGGTAAAGACATGCGAGGTATGTAGATCTCCAACTCAATTGTCTACAATAGTCCAAATCTGCTATTAGTGGAAGGTACTTTTGCATGGACTAAATTTCCTGACTTGTCTGTCAAGAATTGAATACCCAAACAAGAGAAATATATAAACTCGAGTTTTCTACTCTGGTGTGCCACACTGCCCATAGATGTGACGCATCTTGTGGCCATTAAAATCTGAATGACACCAAAATATTGTCGACAAACTTCTTTGAGTTGTTTCACATTCAATCCAGTAATGCCAGAGATGTGTTTCCCGTTTATTAGAAGACTCATTTTAAAGTATACGTATTAAATTTATTGTGCTACATTTTTAAGGATAATATAGAATTTTACAATAAATTAATTTTATCTGATATTCATTAATTAAAGAAATAAATTTATTAAAATATTTTTAATTAATTAATTAATGATAAGTCTTAGAAAAAAAACTAATATCATCATTCTTGTTAATTAAATTATGATATAAGACAGTGGTATAGATAGTTTTATGGGTAAGACTTGCCAATAAATAACTTAGAAATTGACAATAAATAAGTAATAAGGGGTTGATAGAAATAATAAATAATAAATTTTGTGCATCATTAATATTATTGGTAAAAAATATTTATTAAAAAATTAAAATATTAAGCCATTAATGAATATCTTTAGATGAAAGACATCTATAGTCAAATTAAAAAAAAAAAGCTAGAATTATAGACTCGTAAATTTTGTCAAGCTATAATGAATTAATTTTTTTGTATATAAGAAACCATTTAATAAAAAAAATTAAAATTAATATTGTTATGTGGGTAATCTGAAATAGGTGAATTGGACTTAAAAGATTAGCCCAAACGTCAGTGGAAGGTAGTCTCCGACTTGGTTCATGTCTGGGAGCCGCCGTCTGAGTTGTATGTGTGAAAGAATGGGGGGTGGTACCTGCAAAGACACTCTGATGCTTAAGTTAGCAAGGGGGTAAGCAGGTTTAGAGAGTATCGGAACTTAGAGATACTTGAGGGGTGTATTTATAGTGGTGATCCAATAACCACCGTTGGAGTAGTTCCACTTTTGGAGGTGGATAACCGTCCCTTTATCTTATGGTAGTTGAGATATGGCTCCTGGAAGTGGGTTGAGAGATTTCAGGGACAGTTACTTATTTGAATAAGTGTTATCTGTCAGCTATCCATCGAGCCCGACTTCTTTGGGAATGAGTCCGTGTCGAATCCGACCTCTTCTGAGGAGGTCGGTGGGTGGCGAAGGCCATTCTTTGGACTGGGCCTTTTAGTATGTGTTTGGACCTGGGTCATAGTATTGGGTCAGGGTATCAACAAATATTACATCTATTTTTGTTAAATTATATTAACTAATTGCTTATACTTGTAAGTTAAGGATATCTACTTATGCTAGTTATAATTGATTAAATAAAAAATTTTAGAATCATAATTGTGCTAAATTAATATTATTTTGGGATAAGTATTGTTTTGGTCCTTAACGTTGGGGGTCAGAATCGAAACCGTCCCCATCGTAATTTTCGATTTAAAATCATCCTTAACATTTTTTTGGTATTAAGATCGTCCTTTTAATTTTTTTGGACAAAAATACCCTCACCCCTACCCCTATCCCTACCAGCACTTACCTCCTTCTCCACCACCACCACCACCACCTCCACCACCACCGAACCAAGAAGCAGAAACAGATGCAAAAACTCAAAATCAGCCCCCCACCACCACCACCACCATCACCACCTCCACCACCACCACCGAACCAAGAAGCAGAAACAGATGCAAAAACTCAAAATCAGCAGAAGCAAAAAGCAAGAAGCAGCAAAAGCAAACCAAGAAGCAGAAGCAAAAAGCAACACCATCACCATCACCATCACCATCAAACCAAGAAGTAGAAGCAGCAGAAGCAAAAAGCAAGAAGCAGAAGCAAGAAGCAAAATCAGGAAAGCAAGAAAGCAGAAGCAAGATGCAGGAGCATAAAGCGAGGTGCAGATGAAGCGGCGAGGCGCGCGAGGCACGCGAGGCGGCGACGGCCACCCCCCTTTCCCCCACCCCCACCCCACCCCCGCGTCCTTTCCCCTCCGCCCACCCCACCCACACGATGCTGGAAGCGTCCGACGCGTACTTGGGGAGAATCCCGAACCTCGATCATGGTGGAATTGACCTTCGGGTGCGCGATCATGGTAGAATTGAGCTGGTTCCCAAAGCTATAACGGCCAATAGTTTTCAGGTCTCCGGAGGTAGTGATTTGCACCTCGTAGGGGAGGTCGTCCTCTGACATGGCGAGAAGCTTGCCGTTGAAGAAGACGAGGCCTGCGTTCGCGACGCCGGAGCCATGACGGTTGTCGAGGATCCCGCACAAACCCCGCGCATAGAAGAGGAGGAGGCGGCGACGGCCACCCCCCTTTCCCCCTCCCCTTTCCCCACCCCCACCCCACCCACGCATCCTTTCCCCTCCCCCACCCCCCAAACGCGTGTTTTATTTTATTTTTTAAAATTTTATAATTTTTTATTAAAGGGTAAAGTATATTTTTTGTCCCTGAAGTTTACTAAAAGTTTCAAAAATACCCCTAAGTTTTAATTTGTTTCAATTTTATCCTTAATATTTTCGATTTGCATCAATTTTATCCTTATCTTCAAATTTTTTTATCAAACTATGGTCAACATTAATTTTTTCCAATAACACCCCCCAAACCCTATTCTCTTTCATCATCATCAAGAACTCTCTTTCATCATCATCAAGAACAACTAGCCTACATCCCCGCCGCCGTTTGCGCCCCAACTCCGGCCACCGCAAGTGATGTATATCAAATCTTCCTTCTCTCTTTCATGGAGAAGACTCCATTACAAGACCCAGCATTCCACCACTGACCCCTGACCATGGCTCCAACCAACAAGTACTACAAAGCACTTGAAATCGAATCCATCAACATTTAAAAAGAAGAAGCAAAATAAAAAATGGGCAACGGCAACATCAACAACAACAAAACACAACAACAGCTCCATGCAACAACAGATCAAAACTCCATAACAAATAAGAGGTACATGTCCCTTCTGATTCTCAATTACTTTCTTCTCTTTGTGGGTACTGTATATATCTTCAAGCATGTTCTCAAAGATTTCAACAAAAAGATTCTACCTTTATCATCTTCGTTGGAATCATGTTGGGAATCAACAACCTTCTCTTTTCATGGGGCGTTATATCTTTCAGTTTGCAAGTGTTGAAGGTAAGGTTCCATGGAAGTTGTTGGAGTCAAGCCAGAAATGCTCGAGCTTCTTTAGAGCTCCGATGGTGACCGAAATCCCACCGAAAAAGCCATTGTAGGACAAGTTAATGAGCTGGCGTTGAGATTTGGAGGAGAAGTTCATTGGAACGTCGCCGGAAAATATGTGGGAAGACAAATCGAGGTACCAGAGGAAGTTCGTTATGTGGCCGAAGAGCGTGCCGAAGAAGAGGTTGTGAGCGAGATTGAGTAGCTGGAGGTTGGCGAGGTTGAGGAGCGGCGGAGGGAGGTGGCTGGATAGGGAGTTGTTCTGGAGGTAGACTACACAGCAGAAGAAATAATCAGAGAGGGAGTGAGGGATAGCCGGATGGGACTGTTGGTGAGTGAGTTTGGGGATGATGATGAAAGAGAATAGGGTTTGGGGGGTGTTATTGGAAAAAATTAATGTTGACCATAGTTTGACCAAAAAATTTGAAGATAAGGATAGAATTGATGCAAATCGAAAACATTAAGGATAAAATTGAAACAAATTAAAACTTAGGGGTATTTTTGAAACTTTTAATAAACTTCAGGGACAAAAAATATACTTTACCCTTTTATTAAATAAGGGTAGTTTAGGAATAAAATTAAAAATTTTATTAAAAAGGACGATTTTAATACAAAAAAAATTTTAAGGATGATTTTAAATCGAAAATTACGATGGGGACGGTTTCGATTCTGACCCTCAACGTTAGGGACCAAAACAATACTTATCCCTATTATTTTGTTTAAGTCTTTTCTCCTATTTTGTTTTATGATAAAATTTAGTTTATTTTAAAAAATAATGATAATTCTTATCAAAGAAATAAATGAGAATATATGAACTTTTTTGTTGTGATTTTTTAGAATCTATTTAGAATAATCATCTTTTAATTTAGATTTTAATAAATATTATTATTAATGTTTTTTTTTTCATACAGTATGATAATTAAGAAAAGTAAACGAAACAAAAAAGATCTTAATATTAGTAAGAGTAAAGTATCGTTTTTGTCCCCAACGTTTGGGGTAAATCCTATTTGTATCCCTAACGTTTAAATCATCCTATTTGTATCCCTAACGTTTGTAAAAGTGATTCAATGTTATCCTGCCGTCAATTACACATAATGAGCGCTTTAGTTTGAGTTTTAAAAATCTCTTCTTGAAGTTAGAATACAAATGTTTGGGATAGAATCGATGATCTACTCCGAAAAATAGCTCATCAAATGTTGAAACTAATTCCTACAACATTTACATAATTCACTTTTCTAGGGATATAATTGAATCTAAACACAAATAGTGGGTATAATATTAAAATCGAACACATCGAAGTGAGACCTAATTGAGAATGAATACATCCAAGTGAGAATAATTGAAAAATATAATCTGATTTGTTAGTATAATTGATAGTAGGATAACATTGAATCACTTTTATAAATGTTAAGGATACAAATAGGACGATTTAAACGTTAGGGACATAAATAGGACTTACGCCAAACGTTGGAGACAAAAACGATACTTTACTCTATTAGTAAATTAAAGATGGACGAAGAAAATATTGAATAGAAAAAAATATGTCAACTTCACTATTAAGATGCATGTGTAATATTTTTTACTTATATTATGTGTTAGTTTTTCAAGATAATAATATTTAGTTTCACCTTTAATATATTATAAATAAGTAGATAAACAAATGCAAAGAAACAGAAAATTTAAAAAGAATAAGAAAAAAATATATTTTTAATTATAGAGATATATTTAACATTTATCACTAGTTTTTTTTTCTTTTATTTCTCTTTGCTTTTTTTATTTAAAATAATATAGTAAAAGAAAAATCTCAATCATATATTATAAAAATATTTTTAAAATGAAATGTTCATGCTGTATTTAAATACTATTATATAAGAAAGAACTAAAAAAGTCATTATATGTAAGGCAAGTAAGATTGTCTTTTTAGTTCATCTGTACTTATTAAAGAGAAATAATATTAACATTAAATACATTGAATAACTTAAAGAAAAAAATAAAATAATACTATACATCCAAATTTTTTATTAATCAAGTATAACCAAGTTAGTTTAACATAACAAAAATCAGTTATAGCTAATATATTCCAAGTCTTATAATTTAATTTGGTTAGACTTGGTTCATAAAAAGATTTGAATGTGTAGTATTACTCAAAAAAGTATTTATTTGTATTAGATTTTTTTTTGTGAAAAAACACTTTTTAAAATAATAAAGTATTTTTATTAAATTTTAAACTTATTTAGATGCATTTAAAACAAAAATTTTTACTAAAAAATTAAATTATTTGATTTTTTAAAAAATCAATAATACTTTGATTTTAAAAAAGTAGAAGTAAAATAAGTTTTAATTACTTTTTTTTTAATAGACATATCATTTATCATAATTAATAATACAATTTATACCTTTAAAAATAAAAAATAAATTACTCAAATTGAATAATTTTATTTGAGCAATAAAAAAATAAATTGTAACAACATAATATTATCATATTTACAAATATTAAATTTAATAATTTGTCATGTATCATGTACAAGATAAGATTAAAGTTTATGATTTTAATTTTTTTTTCAATTAAAATCAATGTGCCAATTCTATAAATCATAACTTCTTAAATTAAGAAAAAATATATAAAATAGATACATAATTATTTAATCAATATAAAATAACATGATATATATAATTTTTGGAATATAAAAAAGTGTTATTTCTTTTAATAAATTTGTTATATTTATAGGTTTACCTCACATTATTGCAAATAATTTTATTTTTAAGTATTTTCTAAACAAAATTCTCTTTTTTCTATGAGACTTCACAAACAATATAATTTATAATAAATAAAGAAATAAAATTTTTGCACATTGCTTTACTGTGTAGCAGTGCAGGTTTCTTCAAGCCACGTATGTTATCTTTTGTTTTTTTTTTTTTATGATTGAAGGGCTATTTTTGTCTTTTTATGAATAGCTACAAGACAAAAAATTAACTTACAACTTAATCGTATAACATTGAAATTCAAATAAAATAAATGGAACACCTGAAAATTTTCCTAAAACAAATACATGCAGCGAGATTTTTTGGGTGACTCTCACACTTCTGATTTTTTATCTCCCGAAGTCGCCACTAGCTCAGGCAATTTGTGTTTCTGACCCCATGCCTTTTTTTTATTGCACAATGTGCGCAGAAAACATTTTTATTGTCACGCTTTTAAAGCGTGACAAAAAATTGAAAAAAATATGACGATAGTTTTTTGTCACATTTTTTGAGTTACTAACACACTTTTAAAAAAATCATATTTGCAAGCGTACTAATTGCTCTATTGCTACGTTTTTGGTGACCTATCGTCACGTTTTATTTTTTGTCACGCTTTTTACATATTGACATGCTTAAAAGCGTGGCTGTATATGAGAGATACAGCCACACTTCTAAAGCGTGGCTATATCCTTATCAAATTAAATGAACAAAACAAAACATAGTAAAACCTGTTTGCAACCACCAAGAACAATAAGTATGTAGAAAACAAAGTCAAGCAGCAGGTCAAACAATTTTTTGTCATTTAGAAAAATCTGTAATCAGATTTGGGATACAAAATTACAAACTAGTGTTATTACAATCTTCAAATGATCAAAATAATCCATTAGAAAAAATAGTATGATAAAACAAGATATATAAGAGCATGATGAAGCCGACTGAGACAACCTCAAGTACTAATTCATTTTTGGTACAGTATTGGATAGTAAAATTTTCAGAATCCCTCAATAATTTATTTAGATTCAGAGCTTTAAATCCTTGCAATTCTTTCCCTGCCGCTATTAAGCCTATTGCCTCTCAAGCCACCCAAAGAAAGTATCCAGGGACAATAGAATCTCAAGGATCCAGGTTACAAAGCAAAACGAAATGCTTGCCTGTGCAGCACTGCTTGATGGTTCTCCCTCACTGGCCTATATAGCAGCAATAATTCATAAATTTCCATGACTCAAGAAATGAAGATTCACAGCAAGAGAGTACATTACATGGCAAGACAACCTTGGTACCGTAGCAACAACCAAAGTTCATATAAAGCAAAGAAAAGAAATGAACCTACTGAAAACAGTATCAAACAAGGATAACCACTCAAACCTAAATTTTTGTAATCTGCCAAATTATATATATATATATATATATATATATTAGTAATTGACAATAACAACTACTATCAAAGTAATTAACTACAACTATCACATGTTGAAGGTTACTCAATAATAATGTAAAGTCAATAAAAAAATTAATGCTAGCTCTATATCCCTCTTCAAATGCTAAATATCTAATTCTAATTATTATTGTCGAAATGTAAGGCTCAGAACTTTTGAAAAGTTGTTACAAACTGATTCCAAATTATATATTTTTATTTACAGTTTTAAAGTTCATAAATTATTTTATTGCAAATAATTAAAGGTAATTTTGATTAATTGGATTTGAAACAAATTAAGATCTTTGTCCAAATTCTATAATCATGGATTTTTTTTCTATTTACTATTTAACGTCTTAGAAATTCAAAATAATGATGTTTGGATATTTATATTAGAATTTTAACTAATTTTACCATTTTTGAATTATTTTCTATATTTAAAATTATAAAATTAGTAGCTGTAAAATAATAAGATTTTTATAGGATAATATTTTTATAAATAAATACTTTAGGTTTTATTAATAAAGAAAATTAGTTATACCGTAATATATTTTCAATTAGAGTATTTGATTGAGAATCAATTAGTATTTTTATACCACAAATAATATTTTAAAGTAATTTTAAAGATTAAATTAGATTTCAAAATAAATACCATATAACCTAAATTGATTTAGGAATTTTCAAACCCTAGTTAACCCAAATCTCTAATTCCATACCCAAACCCTAATTCTGATTAAATCAATTTTTCCCTTTCTGTCCCAAATGAAACCCTAGCTGCCACCCTCACCCCCCTTCAACCACCGAAACCCTTTTTTCCCCAAAACCAACAACAGTAGCTTCATGGAAGGGGAGAGAACCGACAGAGAAGAGTAGCAGGAGAGGGGGGCTGCGCCGGCGCCACTGGGTCTCGCCACCACCGCCGATGCCGCTAAAGTAAGGAGACGCTGAGCTGCTTCACGCAGGGAGCCGTTCTGTCGCCGCGCCCTGCCCAGTTGAGGCCGCCGCTGCTGTTCGCGGGGTCGTCTCCGTCACGGATCGGAACTGAGGCGAGAGAGAAAGAGACTGACGGGGGGGCATGCGCGCGAGAAGGGAGGAAGGCCTCGCGAGGAGCGTTGCGCCGCTGCTGCTGTCCGTGCCGTCGCCACTGGTCCACCTTGGAGCCGCCGTCGAAGCTGAACCACGGAGAGAGAAAGTTCGCGAGTCAGAGAGGGCTGCGAACCTGGAACCGCCGCGCCCAGTCACGCCGTCGCCGTCTCTGCCCAGCGCAACCACTGGTGATGGGTTGCCGAGAAACTACGCTGCCATTGTCGGAAAGACCCTGTCGTTGCCTCTGCCGCCGAAAACAGCGGCTGAGTCTTCTGTGTTGGTAAGCTCTAACACTGCTTCAGCTTCTTTATCCGTTAAGTTCTCCATTACCATGAGAGTTGTTGCTAAGGCTATCTGTGCTAGGAGTTTATCGCGAGTTGCCGCCGTTCGGGTCACTGGCTATGGCGTTGGTGCTGCCGCTACTAGGTTCCCTCGAGTACAGTAAGCGTTTTTGTTATGAAGAATCCTTTAATCGCTGCTCTGTTATCTTACGCTGAGGTTTTGTAGCGCAAATTGCTATAAGTTTGAGTCTCAGTTATTATATGTTGCGATTAGAGTTGCTGTGGTTATTGCAAAAGTGGCTTGGAGCTGAGGTTTTGGTTGCCATCAATTCGGGTTGAGGCGAAAAGAACTCTGTGAGGCGTTTGGGCTGTGGTTTTGCGTATTGAGGTAGGGGCTTTTTCAGAAAAAGCATATTTTATATACTGTAATTATTATATATGGATATTATGTGGTAAAATTGTAGCCATGAGTGATTGTATAAGTTTTATGTGATGTTGGTTGTCTTGGATGAATATGAATGCTTGCGTGACTGGATTATTATTCGGTTTGTAAAGCAGACTGTTATTGAAGTGCTTCTTTAAAATTGTTTCTTAAAAAGTTGTTGAAATCAAGTTTAATCTGCTGTAAAGGAATTGAGTCCGAATTTGTTTTCTTGAAAGATGAGAATGATATGAATTTTCGGAATCGGTCTGATTTAATTTGAAATTAATTTGGTTTTGAACCCGTGGAAGGGGTTGTGGAATGGTAGTAAAGTCCAAGTTTTAGGGGAGGTGCTGCCGAAATTTCTATAAAAGCTTTAGACTTTGTTTGAAAAGTTATTTAGAAAGGTTTGGGATTTGAGAAATTGTATTATTTGATTTATTAAGAAAATAGTTATGTTTTCGAGTTTCATTTATTTGAGAAAACTATATGTCTTGAGTTCGATTTATTCAGAAAGGAATTACTTTACCATTTTGAATCACTGAGGAAAGGTTCTATGTTCCAAGATTTATTTTTAATATAAAAAGGGGTTATACTTTTAGTTAGACTTAAAGATTTTGTTCAGAGGAGCTTTTAGTGATTTTGAAGGAAATTGGATTCTTGATAGAATAATTGCGTTTGTGACATTTTGGAAGAAGTCAAAGAATTGGTTTTAAGGAGGAACCTGAAAGGGGTTTTGATTTAAATGAATCGGTTCCGTTTCAAGTGAATTGGCTTTGGATTGGGTTCAGACTTGTGACTTTATATGATCCGGTTTTATAATAAACTCTATTTTTTATTTACTTCAACCAAGAATATATGATTGATTTTTGGAGCTTTCATAAGAGATTTTTAATTTGGCCTAGTTGCCGAATTGTTTGTAAGTTTTAGAAGGATGTTGTGGAAATGTGGCTTGTTTTGAAAGAGGAAATTTCTTTTGAGAAAGATGGCTTATAAGCTAGAAGTGATTTGAGAATGCGGATTTTGAAGTTAAGATTGAGATGAATTGAATTTGATTTTCAAAGAAAAGTGCTTTGAGAAAAGTGATTTATGGCTTGAATGATGATTTTATGAGTTTTATGATGTTGGATGGTGGAAGTGCTATTATGTTATGAGCCGGAATGGCTGTATATGATAATGAATTATGACTGTTTGTGGAATATATTATGAGCCGGAATGGCTATATATGATAATGAATCATGGCTGGTTGTAGAATATGTTATGAGCCGGATGGCTGAGTATGAATATGAATGGTTATTAAATTGATAAAGTGATTGTTGCACTTCCAATTATCTGAGATACGAGTTTTCCTGGGTAGAAGCATTGGCTAGCCACCACGTGCTCCCGGTTGAGACTCGATACTCTGCTGACCCTATGTCGTAAATGTGGCCGGACTGTGAAAGTTACGGATGAGCTCGCCCCCGTGAATATACACCAGTGAGAGTGTTGGATGTGAATTATGATTATGGCTGTGAATAACTCGAGTTGGGGATGCACGACAGAGGGACAGTCCAATGGTTAGCTACCAGGACTTGTCGAGTTGGCTTTATAACCGACAGATGAGACTCATCAGCCACTAGGACAGGCATTCATCATATGCATCTATGTGACATTGTTTGAGTGTGCATATTGTACTTGGTTTGCCTTTGTGATTAATTGTGGTTAATTGCTAATTGTTCTACTTGAAGTAATTGTTTGTTTGTGCTTGAACTTTTCTACTTGTGTTTGCAACTGGGATTCTGTTGGACTGTGGTGATTGGTTGTTGTTTGGACTGCTTGGGCCTAGGGCCGTGGTTGATCATGAGGTGGTTCGAAGGCCATGTTTGGTTAATGTTTCTGGTTTACAAAAGTATGAAAAACTAATCTGGATCAGCATAAATAAACCTTTTGAAAGGCCTTTGAATTTTTAAAAAAAGAACAGTTTCCTCTTTCAGAAAAGATTTCAGAATTTTCTTTATAGTAAACATTTGCTTTTGGAAAAGTTGCATAAGACGGTTATTAATCACTGTAAGGATTTTATCTCGCGTATCCTATTGTAGTAATTCTGCAACCCTATAGTGAGAACCTTCGAGGACGATGTTCTCACTCCCCTACAGGACTTTTCTTTTTTAGGTTATGCATGACGAAATTCGGAAGAGCTTATTTCTTTTCTGTTAGACAATATTTCTGCATTGTTTTAGTACTTATGTTTCCCTCGCCTTTAACTTTGCAAGTTTTGTAAGAGGGATAGAATTTTGATATATATATATATATATATATTTCCTGTGATGTATTGTAATTTATATTGTAAGTATGAATGTATGTTTTTTGAAAAATTCAATTTAAGCTTTAAACAAGCTCATATTTTAGTATTAAATATTCTAAGAGTCGTCGTAATACCCGAGCTATCAGAGTGGCGCAGCCGGAAGCGTGACATTTTGATAGTTAGGGTGTCACATTATGGTATCAGAGCAGTCTTTCCTGTAGAGCCTGAGGAATGGACTGACTATGCTTCAATTACATACTCTGAGTGTCTGTCATGCAATAATCTTGTCGAATGACGAGAATTAGAGCTTTATGCACATGACAGTCTATTGATTAATACCATTAGCCTTGCATTGCATAATTCCTGATATTAAGTTTGGCCGGCTTAATACTAGTGAAATATGTATATGAAAGCACTAATGGGTTATCATAGATGATATACGAGTTTTGGATAAAGTGAATCGCGGGTTTTGGGAACGTTAGAAACTATTTCTCGAGGTTATTCAGTTATGTGTCTTGAACTATGTTCGAGTCGATTTGTTCTCTCATAGCCTAACTTGAAGTTTTTGTTTGCTGGTCCTTTTGAAAAGTAGTTTGATTTTTTTTTTTTAACCCCATTCTTCTATTCATATGCATTCTTGTTTGATCCTAATTGCATATGCTTGTTCGAAATCCTTGTTGTATCTATCTTTCTCTGTTTTAATTCTTCTTCTTGATTCACGTATTCCTGGATATAGCTTGAACTTGTCTTGATGCGCTGTGTCTTTTAAGTCCATATTCCGAGTTTATTCTTAAAGAAATTATGATTCAGTTTTTCTCTCATTTGACAGTAATTACAACTAATTTTGAAGTTTTTATAAAATTGCTGTTGATTCGATGTACACTTATCTATATAAAACTTTAAAAATTTCTTATACAGTTTGACAACTATTTATTTTTAATACCTCGCATATACTTTTTACTGGTTTACGAAATTACACTTACATTAAATAGAATTTGACTTTCTAATAATTTTACTACAGTTCCCATGCATATCTTTATTTGATTATGTATTTAGGTATTTTTCAAAATCCTGGAAAGAAAAGATTTTTCGCTTTTATTCCGGTTGATTTTCGTTAGATAAACTTCACCTAATTTATTTTGATTTGAGATTGGTTTAGTATACTACATTGTTTATGTCATTGTTGTTCCTTTGAAAATATTGGACTCATATCTTTCCTTCTTAGGAACGAACTTGTTCTTTCTTAGGCTTTCCACCTCTATGAATGTCATACTTGATTCTGTTTTAATCATTCTTCTACCTCTTGTGAGCACTACCATCAATCTCAACTTCCCTTCTCTTGTGAACCTCATCCTTATATGAGTCAACTTGATTTGTTTCAATTCCATGCATCTTTTATCCTCTCATTGTTTTTGCCGGAGTTCTTGGTCAAAGATTCTTTCTTGAGAATTGCTATTGATGAGTTGATTCCCTTTTAGTACTTCCTAATCTTCTTGAATGTTCTTGTGAAGTGGTGATTTCAAGTATACTCTTGGAGTTCCGTTTTAAACTTTTTAAAGACGTTTTGATTCCCCTTTAGGGATATTGTAAGGCAAATTCTTCTGTTGCTTGATTGTAATTGAAACCATTGTTCAAATTTTGACAAAGTTGTTTTAAAGTTAGCATGCGCTATTTTAAATGAAGTTTTGAAAAGCTTCCCTAATTAGTAGAAACCTGCCCGTTTGTAACGCATTACTTATTTCCTTTACCAATTTATAAGCAGATTTTTACCTCGGATTTTTTTTTCTAAATAGAGTTTAACTTCCTCTTTCGTCCTTGCTATAATTTTTATACATGTTTGTTTGAATATGAACTTTGAGAATTTTTGAACAAGCATTTGATTTTCTTCCGAGTCTTATGAACTACTTTTGGTTAAGTTGTGCACCTAACTATCCTTCTAAAATATTTGAGGAAATATTTTAGCTCTTAGTCAAACCTATGTGCATTTTGTTCTAAAACTCTACATAATCTACTTCAACATGAAATTGTATTAAAGTAAAGCCACGTGTATACTTTTGTTACTCTCTTGAAGAATGTTTGTTGCTTAACTTTTCTTTTAGACTACGAAGTGATTTTTCCACAAGTTTTCGATTCTTTTATGAACAATGTATTCGAAAGTATTTTTAATCGTGCTCTTGAGTTCTGTGAACTTTGTCTTGGGTTTGAGATATTCTTTTCTATAAACCTCATACTTCTTCGACTCAGCTTGAATTTGTTTCAAGCTAATGCGCTGATTTTTCTTCTTATCAATCCTAATGAATTTTTTTGATCCAATAGTTATCTTTGAAGTTATCAATTGATTTATTTCTAGCAAACTTCATTGCTTGGGCATCTTTGTTTACCTGGAATTGCATACATTCTTTCAAATCTATGAGTATTATCTTTAACATTTGTCTCTTCTTTCTAAAATCTTGTATCCTTCTAAGTAGACTCGAGAATTGTTTTGATGTCACGTATGACTTGTAGACGTAGTAACGCGATGCGTTAGTTCTTTAAGACGTGACATGTGTATATGGAAGGTGGAGCGGTAAGTGTGCAACGTTATGAGGAGTTGTGGGGGTTTTGTTCCTTGTGAAAGAGTCTGCGAGTGTTAGATTTGTGACCAGTTATGGAGTTGTAAAGTGATTGATGGAGTTGGGAAGTTAAAGTTCTGAAGTGGATACGAGATCTGTGAGCGAACGTTATATCCGTTGCCTTAACGCCAGTCTGCTCTGTAGCCTTTTGCAACTTTAACTACCATCTTACTTTTGTGAATGTCTATCTTAAAAAGCTTGCACCCTATTGTGTTTTTCTGAGTTTTTGCAGAACCTTGAAACTATCTGGCCTTTTGCATCAAGCCTTCTTGTATCTTCTGCTCTACAATATACCCTACCTTTATATTTAAGTCTCATGGTCATGTGTTATTCGAACATATATATGCTAAGATTTCTTACTTTTCCAGAAAGTATTTAAAAGTAGAGTACAAAGACTATGTAGTTTCTTATGTATTACTCTGAATTTTCGATGGCGAAAATTTTTATAAGGTGGGTGGAATGTAAGACCCAGAACTTTTGAAAAGTTGTTAAAAACTGATTTCAAATTATATATTTTTATTTACAATTTTAAAGTTCATAAATTATTTTATTACAAATAATTAAAGGTAATTTTGATTAATTGGATTTGAAATAAATTAAGATCTTTGTTCAAACTCTATAATCTTGGATTATTTTTCTATTTACTATTTAACGTCTTAGAAATTCAAAATAATGATGTTTGGATATTTATATTAGAATTTTAACTAATTTTACAATTTTTGAATTATTTTCTATATTTAAAATTATAAAATTAGTAGCTGTAAAATAATAAGATTTTTATAGGATAATATTTTCATAAATAAATACTTTAGGTTTTATTTTTAAAGAAAATTAGTTATACCGTAATATATTTTCAATTAGAGTATTTGATTGATAATCAATTAGTATTTTTATACTACAAATAATATTTTAAAGTAATTTTAAAGATTAAATTAGATTTCAAAATAAATACCATATAACCTAAATTGATTTAGGAATTTTCAAACCCTAGTTAACCCAAATCTCTAATTCCATACCCAAACCCTAATTCTGATTAAATCAATTTTTCCCTTTCTATCCCAAATGAAACCCTAGCTACCATTCTCACCCCCCCTTAACCACCGAAACCCTTTTTTTCCCAAAACCAACAGCAGCAGCTTCATGGAAGGGGAGAGAACCGACAGAGAAGAGGAGCAGGAGAGGGGAGATGCGCCGGCGCCATTAAGTCTCGCCACCACCGCCGATGCCGCTGAAGAAAGAAGACACCGAGCTACTGCACGCGGGGAGCCGTTCTGTCGCCGTGCACTGCCCAGTTGAGGCCGCCGCTGCTGTTCGCGGGGTCGTCTCCGTCACGGATCGGAACTGAGGCGAGAGAGAAAGAGACTGACGAGAGGGCATGCGCGTGAGAAGGGAGGAAGGCCTCGCGAGGATCGTCGCGCCGCTGCTGCTGTCCGTGCCGTCGCCACTGGTCCACCTTGGAGCCGCCGTCGAAGCTAAACCACGGAGAGAGAGAGAGTTCGCGAGTCAGAGAGGGCTGCGAACCTGGAACCGCCGTGCCCAGTCACGTCGTCGCCGTGTCTGCCCAGCGCCACCACTAGTGATGGGTTGCCGAGAAACTACGCCGCCATCGTCGAAAAGACACTGTCACCGCCTCTGCCGCCGAAAACAGCCGCTGAGTCTTCTGTGTTGGTAAGCTCTAACCCTGCTTCAACTTCTTTATCCGTTAAGTTCTCCATTACCTTGAGAGTTGTTGCTAAGGCTGTCTGTGCTAGGAGTTAATCGCGAGTTGCCACCGTTCTAGTCACCGGCTGTGGCGTTGGTGTTGCCGGAACCGCCACTGGTGCTGCCGCTACTTGGTTCCCTCGAGTACGGTAAGCGTTTTTGTTTTGAAGAGTCCTTTATTCGCTGCTCTGTTATCTTTCGCTGAGATTTTGTGGCGCAAATTGCTATAAGTTTGAGTCTCAGTTATTATATGTTGCGATTAGAGTTGCTGTAGTTATTGCAAAAGTGGCTTGGAGCTGAGGTTTTGGTTGCCGTCAATTCGGGTTGAGGCGAAAAGAACTCTGTGAGGCATTTAGGCTGTGGTTTTGCGTATTGAGGTAGGGGCCTTTTCAGAAAAAGCATATTTTATATACTGGAATTATTATATATGGATATTATGTGGTAAAATTATAGCCTTGAGTGATTGTATAAGTTTTATGTGATGTTGGTTGTCTTGGATGAATATGAATGCTTATGTGACTGGATTATTATTCGGTTTGTAAAGCAGACTCTTATTGAAGTGCTTCTTTAAAATTGTTTCTTAAAAAGTTGTTGAAATCAAGTTTAATCTGCTGTAAAGGAATTGAGTCCGAATTTGTTTTCTTGAAAGATGAGAATGATATGAATTTTCGGAATCGGTTAGATTTGAAATTGATTTGGTTTTGAACCCGTGGAAAGGGTTGTGGAATGGTTTGGTTAGGACCCAGAAGGGGTGGCAAAGTCCAAATTTTAGGGGAGGTGCTGTCGAAATTTCTATAAAAACTTTAGACTTTGTTTGAAAAGTTATTTAGAAAGGTTTGGGATTTGAGAAATCGGATTATTTGATTTATTAAGAAAATAGTTATGTTTTCGAGTTTCATTTATTTGAGAAAACTATATGTCTTGAGTTCGATTTACTCAGAAAGGAATTACTTTACCAATTTGAATCACTGAGGAAAGGTTCTATGTTCCAAGATTTATTTTTAATATAAAAAGGGGTTATGCTTTTAGTTAGACTTAAGGATTTTGTTCAGAGGAGCTTTTAGTGATTTTGAAGGAAATTGGATTCTTGATTGAATAATTGCGTTTGTGACATTTTGGAAGAAGTCAAAGAATTGGTTTTAAGGAGGAACCTGAAAGGGGTTTTGATTTAAATGAATCGGTTCCATTTCAAGTGAATTGGCTTTGGATTGGGTTCGGACTTGTGACTTTATATGATCCGGTTTTATAATAAACTCTATTTTTTATTTACTTCAACCAAGAATATATGATTTTAAGAGTTTCAATGAATCTTTAAGAAACTGAGATAGGTTGTCCTTCCCTAAAGTCTTGAGACTTTGTTGAGAAATTTCTATTACCAAATTCAGTTTTGGGATGATTGATTTTTGGAGCTTTCATAAGAGATTTTTAATTTGGCCTAGTTGCCGAATTGTTTGTAAGTTTTAGAAGGATGTTGTGGAAATGTGGCTTGTTTTGAAAGAGAAAATTTCTTTTGAGAAAGATGGCTTATAAGCTAGAAGTGATTTGAGAATGCGGATTTTGAAGTTAAGATTGAGATGAATTGAATTTGATTTTCAAAGAAAAGTGCTTTGAGAAAAGTGATTTATGGCTTGAATGATGATTTTATGAGTTTTATGATGTTGGATGGTGGAAGTGCTATTATGTTATGAGCCGGAATGGCTGTATATGATAATGAATTATGACTGTTTGTGGAATATATTATGAGCCGGAATGGCTATATATGATAATGAATCATGGCTGGTTGTAGAATATGTTATGAGCCGGATGGCTGAATATGAATATGAATGGTTATTAAATTGATAAAGTGATTGTTGCACTTCCAATTATCTGAGATACGAGTTTTCCTGGGTAGAAGCAGTGGCTAGTCACCACGTGCTCCCGGTTGAGACTCGATACTCTGCTGACCCTATGTTGTAAGTGTGGCCGGACACTGTGAAAGTTACGGATGAGCTCGCCCCCGTGAATATACACCAGTGAGAGTGTTGGATGTGAATTATGATTATGGCTGTGAATAACTCGAGTTGGGGATGCACGACAGAGGGACAGTCCAATGGTTAGCTACCAGGACTTATCGAGTTGGCTTTATAACCGACAGATGAGACTCATCAGCCACTAGGACAGGCATTCATCATATGCATCTATGTGACATTGTTTGAGTGTGCATATTGTACTTGGTTTGCCTTTGTGATTAATTGTGGTTAACTGCTAATTGTTCTACTTGAAGTAATTGTTTGTTTGTGCTTGAACTTTTCTACTTGTGTTTGCAACTAGAATTCTGTTGGACCGTGGTGATTGGTTGTTGTTTGGACTGCTTGGGCCTAGGGCCGTGGTTGATCATGAGGTGGTTCGAAGGCCATGTTTGGTTAATGTTTCTGGTTTAGAAAAGTATGAAAAACTAATCTCGATCAGCATAGATAAACCTTTTGAAAGGCCTTTGAATTTTTAAAAAAAAGAACAGTTTCCTCTTTCAGAAAAGATTTCAGATTTTTCTTTATAGTAAACCTTTGTTTTTGGAAAAGTTGCATAAGGCAGTTATTAATCACTGTAACGATTTTATCTCGCGTATCCTATTATAGTAATTCTGCAACCCTATAGTGAGAACCCTTTTGAGGATGATGTTCTCACTCCCCTACAGGACTTTTCTTTTTCAGGTTATGGATGACGAAGTTCGGAAGAGCTTATTTCTTTTCTGTTAGCCGATATTTCTGCATTGTTTTAGTACTTATGTTTCCCTCGCCTTTAACTTTGCATGTTTTGTAAGAGGGATAGAATTTTGATATATATATATATATATATATTATTTCCTGTGATGTATTGTAATTTATATTGTAAGTATGAATGTATGTTTTTTGAAAAATTCAGTTTAAGCTTTAAACAGACATATATTTTAATATTAAATATTCTAAGAGTTGTCGTAATACCCGAGCTATCAGAGTGGCGCAGCCGGAAGCATGACATTTTGATAGTTAGGGTGTTACACGAAACATTGAGACAGAGAATGAAGGGAGCCAGAGAATATAAACCTAGCTAGAAAAAGAACTTATTGCTTATTTTGTTAGTTAAATTATTTTGACTTGCAATCAGAAATGCAACGAATAGAGGATCCTAAGAAATTTCATTAGTGAAAAACTGTTTGTTTGAAAAACAGAGAGAAGAAAATCCTCTACTTTCGTTCTAATCAAGATCAATGCAATAAAATAATGTATTCATATCAATGGCGTTAGATTTAAGTTCATTACCTTGCTGAATTACTTGTATATATTCCTACATTAACAAGAAAAAGAATCAAATTATTTCTATCTACAAACAAACCTGAGTCTCAGCTGAATTCAAACCAGAAGAAAATGGCTTCACATCATCATCTCTAAATCCTTTTAGACCAGCAATAATGTCATTCACGGCGACGGAATCATCCCAGGGCACGAACTCTGTGATGAAAAGGAACTTCGATCAAAAAATGCTTTTTAAGTATTATTCATCATAACATTTAAACCAAAACTTGGATATTTTAACACAGATATCTTAAAGCTATTATTTTATCAATATTTGAACAGTTTGGAAGAAATAATAAATGGAAAATGTTGCACATATACCCTTTAGGATTTATCCCAGCAGCTGCAACATACAGATCAAGCTTCCCAATGGATTGCCATTTCCATGAACTCCAATCTCCAAGTCCCAAAATTTTGCTCCCATCAGTAACAACAACCATATCAACCTAAAAAGAACATAACAAGAGATGTCTCGTTAGTAAAATGTTGAAATGCATCATTGTTCATCACTATTGTGCGTATAAGGTTGAGCTTCGATTAGAAAGAAATAATAAAACCATAGCAGATAAAAATATATACCTTATACACTCATTATGATGCAGTTTGTAGTGAGTTTTCCATGCAGTTTGTAGCATTGTGCGCTCCTGAATCCACAGCACTTTTCGCAGATAAAAACACAAGGAACTTTCTATTTGGGCTGGTCAAAATTCCAAAATGATCGTCATAGTTTTAGGCATCTACCTTCTCAATAATTGATATAGTTTCATAAACTAGTAAAATTTGCTCCATTCACTTTGAATGTTGAGCCTTATTCAATTATCAAAACGAAAAAAAGAAGAAAAAACATACATGCATACCTGAATCTTGGAAAAAGGGCATAGCTTATGATTCGAGTAAGGTTCAGTATATGCCATTCTTGAGTTGAGCTACATGAAAAGAAATATGTACTAGTATCTAAAAGGATTTAAAAGAGGGATAATTTAGAAGATATTATTACTAAAGTGACTTACTTGATCTCTTGTTCATTAGATTTTGAGTCATGATGAGGTGCTCTAACTGCATACAATTAATAACACACCTCTTCTTGAATATATCCACCAGCGTCTCTCAATACAGCATTTCCTAAAGTAAGTATTTACTAATGGCCCTCACAATCCACCAACCGAAGTAAGTATTTACTTCACATAAATGCTAATGTAGTAATAGGCATCTCAAACCAAAGTAGCAACAATGTCACACATTTTTCATTTTAGCTTTACTCTCTGGTTTCAAGTCTCTATGAATGATTCCATAACTTTGTAATATTTTCATACCAGAACCTACAAAACACAGGACCAAACTCCTTAGTTGCAAACTTGCAAGGCTAAAACATGCTCCAACACCAAAAGAATACTTCAATAAAGAATGCAGGAAAAAGAGTTACCAAGCTGCTGCATGAATCTTCTGGCAGTTTGTTGTTGAACTCTCCCATGGGATCGGATATAAGAAGCAAGGTTCCCTCCAGCACAGAACTCCATCACTAAGTACGCACATCCATCATACTAAAGTAGAAATTAGAATAGCGAAAGTTTAAATAACAATAATAAAATGATCCTTCAATTATGCAACAAAGAATTGATTTTTTTTCAACATATTTCACTTTAATTTAAAAAATAAGAAAAAGGGCATTCAAATAAAAGGGAACTAAAATTAAAAAAGAAGAACCTGGAAGAAATCAAGGAGGCGAACGATGTTGGGGTGGTTGACGGAGGACAAGAAATTGAGCTCGCAGTGGAACGATGACTTAAGACGAGGGCTGAGTTTGGAGAGGAAGACCTGTTTCACTGCCACCTCTTCGCCGGTGCCTCTATGCTCTGCCCTCCACACCGCTGAGAACGATCCCTTTCCGATCTTCCGCTTCAAAATGATGTCCTTTACTCTTACCGCGGAGAAGAGCGCCGCGGTAGGGACTCGCGACTTGGTGACGAGGAACGTGCCACCACCGCGGTTGCGTGAGAAGGATGGCAGATTGGCAGGGCAGGACAACGGCGTCGCAGATGGAGGAGGAGGGAGGGACGCGTTATGGTCTACGATTCTACGGATGGAGGGATGGAGGGAGGGAGGGAGGCGGTTAGGGCTCGGCTCGCATACAAAAATTGAGCTCAGTTCATTAACAATAGAGTTTAGAGTTTATTTTTTAACCATAATTCAAATAATAGGAATATAATCAATAATTTTATATTAATAAATTATAATTTATATATTTTAAAAATATTTAAAAAGATTAATTTTATATATTATTTATTTATTAATAAATTATAAATTTTTTTATTTATGTCCTACATTAAAATTATATATTAAAAATAAATATAAAATTTTAAATAATTAACATCATTAATATATATAATCGAGACAGTTTACGAGTTAATGAATTTGAGTTTGACCCATTTAATTTATGAGTTCAATTCTAAGCTCAATCTTGACTCACTAGCTCATGAATTTAGCTTATCGAACTATTAACGAATCGAGTTCGAACTGGCTCATGGGTTGACTTGACTCACTTCCAGCCCTAAGGCACTATAAAGGAACATAGAGATTCTGAGAACAGGGGTGAGGGAGACACTGCGCCACTGACTCTCACTTAGGGTTAGGATTTTGTTATTAGGTTATTAGGAGTGTTAGATTTTGATAAAAGAACAAAAGCTTTTTTTGGTTGGGAAACCTTTTAGCTACGTTTTTTAAACGTGCCAAAAGAATTACAGAAAACAGTCACGCTTTTAAAACGTCACTATAACGAAATCATGTTGTCACACTTTAAAATCGTGCCTGTTTCTCGCACACAAAAAAATGTGGCCAAATCTCTAATTAATTACCACCCTCATAAAAGTGTAGTCATTGGCCTCTTTCGCCACGTTTTTAAAGCATAACAAAAAAAAACATGGCCAAATCTCTAATCAATCGCTACCCTCATAAAAGGGTGGTCATTTACCCCTTTTGGCCACGTTTTTAAAGCGTGACAAGAAAAAAGCATGATCACAAACCTTTTTTTCTTGTAATCGCCACTTCCAACGACATTTTTCTTTTAAAGCATTTTTGAAAAAGAATCACATATTGGTGACTTATGTTAAAATTTCTCATATTTGGGATTACTTAACTTTTTTATTTCATTGATGAAATTTTCTGGAGTCCCATCTATGCCTTCGGCATCTCTGTCAGTTTTGTTAAGATCACCTTTACTAACTTATTTTACAGCTGATAGTCGCTGTTCATAGCCTCTTTTCACACCTCTTTCCTTGCTTGATTTCTGATCTTTGAATCTACTTTTCTCTTTTAATTTTTCTTTTTCTGAAATCGGTGTATCTAAGAGTTATCCTGGATGATTTTGGATATTTTTTGATAGTTTTACTGCTCATCACCAATTTGAAATCAAACGATTTTGCTTAAGATTCAAACTAGACTAAGCATCAGTTTACACTTAAATTAGTTTGACCGACTAGTTAAGTTTGATTTTTAGAATTATATTTTTTACGAGAGATATTTATAGGTTGAACCGAGCTGGGTTCAATTAGCCCGAATCTGACCTTAATATTGTAATGAGTTTATTTTGAGTCGATACTAAATTGACCCGAAATAAAATTAAATTAAATTGGGTCAACCTGATATAAAATTATTATATATAAATTTCATATAATAAATGGGTTAAGTACTGAAATCGTCCCTAAGGTCTGGGGTGAAAATCAAAATCGTCCCCAACCTTTTTTTGTTATTAAAATCATCCTCAACATTACAAAACGTTATAAAATCGTCCTTTTTTATTTTATTTTACCAAATTACCCTTATCAATTAATAAAAATAATATTAAAAAATAAAAAAAAAACCCTCCCCCTCCACCTGCACCCCACTTCCTTATCTCTTCCCTTTCTTCTCTCCAACTATTGCCATTAACTTCCAACAACCCGTCTCTTCTTCTTCGTCTTCTTTAGGTACTCTCAGCTTCCAGAACATGCTGCAGCAAGTACCACCTCCAAGCTACCTTTCTCATCAACATCATCATGCTGTTTTTGTTGCTGCCCAAGTGAGACTGAGGCAACAAGCGCATCTTAACAACAACGTGAACAACGAAAACAGGTTGATGAGTAGCAGTAGTAATGATTCATCAAGGGAGGAATGGGTCCAGAGAAGAAGTGATGGTCAAGGAGAACCAATGAACTTAACCCCTTAATTGCCCAAAAATTCAGTAACCATACAAATGAAACAAATAAAAAAGCCAAAATTGATTATCAACTAATTATCAAAACAAACAAACAAGAAGAAGAGAACAAACTCCTCAATTGCTTGAAACTGCGATCGAGTTGTGCCTGATTGATCTGGAGCATCTCAGAGACCTGATCTCCGGCCACCGCAGCTTTGTCAAAGCTCTCTTTAATGGTTTCCACGATCTCTTTCAAGTCCTTATGCTGCACCACCATCTTCATCTCCATCATCTCCCCATACTTGCTCCTTGCGTCATCCTCCTCCGCCACCGGCGCCGCCTTCTTCCCTGCCATCGGAGGCGGCGGCGTCACCGATCTCCCACTACCGACGATCCCCTCATGGAAGACCCTTTCACTGACGTTCCGAAAGAATGAGGAAGAAGGAAGTTGAAACTTGGAAAGAAGGGTCAGGGCCTGAGAGTTTGGTTAGATCTGAAAGTAGGAGGAAAGTAAAATTCTGGGGGTAAAGGGGGGAGAGAGAGACCAAAGAGACTGGGAGTGGGGTGGAGTGGGGTTTTTCTTTTTTTTTTAATATTATTTTTATTTTTGTTTTAAGGGTAAAATTGTCAAAGTATTACTATTTTTTGTAAAAATGATGATTTTATAACGTTTTGTAACGTTGAGGATGATTCTAATAACAAAAAAAGGTCAGGGACGATTTTGATTTTCACCCCAGACCTTAGGGACGATTTCAGTACTTAACCCTGTAATAAATTAATAAAATTTTACTTTTAAAAATTAAATTTAATAAAATTATATAATATTTATGTAAAAATAAATTATTTTAAAGTAAAGATAATACCATATAATATATAATATAAAAATATTACTTAAAATACAAAAATATATTATTTTCAACATATTTTTACTTTAAGAATGATTTATTTTTAAGGGTCAAGCAAAGAAAAAACGTAATTTCTTATTCTACACTCAAACATCTTACAAAAATAATCACTTGTACAACAATTACGAAATGACGGAGCAAAAATGTCCCAAAAATTGGATTGGAAGAAAGAAGAAAAAATAAAAACAAAAAGAAAATAAAAAGAAATGAATAAGATGATAATTAAATAATTAGATACTCGAAAAATTTGATCTCGGATTAATTAATTTTAAAAAAAGTATTGATTAAATTTTTTATAATAGTAAATGATAGATATATATGTCATTTTGTTAATGAATAGTGTAAAATAAAACGGTATTATTTATATATTTCATTATCTATAGTGATGCGTGTTCTATTGTTATCGTATGAATATAAAAATGATGTAGTTTTAGATAATAAAATATTTATTGTCTTTTAAAATTTTATATAATTTTTATTAATGGCTCTTTATTTATTATAAATTTTACT
This sequence comes from Arachis hypogaea, assembly GCF_003086295.3. Taxonomy (NCBI): domain Eukaryota; kingdom Viridiplantae; phylum Streptophyta; class Magnoliopsida; order Fabales; family Fabaceae; genus Arachis; species Arachis hypogaea. The sequence continues at coordinate 108,461,651 of NC_092055.1, forward strand.
AAAATAGATAAAGTTAATATTTCATAAATAGACATCATACATATAAGAGTTATTACCCAAATCAATTTCCAAAGATTTTAAAAGCGGATATTTTAGTTCCTAAGAAAAATTAATATACAGATCAATTTCCAAGGTTTTACTCCGGCAAACAAATCAATCTCAGTTCATTTTCTGGCAGAATAATTACCCAGATCAATCCCCAAAAATTTTAAAAACAGACATTTTAGTCCCTAAAAAAAATTAATACACAGATCAATTTCTAACGTTCCTCTCCGTCAGACATAACAGTCCTCCGTCCAAAAAAAGTAAAATAAAATTATTATTATTATTATTATTATTATTATTATTATTATTATTATCATTATTATTATATATATATATTATCATTATTTTTGTCCAAAAAAATATGAAAAATTATGGTACAGTATTATTGTGTAATAATAATAATAATAATAATAATAATAATAATAATAATAATAATAATAATAATAATAATAATAATAATAATAATTTTATTTTACTTTTTTTAACCACCAAAAGCGCTCCCGAATTATTCAAATGCTGAAAAAAATGTACTCGAAATTTACTATCGACAAAAATGCTTTTAAATAATTTAAAAAAATGTGACAAAAATATCCAACAGTAAATATTTATTTTCAAAAGATGTCTTAAAGATTAAATTTTGATGTGATTTTTTGCAAGAATGATTAATGAGATATTATTATTCTTAAAATTTGCTGACTTTTTTGCTAAGTATATGTTTTTTTGTGATTTTTTAAAAGTATTATTAGTTGTTAACAAAAAAAATTAAAAAATATATATATACTTAACGAAAAATCACCAAATTTTAAAGATAATAATATCTCATTTTTCTCGTCATACTTACAAAAAATTGCATCAAAATTCAATCTCTTATATATATATATATATATATATATATATATATATTCACTCAATAATAATAATAATAATAATAATAATAATAATAATAATAATAATAATAATAATAATAATAATGATAATTAATAAAATTATTAGAGATTATTCTACAAGAAATTCAAGGTTGAAATCATTTGATATTTTTGTATTTAATATAATTAAAAGATGTTTTATTTTAAAAAATATGTTTGTATTAAAAGAAAATATTTTAATTTGGATTTCAAAACATCATTATTCACCTTACTTGTTTCTAATGAAAAGAGTGTATTAATATGTTAGTGCCATGGTCCACATGCACTCATGCACAAAGCTAAGTTAATAATAATAATGGTCGACACATAGTAAAAGTAAGAATAATTACCCAAATTAGTCCCCAAAGATCTTAAAAGTGGACATTTTAGTCCTCAAGAAAAATTAATACATAGATCAATCCCCAAGATTTTACTCCGGCAGACAAATCAGTTCCCAGTTCATTTTCTGGCAGAGTAATTATCCAAATCAGTCCCCAAATATTTTAAAAATGGACATTTTAGTCCCTAAAAAAATTAATATACAGATCAATCCCCAACGTTTTTATCTATCAAACATAACAGTCCTCTATAAAAAAAATAAAATTATTATTATTATTATTATTATTATTATTATTATTAATTACACAATAATATTGTTCCATATTTTATTTTGTATTTTTTGGACAAAAATTAATGATAAATTTATTCATTAGATTCTTATGTATGTATTTCTAATATACAAAGTATATATATATATATATACACATACATAGTCACTCAACAACAACAACAACAACAACAACAACAACAACAACAACAACAACAACAATATTCAATAAAATTATTAGATTATTCTACAAAAATTTTAAAGTTAAAACTATTTGATATTTTTGTATTTAATATAATCAAAAGATGTCCTACTTTAAAAAACATGTTTGTATTAAAAGAAAATGTTTTAATTTGGATTTCAAAACATTATTATTAACTTATCTTTGTGCATGTGGACAACGAACACTAGCATATTAATACACTCTTTTCGTTAGAAACAAGTAAGGTGAATAATGATGCTTTGAAATTCAAATTAAAACATTTTCTTTTAATACAAACATATTTTTTAAAGTAAGACATCTTTTGATTATATTAAATACAAAAATATCAAATAATTTCAACTTTAATTTTTTTGTAAAATAATCTCTAATAATTTAATTGATTATTATTATTATTATTGAGTGACTATGTATGTGTGTATATAGACTTTTTATATTAGAAATACATACATAAAAATCTAATGAATAAATTTATTATTATTTTTGTCCAAAAATACAAAAAAATTATAGTACAATATTATTGTGCAATTAATAATAATAATAATTTTATTTTATTCTTTTTGAATAGAGGATTGTTATGTCTGACGGAGAAAAATGTTGGGAATTGATCTGTATGTTAATTCTTTTGGGACTAAAATGTCTATTTTTAAAATTTTTAGGGACTGATCTGGGTTACTCTGTCGAAAAATGAACTGGAGACTGATTTGTCTGTCGGAATAAAACCTTGCAGATTGATCTGTGTATTAATTTTTTTGAGGATTAAAATGTCCGTTTTTAAAATCATTATGACTGATTTGAGTAATTACTTTAAAAGTAAAATGAATGAAAACTGTTATGTTTGACGAAAAAACATTAGGAATTGATTTGTATATTAATTTCTTTTAAAAACTAAAATATCTATTTTTAAAATCTTTGGAGACGGATTTGATTAATTACTCTGCATATAAACATCACTGTACTGTTTGCTCTCTTGAAAAATCAAATTAATATTTTTTTGGGAACTAATTAATAGGAGATCAAAATCTTAGGATTTGTTAGGGTGAGTTTTTAAAAAAAGATCTTTTTTTGAGTTATCTTTTTTAAAAGATCTTATTGTAGAGAAGTAAAAGTAATTTTATGTTTGGATATCTCATGTAAAAAAGTCTTTTTATCTATCAATTATGTTTGAGTATAACAATATAAAAGTACTTTTTTATTCATTTATTACATGAAAAATATTTTTTTTTTAAAAAAAAAGATCTTTTAAAAAAAATCTTTTACTTTTACTACTAAAAATTTGCCAAATACGTTAAAAATAAAAAAAAAAATTTTTTTTTATTGAAAAAAGATCTTTTTTTTTTAATAAAATAATGGTGCCCAAACATGCACTTAGTAGACCTAATTCACACTTTCCTTGAAAAGAAAACAAAGAAACAAAGATGAATGGAGAAAAAACCCTAGAGAGAAGGGTAGGGTCACATACGGAGGGACATACTCGAAAGCCACGTTACCATTACAGAGGCGATCCGATTTTATCTGGCGGGTGAGAGAGTGAATATTGCGTAGTATCGAAGACAGTATCATTGTTGAAATCCATCCAATCTATAGATTTATTTCTATTCCATTCCATGGATCTGTATTAGTCCTTAGTAGAAGAAGTCAAAGCAAATTGAGCTGAACTGAACTGAACTGGAGAAGAAGAAGAAGAAGATGGCGGAAGAGAAAGAATCAACTTCGATTCCTCTGAGTCAAGCAGACAATGCCTCTTCCGAAGATCCCGAAGATCCGGCAAAGTCTCCCCCGAATTCTCCTAATTCCTCCACTCGCAGGGTCAACCCTCCTTTTTCCTATTTTCTTTACCTTAAATTATTAGACATTTTATCCAGTTAATCTGAATCGTTGACGTTTGAAATCACAGAGAATCTTGAACCTAGAATCTGATGTCTAATCGCATTTACTGTGCAAATCGATCTGTATTCTGCAGTGACGGCCAAGATCCCAAATTCGATAGGAATATAATGGGATTTCTTTATTCAAATCCCTAAAGACATTGCTTTTTGTAACTATATGCACTCTTCGTAAATGAACCAACTGGGTTCTTGAAGTTCATTCTCTAATTTGTTGCTAAGATGATGTAGCTAAAAATATTTTTATGGTTGCACTTGTGACCTGAATTGCTCCTTGATTTCTTTACCTTGGACATCCTTAAAATAATTCGTAGGGAAAATAACGTAAAATCATAAAATATTGTAACATAATCCCCAATTGCCCTCTCTCCCTCTGGAAAAAACTACATGATTAATGTGCATTTGTTTGATGTATACAGGTTCTCATGTTTCGAATTGTTTCAGGACATATTTTAGTTTGTTTGTATCGCCATTGACTTATTATGTGTATTTGTTTCAGGCATGTTGCTTTGTTCTCCAAAGTTGGGTATCAAAGAAATTTATGACCGGATGGTAATTAACTAATGTACTTATTGAGTTGAATAAGTGTTATTGGTATATTTGGCTTAATTATTCATTTTATCTTGGATTTGCAGTGTAGTTCTTTTCCCAGTTGCAGTTACCTTCTTTATTACATGGTGGTTTATTCAATTTGTTGATGGTTTCTTTAGCCCAATATACTCCAGGCTTGGCATTGACATATTTGGTGAGTGTTATTTTACCATTCTCTTTACATCATTTTATCATGTATTTTTTACTTGGTACTGAGTGATTACGGATGGGGGGAATTTTTGTGTTCTAGATTTCATATCTCTAAATTCATAAAAAGGCAAATGAAAATAGTTCAATAAGGGTGTGTTTGTGAATTTTGACTTTGGAGATGAAGGAATTAAAGTTTCTCAACAGTTGACAGTGATTCTGATAGAGGATTCTATTGGGTTTATTGGCTCTGTGGTTTATTCTAATGGAGGAATTAGTTTTTGGAACAATTTGTACTCTTTTCATTGCTTAACAGGTCTTGAGGAAGTATTCATTACCTATGAAATGCCTTTAAGTGTAAAAAATGGGAAAAGGATATACAGATTGGCATAACTCTTGAAAAGCTATTCATTTTATAGTCATTATTTCTCAGTTGGTGTTTTTGGCCAAGGCTGTTTTAATAGAATTCCATTTTTGATACACTGAGAAATATGGAGTATTGCTACATTCATAACTTTACTTCTGTTCCATTTATCCTATTCTTCCCTTGTTCCTGAGGAAATATTACTGTCTGGTTTTCCTCCTACTAAATTCGGACCCTGCATATAGTTGCAGAAAGCCTGAAACATGTGTACCCCCCCCCCCCCCCTTTTCCTTCCTCCTCTCTGGTTTTAAATTTCTTCACATTTCTGGCCTTTGTCATTTTGACTTTACTTGTATATTCCCAATGCAGCATAGTAAAGTTTGAAACTCTTGTTTTGTGGTGCAGGACTTGGTTTTATTACATCTTTGGTTTTTGTATTTCTTATTGGTGTTTTTGTTTCATCATGGATGGGTGCCACTGTTTTCTGGCTTGGAGAATGGTTCATAAAGCGAATGCCCCTTGTTAGGCATATATACTCTGCGTCCAAGCAGATTAGTGCTGCAATATCTCCAGGTATATACACAAGCACGTCTATCTTTGCTCGATAACACAGTTACTTATCTCCAGCTCGCATCCATATCAGCTATAGATTGACCATTTTCATATAGCGATGACATCATGACAAGGACGCAACCAAGCTCATATATTTCCCCCTTTATCTTCTTCACAGATCAAAATACCACAGCCTTTAAGGAAGTTGCAATTATCCGTCACCCACGTGTTGGTGAATATGCTTTTGGCTTTATTACATCTACTGTTACTCTACAGGTACTGATAATCTGATATCATTTCACCAGTTCTATCATTGATAAATATTTGACTTGTATATCATGATGTGATGCATCTTTGCAAGTGAGAGGAATTCGCCTCATTAGTTTGCAGCAGTTGAGTATGTTGCTAATGGAATCTACTAATGGCCTATGGCCTATAGAGATCGACATATGTATATGCTGAATACTATGAGTTTATAGTGTCTATGGGTCTTGCATTTACCTCATTTTCATCCTTTATGATGTGTGTATCCTCTGATGAATCATATTACTTGGTCTTCTACTAATTCTAAATTTTTGTTTTCTTTATTTACCGTTTGATGTTTCCTCTCCATCCCAGAAAGAAAATGAAGACGAAGAGCTCTGTAGTGTTTTTGTCCCTACAAACCATCTATATATTGGGGATATATTTTTGGTTAACTCCAAAGAAATTATAAGACCAAATCTTTCTATTCGAGAAGGCATAGGTAGGTTCTCTTTTCCTTAATTACCTTTTTCTTATCAATGTCCCTTGTATGATCTTAATATGTCATGAATAGTTCGTGTAAGTAACATTATTGCATTAATGGTTATGCAGAAATAATTGTTTCTGGGGGAATGACAATGCCACAGTTGATATCTCCATTAGAAAGAGCACCTAGACAGAGTGAGAGAATCCCGTTGAACCGAATTGCATCAAGGGCATAGAGCTATGGATGTCTCGTGTGGCCTTGCATGCAAGCAAAGCAAATTCTGATAGTCTGAGCTCTATTATTAACCTGCATGTGATGAAATTTGTATACTAAGGTTGTTGTTTATCATTAGTTAAAAAGAGTGTTAAATACCTTGTAATAATGTAATTATTATTGTTATGATTATAATTCAACTATTCGCCCGGAGTATGATCTAAGTGATGAATGCATGTTTAAAAATCACGATGGCACAAGAGCACGTTATAATGTTATTTGTATACTAAAATTAGTCATTAAGGTAGCGTTTGTTTTCGGAGACAAGATACAGAGATATGGACAGTACATGTTTAAAATGTGTTTGGAACACATTGTCTCTGAGACAATTTTTTATATTTTTGTGTCCACACTTTTACGAAGGATAATAATGGACACGGGATTTGGAAGAATAGACACGGACTTTTTTATAAATTTTGTTTTCCTTTTTGTCTATAGATATTTTTTATTATTCCACTATTATCTCTTCTTATTTTTTCTATAATTAGTCATGAAATTTTTTTCATGTAAAAACGGATTCTTTTTTAAAATTGATTTTTTATTTAAAATTAATCTAACTTATTAACCTAAACAAAATTTTTTATTAATCAAACTCAGATCTATTTTTTTATTAATCTTAACCATATGTATTCCTATATATTAATAATAAATTTAAAAATAAAATAAATATATTTATAATTTTTATTTTAATATAAATACTATTCTATATTTTTTTATTAAAATTTTTGGTCTTTTCAAACATTTTTTCAAGTTTCGTCTGAACTCCTACGTACTCTCATTCTCTATTAAATTAGTTTGTACTTGATGTAGAAAATTTGAAATCATATGGTTATTTTAGTCATTTCATATAATATTTTAGTCTTGTCCATGTGTATCCAAATATAATACTGGACATTACATTAGTGTCTTGTACATCGTATCCAAACATAATACACAAACGCAGTATCATGTATCATGTTCTATTGTCTCTGTCCTATTGTCTCTGTCTCAGTATCATGTTTTGTCCTGTCTCTGAAAACAAACACAGCCTAATATATTTGTTTTTTGTGTTTTGTTTTTGGTGTGGTTAAATTACACAATTGATCTCTATATTTTTATTGAAATTGCAAATTGGTTTCTATACTTTAAAAGTTTGTAATTGAGTTCCTAAACAAAATTAAATTTTATAATTTAGTCTCTATCGTTCAAACAATGTTTGATTTAACAGAATATTCGTCAGTATATTCACTACTTTAAATATGTGAGTTGCACGTGTTTAATAGTAAGGACTAATTTGCAATTTTAGCGAAAGTATAGGGATCAACGGTATAATTTAACAATTAAAAAATGATCAAAGACTCCCTAAGATATCTGAACATATCCCACCCCTCCCTAGCTCCCTCACTCTCACTTTTTGCACTTTTCAAAACAGCACCCCACCTAGCTCTTTGTCTCTCACCTCTGTCTACTGCATCTGTGCTCACGAGCCTTGTCTGGCCTCCTTCCTCCATCTCGCCTCTCTCATCCGGCAGGGCTCGCGTCGCTACTACTCCCCCTTGCTAGTCTCTGCATTGTCGTGCTTTGTCTCCCTCTCCTCCTCTTGCGTTCTACCTTTATATTATCAAGAATTTTTTTAATTTTCTTTTTTTAGCTATTCCGTTATTGGATTATAATATGTTGATTTGTTACTGTTTTTATATAATTGTGGTAAATTGAGCTACTGTTTTTATGTTTATTTGTGGAGAAAATGTAAGGGATAGGAAGAGAAGGGATAATGGAAGAAGGGGACAGGGGCGGGCTTTGGCGATGGTGGCTCAAGGTGGTAATGGAAGAAGAAGAACAGACACGTTGAAGAGAAGAGGAGGAAGAAAAGGGAGAAGAGGAAGAGGACATTATGGTAAATGTGCATTTTTTTTATGGTAAACGTCATTGAAGACCTAATTACAAAATTATATTTTGTACATGGACCTCAGTACAAACTTTAAAGTGTATGGACCAATTTATAATTTCAGTGAAAGTATAGGGACTAATTGTATAATTTAACCTAATTTTAAATAGGAAAATTAGGCTGTGTTTGGTTCTGAGAACAGGACAAGACAAGACAGACACTGAGAATAAAACATAAAAAACAAAGACACAAAAATTAGTATTCTAGTATTTTGTTTGGTGATAAACTAGAACAAATGTTAAATTATGAAAGTCTAATTTATTTTTATTTTTTTTATTCAAAAATTTTGGGAAGCAAAATATAATAATAAAAAAATAATTATGAAAAATTAATAAAATTAATGAAAAAATAAAAAATAAATTGTGTCTTTTATTAGTGTTTCTGTGTAATTTCTATCAAGATGGATATAAAATATATTAATTCAGTGTCTCTGAACATAATTTATCTGTCCATGTTTCATTTACTAAATACAATTTTGTGTTTTTGTATCTCTATCTTAATGTTTTATGCCTATAAACAAATGCAGGTCTAAGGATATATTTAATAAAGTTTATTTTTCAGAAGTATTAAAGTTTAGTTTTAAAGAATTTATAAAACTGCTACATTTATATTTGTTAAAATAAAATAAAAATAATTTTAAATACACAAATTTAGCAATTGTGTTTGATTAAATTGTTTTTAAAATTCAAAATCATTTTAATACATGTAAATATAAATAGTTATTAATATATGAAGTTATAGTAAATAATTTTTATAAGTAAAAGTTAACTATATAAAAAAAGTTTTAGGTATGCATTCATAACTTTCAAAAATTTATAAATATACGAGTAAATTATCGATTATGCCCCAAATTTGTAAAACGCTGACAATAATAACTCTAATATTTGTTAACGACAATTATACTCTCGAAAATTTAAAAACGCAACAAATCTGTCCAACCGTGAAGAGAGCCTTCTCCGTTAAACGGAGCTTGGTGATGTGGCAGACGGAATTCCAACGTGGCATTCGTTAAGGGCTTTAATCCCGTTTTTTTTTATATGAAATTGAGAGAGAACGTTTTTCCCAATTCACCAGAAAGATAAACCCTAACTACTGTCATGCATGGTGGAAGCAGATGCATGTCAAATAACAATCGAAGAATACAGTCAATGGAAAATAGTAGCTCTGAAGGACTCGAAAAACATGGGAGCAAGCCCTATGACGGGACATGCTTCTGCCGTCTTCAGATGGTGGCATTGAAGTTGAAGACGAGGAGAAACCGAGGGAGATGGTTTTTCAGGTGTCCTCTGTGGAAGGTATATATGAATTTTCTAGTGAATCTGTCCCCCTTTCCTATTGAGAATTGAGCTTGATGAATGGCTTTTGTGCTGGGCAGACGAAGAACAATAGGTGCCGTTATTTTCAGTGGATGGACGAAACCAACGAAGAATCTGTTGGGGTGGAGGAATCCTCCAAGAATGGCACACTAGTATGCAATGAATGTGGAGTCTTGAAAGGGAGATTTACCAGTGTTGAGACTGAGACCATACACAGAGATCGAAAGATGATGATGGAGCACATGAAGAGAGTTGAATTGTTTTTATGCATCATTCTGTGTAGAATTGTACTGAGTTTGATTATGAGTGTGATTTCTTTGGTTAGATAGGACAAGGGATGCATGCAGGACATGGTTTATTAATGGATGTTATGTGTTATTGTTTTGTGGAAGTTATGTTGACATTGTTGTAGCTATTTTTCTTGCTTGTTAATGTCTGTATCTTACATTCAATTGCATCACTAACAAAAGCATGAATGGAGTGAATACAAATAAGTAAAAAGGGCAACTCAGATATGTTAACTAAGTTGAGATAGACTTAAGAAATCAAACACTGCCAAAGGAACAAGAATAAAACCAAAATATTTGGTCTGCATAACATTTAGCATTAAGACAAATTGTTCCAACCAAAATTATGAATACTCGCTAATTAGTCTTAATATCAGACACCAAAATACTTAAATTGTGCAACAAAGGCCAATAACCATGAATACTAATATCAACATATAACCCAAAAAGTAGAAAAAGCATTGCAACTAAACTTCAACTTATAACCCAAAAGAAGAACTAATTAGAGATCCAAGTCTCCTTCAACCAGACTGATTTGGCATGAACTTAGAGAACCTAGTAGTGGTTGTTTTACTTGCTCCATTCATGGTTTCATTTGACACCACTGGAGTCTTTGTGGTGTTTGGAACTCTTGAACCAGGGATAGCAGTTGAAGTAGGTGCAACGGGCCTTATTTGTGGGGGCCTAAATGGTGGGTTGGGCCTTGGAGTGGCTGTTGGACCTAGAGCTGTGGGCCTAACTTGGGGTTGGCCTGCTGGAGCTGTAGCTGTGGGCCTCACATGGGATTGGGCTGATGGGGCCTCTTAATAGGCATCTTTACCCTGATTCCTTCCCTGTTAGTAGATACAGCAACGGCATCAGCAGTATTGGAGGGAGTTTTAGGAGTTGATGTAGCACCTTTGCTAGATTTGGGTGCTCTCCTTGCAAGGTTGGTTCTAGGAGCTCTCCTTCCATCATGATGTAGCTTTACTTCCTTCTTTTCCTTCTCCAATCTGCTCGTTTGGATAGGAGCCAATTTGTCCTTGTAGGCCATTAGTGCATCTTTATGAAATGCTATAGTTTTCATGAGGTAATATCTAATCTCCTCCAACATGGTAATGATGCTCTTGCCTCTTAGTCTTACAATTGTTGAATTAAGTGATTTCGCATTATTATTCGTTATCTTTCTGGTGAATTGGGGAAAACGTTCTCTCTCAATTCCATATAAAGGAGAAACAGGATTGAAACCCTTAACGGATGCCACGTTAGAATTCCGTCTACCACATCACCAAGCTCCGTTTAACGGAGAAGGGCTCTCTTCACGGTTGGACAGATTTGTTGTGTTTTTAAAATTTTTGAAGGTATAATTGTCGTTAACAAATATTAGGGTTATTATTGTCAGCATTTTACAAATTCGGGGACATAATTGGTAATTTACTCTAAATATATAATCTTTTAATTTATCAATTAAAAAGTGAAATATTTTTATTTATAAAACTCACGCATCTTTTCCAAAATATTTTATCACATCAAAACTAAGGTTTTATACTTTTATTAAATACAACAAGATAGTTCTTCAAGATAGTCAGGCAAGTTTTTTGAACTTTATTTTACCTTTGTGACTTACTGGGTTTTGGATCCAAGACTCTTTAGACATTTATACCCTTATGATTTGTAGGATGGTAGAATCTAAACATCAATTCCAAAATTCTTGGTCAAATGGTGGAGAGGTAAGATTATAGAGTTTAAGATGTACATCATGACTCACTTTATAGTGATGGACAAGTTGGAGAAAATCAGGACAATCAACAATAGATGGTCCATAAATTTTTCACATAGGACAACAGTTCAGCCGGTTGCTCAACCAAGCTATCCTTTTCAAGCTTTTTGCTTTAAACCTATCCCAGAGTTGTTGGCTGCTGACAAGATTGACGATTCTATGGTAATAGGTGAGACTATATCATATCAGTTCTTTCTATGTAATATGTGATATGCAATCGAGGTGTGGGAGTATTTCAATGTTTATATTAACTTGTGAACTATTGTAGATGTCATAGGAGAAGTGGTTGGTAAGAAAGACCCAAGAGAACTAATAACGAGCAAAGGAAAGGAGACTAAACGATTGGCTGTGATTATTGAGGACCTTGAGTAAGATAATCGGATTCCAGGTTGATCTTTTCCCGTTTATTAATTGATATATAACTAACGACCATTAATAAATGTTATGCATGTTATTCAGGAACAACAGTATTGGGTGTGTTCTTTGGAGAAATGGTGGACCAAATACTTTCATATCTTGAAGAAGGGAGGGTTGAGCCATTAAGAGTCATAGCACAGTTTTTCAAACCCAGCAGATGGAATGGTATGCATACAAACCGTTGGATGCTTTAAAAAAAAAACATTTTTACTTGCATAAACAAAAGGACGTATGTAGCCCTCACATCATAAAATAATATATTATAGATAAGACATCCGTGCAAAGTCACTTCGATTATTCCAAGTTACGTATCAACCCCGACCTAGAGGAGGTCAATGAATTTCGTAACAGGTTGAATAGAAATGTAGTTAGTTTGGTTATGCAACAAAAGATTTTATGTGCAGGTTTAAAGTCTAGAACTTCTATTTTGTAGGAGGCTTTTTGGAAAACCTTCAAATTCAGTGAGGATTACTTAAGTTTCATTGCATGGTCCGCATTTCGGTGCAGACAAACTAAAACATGCAGATGTCCTGGTCAAAACCATAAAAGAAGCTCTAAGCTCTACACAGGTGAAGACACTCTATACTACAACCAATGTTATAAAATCTCATGACTTGATAATTTTGTTTTGGTTTATTTGTTTTGCAGGAAGGACCTATTTGGATTGCTGGAACTATTGTCTCGATTAATGCTGGAAAAGACGATTGGTTTTATAAATCATGTCGGAAGTGTCTGAAGAAGTTGAAACTCCAACTGGGAATAGATATGAGTGTGGCAAATGTGGCCACACTCACGGAAGTGCATCACTTAGGTGTGATAACTAATCTTAACACAGTAGGTGCATTTGATTTTTTTTTACTCAGGTCTGATTTATGGTTTCGATTTGTTTTAGGTTCAAGGTCGAGGTGATGGTGTACGATGGAACAGGAAGCATCATGTTGCTTATGTGAGATAGAGAAATGGTACAATTATGTAGGAGGCAAGCTGATCAGATCAAGGATGAGGAGGTAATTAAAAAATGCATTAATGTTTAGCTAAAAGTTTTTATCTATAACCATCATAACTTTCTTAAGAGTTTGTTTAATCTTAATAGTGTACTGATGGGAAAGGTCACCCTCCAACATTGGATCACATGATGGACATGAGGTTACTCTTCAAAGTAAATGTCAAAGCGCCAAATATTAGGCACTATGACCAGGTTTATACTGTCATGAAGATTTGTGATGATGAGGAAATTGTAGAGATGAATCACCCCAAAGCATTCCAAAATACTCATTCTACTACTCTAATTATATGTATTTTATTTAATTTGGTTCCAGGAAATATGTTGGGATTTAGTTAAGCTCATGTTCTATAATTTCTAAATAGGAATTTTGTTTGCCTCTTTGTAGGAGACCGATTGTAGTGACTCACTTGATGTCTTTGTAGCTGTGGTTAACCTGCACAATGATACTGAATCTATGCTTTCTGTGGTTAGTGTTTAGAACAACTGTTAAATAATTTGGGTCCCTATTTTTTTTAATTAGCATTCCACATCAACTAATAGCGTTTGTCTAAACATGATGGTTTAGAAGACAATGTCACAAGTCTCAAATCCAAAATCCCAGCTAAAAGAGCTCCCATAGGACTAAAGCACAAACTGACTACTAATCTTGACAAAGAAGATGTGGGGTTTTCCACAAAAAATTTTAGTCGAAAGGAAGGGAAGAGGCAGAAGATGCAATCTCATGAAAGTTATAAATGAACTTAGTGCTCTAATCAGTATATTTTGTGATTTTTGTTGGTGTCTTGATTTTAAGCATAGTATCCTAAGTAGTATTCTTGGAGTCAGCTTGAAAATCTTTTCGGAAGGTGTTTTGTTGGATTTCTACAAGTAGGAGGAATGAGTTAGTATTACATATATTTGGAACAGCTTGGAAATCTTTTGGAAAGGTGTTTTCTTGGGTTTCTACAAGTAGGAGGAATGAGTTAGTGATACGTCGCCCTTATCCTCAGTTACACAAAAGCTCGGCATGTGAGCTAATAAAGCTCGGACCCGTATCATTCACCCGAAATACTCGGCGCGTAAATATCGGGGGCTGACGTCACATTAAACAAGCTCGGAACAAGAACAGATAAGCTCAACATTACCCGTTCGAATAAAAAGACACGTGCATCATAAAGCTCGGTCCCGTATCAGCCGTCCGCAAATCTCGGCACGAGCTCAGGACCAAAACAGCATCACTCAACTGAAAATAGGAAACGTGCTCAACTAGTTTATAGCACCAAAACAGAATATCTCAACCAACCTATAAACTAGGACTTATCCACTAACGGGCAGAAAGCAACTCCTATAAAACCTAGCTAACATGCTTGGCTAGGTCTCAGGTTCTATCACTCTCATTCTCTCACTCTTTTCTCTTAACTCACTCACTGTGAATCAATACTGACTTGAGCGTCGGAGTATCTTGTGCAGGTATTCCCGCCGCGGTGTTTAACTTCCGGCCGACGTCAAGCTCTTCCTCCTCGGTGTCAATTCACTCGGAAGCGCTCAAGCTCGGCCTCCCTAGTGTTCGGACGAACCACTGGCGCCCACCGTGGGGCCCGGAGTACATCTAACCCCACTGTTTCCTTCGTTTAGTCTTTTACCTTATTTTGCAGGATCCCCGATCCTCGGACATGGCTGACAAGGAAAATCCACAACTCTCACAGGATGACCTCCTGGCTCAGATCGCTGAGCTTCAGGTGGAGGTACGAAGGATAGCCGAGCTCTCAACACAAAATAATGGAGAGAACTCCAAAGGCTCGGCTCAAAGTACAGCGGACCCTTTAAACATCGTCCCGCCAAAAGAAAAGCTCACCCTCGACAACCCTTTCTCCGAGGAGATCACGAATTACCAGATGCCAAAAAACTTTATGCTGCCCACCGCGCTGGAGCCGTACAAAGGGTTCGGCGACCCCCGAGCCCATGTGAAGAAGTTCCAATCGATGATGTTCTTCAACGGCCCGAACAATGAGCCCGTCCTCTGTCGAGCATTTCCCACTTACCTAGATGGTGCTGCGTTACTCTGGTTTTCTAAACTTTCTGCAGGTTCGATCTCCTCCTTTGAAGACCTCGCCAGATCATTCATTGATTACTTCGCTGCATCAAGAATATATGTACATGGCTTGGACTTTCTCGGCACCATCAAACAAGGTCAGCACGAGAGTCTGAAAGACTACATGACCAGATTCGCTGACGCCACTATGGAGATCCAAGACTTGGACCCGGCCGTTCACCTGCACGCTCTCAAGGCCGGCCTCAGACCTGGAAAATTTCGGGAGACCATTGCCATAACAAAACCAAAGACGCTAGAGGAATTCCGAGAAAGGGCGGCTGGGCAAATGGAAATTGAAGAACTCCGAGAAGCCCAGAAATCAGACAAACAGCCACATCGGAGAGATGAGGAAAGGACTTTAAGATCGCCAGGCAACAGGGACACAAAAAAACCTCCTAAGCCCGCGTCAAAGTACAACACATACACCAGATTTAACACCAGAAGAGAGAATATCATCAGAGAGATCCTCAACGCCAGAATCATAAAACCACCAGCCCGAGCAGGGAATTACCAGGATCAACAATTCGTGGACAAGACAAAACATTGTGCCTTCCACCGGAAGTTCGGTCATACCACAGATGACTGCATCGTTGCAAAAGACCTCCTGGAAAGACTAGCACGCCAAGGTCTCCTGGACAAATACATTGAGACCCGGAAGGGCAGAGGAGGAAACTCGAACAGGGCAGAGCATAAGCAAGCAACGGCTGACGACAAGAAGGAGAGGACGACTCCTGATCTGCCAAGAGGAGTCATCAACCACATATCGGGAGGATTCGCAGGTGGAGGAGAAACAAGCTCGGCCAGGAAGCGGAGCTATAGAGCAATGTTGGCGATCGAAGGAACCATACAACCAAAGAAGGGCAAAGAACCAGACGTCACAATATCCTTCAACCAAACAGACTTCAAATCGGCAAGCCCTAATCTCGACGACCCCGTGGTAATTTCCATCCAGCTCGGAGAACTGTTGGTAAGAAAAACATTGCTAGATCCAGGTAGTAGTGCTGACGTTTTATTTTACTCTACTTTTACAAAAATGAAACTATCAGATAAACTGATACAACCCTCCTCTGGAGAGCTAATTGGGTTCTCCGGAGAAAGAGTCCCCATCATGGGACACATATGGCTAAAGACCACGATGGGAGAGATCCCAATGTCAAAATCAATTGATATCCAATATCTAATAGTAAACTGTTACAGCCCTTATAATATTATACTTGGGAGACCCGCACTGAACATATTCAGGGCAGTGGTGTCCACATTACATCTGTGTGTCAAGTTTCCAGTGCAGGAAAACAAGATCGCTATGGTGTATGCTGACCACCAAGAAGCTCGGCAATGCTATAACGCTGGTCTAAAGCCAGACCAAACAAAACAGGAAGCTCGGCCCCAGGTCCAAGCCATCCAAACGTCTGCCAACACAGCAACATTAGCCGATCTTGACCCAAGGGAAGACCTCGGCGAAAGACCTCGGCCAGCGGACAATCTTCAACAAGTAACACTAACAGCAGATGACAACCAATGCACATATGTTGGAGAAGCCTTAGAAGGGGCAGACCGAGCAAGACTCATTCACATACTACGTCAGAACGCCGACCTTTTCGCATGGACGCCAGACGACATGCCCGAAATAAATCCAGCGGTCATCTGCCACAAGCTAGCGATTGACAAAACAGTCCGACCAGTTGCACAGAAGAAAAGGAACCTCGAAGAAGAGAAAAAACAAGCAGCACTCGAAGAAACCCAGAAGCTCCTCAATGCAGGCTTCCATCAGAGAGATTCGCTTCACCACATGGATGTCTAACGTGGTAATGGTAAGGAAGAGCTCAGGTAAATGGCGCATGTGCGTCGACTTTACAAACTTAAATAAAGCTTGCCCCAAAGATGCATATCCACTGCCTTGCATTGATAAATTAGTTGATAACGCCTCTGGTTTCAAAGCTTTGAGTTTTATGGATGCATACTCTGGCTATAACCAGATTCTAATGCACCCAGAAGACCAAAGCAAAACAGCTTTTATAACAGAACATGGGAATTTTTGTTACAAGGTAATGCCCTTTGGCCTAAAGAATGCAGGTGCGACATATCAAAGGCTAATGGACAAGGTATTCCAACAACAGATAGGCCGCAATATGGAGGTCTATGTAGATGACATGGTAGCAAAAACACCTATGCAGGGGTCACACTGTGACGACTTAATAGAAATCTTCAGACAACTCCGAGCATATAACATGAGACTCAATCCAGACAAATGTGAGTTCGGAGTACAAGGAGGGAAGTTCCTGGGATTCATGTTAACATCTCGAGGCATCGAGGCCAACCCAGAAAAGTGCAAGGCCGTACTGAACATGACAAGCCCAAAAACAGTAAAGGAAGTCTAGCAACTCGCAGGACGAATAGCTGCTCTATCACGTTTCCTACCCGCAGTGGCAAACCGATCTTATCACTTTTTCTAGACATTCTCTAAAGGCAAGAAGTTCAACTGGACAGACGAATGTGAGAACGCTTTTTCCGAACTTAAACAACACCTCACAACACCACCAATCCTCCAAAGACCAGAGACAGGTAAGCCGCTGTATTTATACCTATCAGTATCCAACCATGCTGTAAGCTCGGTTTTAGTAACAGAAACAGGAAGAAAGCAAAGCCCAGTATACTTCATCAGTAGGGTGCTACAACCAACAGAAACAAGGTACCCGAAGATAGAACAACTGGCGGTAGCACTAATTACCACAGCAAGAAGACTGCGGCACTATTTTCAGAGCCACACAATCATAGTACGAACAGACCAACCGCTGAGGCAGATATTAACCAGACCCGAGCTCGCCGGCAGATTGATAAAGTGGTCGGTTGAGCTCTCCGAGTTCGACATCCAATACGAACCAAGGAAAACACTGAAGTCACAGGTGCTAGCCGACTTTATATCAGAGATGACTAAAGACACACATAATAGAGAGGTCAGTTGGAGCATACATGTGGATGGAGCGTCAAACAAAGAAGGCAGTGGCGCAGGGATACTACTAAAAGAAGGAGACAAGGTGGTGGCCGAGCAGTCACTACAGTTCCGCTTCAACGCAAGCAACAATCAGGCAGAATATGAGGCCCTACTTGCTGGACTAAAGCTCGCCCTACAGCTACAAATACCTCGAATAACAGCCTACTGCGACTCTTCCTTAGTGGTACATCAAATAAAGGGCGAATTTCAGGTAAAAGATCCTTTGTTAGAGAAATATTGGCTCATAACAAAGGATCTAATTTCAAAATTTAAAGAATTTGATATTATCCATGTAAACCGAGAACAAAACACCAGGGCCGATGTGTTATCTAAGTTAGCCACAACACAGCAAGCCGAAAACACATCGGCACTGTCCCAGCTAACACTTGACAAACCAAGTTTTGAGCAAGAAACAATTTTAAGTATTACACAGGCCTCAGATTGGCGAACACCTTTTTTCGATTACATCAATACAGGCACCATTCTAAAAGGTGAGCCGAACTTGCCGCTCTTTAGAAGAAGAGCAAGCTTCTATACAGTGCTCGGAAACACCTTATACAGGCGAGGACATTCACAACCATTGCTCAAGTGCATCAGCAAAGAGGAAGCCGAGGAGGTTATGGCTGAAACCCATGAAGGAGTCTGTGGCAACCATATCGGCGGCCGAGCATTAGCAACGAAGATCTTGCGAACAGGATACTATTGGCCGACGGTAAAACGGGACTGCATCACAAAAGTTAAAGCATGTGATAATTGTCAAAAGCATGCCACCCTCTCAGAGACCCCAGCCGAGGAGCTCCATACCATAGAGGTAAGCTGGCCTTTCGATAGGTGGGGATTGGATATCCTCGGACCCTTTCCGAAAGCGCCAGGCCAGGTAAAGTTCCTCTTAGTATCAATTGATTATTTCTCCAAGTGGATAGAAGCACAACCACTAGCACACATAACAGCAGAAAAAGTGCGATCCTTTATATGGAAAAATATCATATGCAGATACGGTATCCCACGAGAGATAATCTCGGATAACGGGAGACAATTTACAGATCATAAGCTCGCCACTTTTCTGACAAATTTTAACATCAAACATCACTTCAGCTCAGTAGACCACCCGCAAACGAACGGACAAGTTGAATCAGCTAACAGAATTATCTTGCAGGGATTAAAGAAAAAACTCGGCGAAGCTAAAGGGGAGTGGGCCGACCTCATTCCAGAAATTCTATGGAGTTACAACACCAGCATCCAATCTGCCACAGGGGAAACTCCCTTCAAATTGGTATATGGCGCAGAAGCGCTCATTCCAGTAGAAGTCAGCGTCCCAACGTTAAGGACCGAGCTCTATAATCAACCAAACAATCAACAAGCTCGGTCAGCTGAACTGGACCTCGTAGAAGAAGACAGAGACATCTCCGCCATAAAGCAGCGAGCCAGAAAACGATACCTAGAGCAAAGACACCACAAAAGAGTAGTCCACAGGTCTTTCAACAATGGAGACCTTGTACTCAGACGAACAGAAGATGCACGGAAACCACCAGCACATGGCAAATTAGCGGCAAATTGGGAAGGTCCTTTCCGAGTTCTCCAAAACCTCGGAAAGGGGGCTTACAAATTAGAAACCCTTAGAGGAGAGCAACTCCCGGGAACATGGAACGTCTCCTCTCTAAGGGAATATCAATCGTGACATAGCCTGTGTAATAAGCGAATGATGGTACTCTTTTTCCCTCCGACGGTTTTTTCCCAAAACACAAGGGTTTTACTCGGAAAGGGTTTTAACGAGGCCGGACGCAACAAATCATTGTACCCATACAACTTAATGTTCTCATTTTGACAGTTAGCATACATTTCAGTTAGAAAACACTTCAAACTATCCGAGCATAATCCTCGGAACCCTAAACATCACGAGCCGAGCATATTCCTCGGGAAACTACCAGCATAAGAATAAGTCAAAGTTTATCTAATTAAACTGATCCGAGCTTCATACTCGGAAAACAACATGCGCATGCCGAGCATACTGCTCGGAGGAAGTACAAACAAACAATATCATCAAAGTCACTTAAACAAATCCTAACGCGCTTCCATTCAAAAATACAAGTTCTATATTAGAACATCTACTCTCATTTCCAACAAGTTCACTTAAACAGAGAATGGCTTTGGCCATCTTCGACACATATATACGATTACTTCCAACACACAATCATAAGTTTATTCAAAAAATCAGAATTTATAAGATAAGTCACCATCAAGCCGAGCTATATGCTCGGAAAACAAAAGTATCACAACCAAGTTATACACTTGGTACCCAAAACATTACCGCCAAATATTCAGAGAAAAGGTTCAAAACAAAGAGCCACAAGTTCCAAACATACCACATACATACAAAATAAACAGAAGAAATTATAATGACCTAGTCTGCCTTATCACCTATGCTAGATTCCTCACTCCCACTCCCAGCAACACCCTCATCTTCCACAAGTTCACCGTTAACAACTACCTTCATGACATCAAGCTTCGAAGGATCAGCCTCCGGGTACACCACCTTGACCTGAGAAACAGCACGGTCAAACCCTTGGGCAAAGGCCTTATAAATTCCACCCTCCAATTCCTTGACCCGAGCAGAGAGTCGCACAACATCGGACTCCACAGCCCTCAGTTTTTCAGAAGACTCCTTTTCTTTTTTCTCCATGGAAGCAGAGAGCTCAGCAATCCTTTGATCTTTCTCCTCGATAACCCCAGACAATTCATCAATTCGAGAAGCTTCCCTCTCCTCTCGATCCAGGGAAAGCTCTTGTGCCCGGCCAATAGCAACAATCCGAGCACCAATCACCTACAAGAAGATAAAACATGTAAATGAATAAAGTCAATCAAAATCCACAAGAACAACAAAATAACTTATACCTGAAGGAATCGGCTAACACCAGCTCGGCCAACCTCATCAATCATTTTCATGTCATCCGGGAAACAACAGAGCTCGTCAGCCATGGTGCCAAAGGGATACAACTTCGCCCACAGAGATCTGGCGTGCATATTCTGATCATACCCATGAAGCCTCTTCTGCGATTCATAGGCAGACTCAACCATCTGTAGAATCATGGATGATTCCCCTTTACCTTCCAAAATCTCGGCAAGACTACCCTGACCCTGCCCTCTCTTCCTCTTTTGCTTTTGCCCCAGGCCATGGTGAATTAAAGCAGCAGGACCCTTCCCAACATTAGATGACACCTCCTTCTCTCCTTTCTTACGCTGATTGAAGAAGAGCTTCAAACCTGCCGTGGTAATAGCAGGAGCTTTCTCACCTGCAATCAGAAAACAACCAAGGTAAGGAACAACATATCAAAACGCCAACAGTAAACAAATACAATAAAACAGATTACCTATATGATCATAAACAGCCTGCCTATCAGTATCCCATTTCAACATCTCGGCAACGGATAACAAACCTTTCGGACCCAAGGACTTAAATAAGAAGTCCATCACAATATCATCCTCAGGTAGCCTATCATCTACGTCCAAGGCTTGATATGGCTCAGAACACCAAAACAACGGAAACCTCTCAACTAGATGCTCATTTAAATAAAACGGGAAGTCTTCAGGGACACTTCTAACCCTAACAAACATGGATTTAAAATCCTTAAACGAAGACTTGTACAGGCCAAACACAGCACGGCGAGGATAACTACTAAGATTTACCCATAACCCCCTATTCACCCCTTCGCCTGGAACAAAGAGAAGAACAACCTCAAAGACGGCGGACGCTTCAACAGTTCCATCAAAACCTCAAATGCCCGGACAAAACCCCATGAGTTAGGGTGAAGCTGAGTTGGAGCACAATTCAACCAATACAACACCCCACACTCGAAATCGGTAAATGGAAGCCTCACACCCAACTCAGTAAATAAACAACTATACATAAAAAAGAAAGACCAATCATCACGTCGGTGGCACACCCGATCATCTCTTTCGCAAGGTAACAACTCTATCTTAATACCACTACCCACCCTGACCCAAGAATCCGAACCCAACAACCTAACTGATTCTTCATCATCAAACTGTGAAACATACCTCTTCACTCTGGGATCCACCCAACCGTATAGATCACCCACATTACAGTTCTCCATCACAAGAAACAAAACAAGAAAGAGAGAAAAATAAAAGGGAAAACAGAGGAGTGGTTAGCACTGACCTTTCTTACTCATTCCCAGCCAAGCAGAAAATACAAACTTTTCCTTTCTCGAAACAGAGAGATATGAGAAAAAGAAGCAACACAAACTACAAAAGGCTCAAGGAAGAAAGCAGTTACAATACCAGGGCATTTAAATCAATGTTGTTAGAAACGAGAAGCATTAAACCACTACAAAAATCAATGGACAGGGGTGCCTAGAAAAACGGAGCAGTTTCACATCAATCATGTCACAATGGCGCGTAACACGAGGAAGCTAGAAACCTTCCACATTCTAAAGCAGAACCAAGCCGAGCTTGGGGGCTACGAGGGACATATACGACAAACAAATCCGGCAAACCGAGGATTACAGCACTCCTTGACCAAAAGCTCGCCTTAGTCCTGTCCACACCAAGGCAAGCTTGGGGGCTATGATACGTCGCCCTTATCCTCGGTTACACAAAAGCTCGGCATGTGAGCTAATAAAGCTCGGACCCGTATCATTCACCCGAAATACTCGGCGCGTAAATATCGGGGGCTGACGTCACATTAAACAAGCTCGGAACAAGAACAGATAAGCTCAACATTACCCGTCCGAATAAAAAGACACGTGCATCATAAAGCTCGGTCCCGTATCAGCCGTCCGCAAATCTCGGCACGAGCTCAGGACCAAAACAGCATCACTCAACTGAAAATAGGAAACGTGCTCAACTAGTTTATAGCACCAAAACAGAATATCTCAACCAACCTATAAACTAGGACTTATCCACTAACGGGCAGAAAGCAACTCCTATAAAACCTAGCTAACATGCTTGGCTAGGTCTCAGGTTCTATCACTCTCATTCTCTCACTCTTTTCTCTTAACTCACTCACTGTGAATCAATACTGACTTGAGCGTCGGAGTATCTTGTGCAGGTATTCCCGCCGCGGTGTTTAACTTCCGGCCGACGTCAAGCTCTTCCTCCTCGGTGTCAATTCACTCGGAAGCGCTCAAGCTCGGCCTCCCTAGTGTTCGGACGAACCAGTTAGTATGAAATATATTTGGAAATGTTAAGTTGATGGAAATCGATGCTTAATCCTATGTTACAAGTAGATCAAAACTTAATTAAGCTGACAATGCATTATTTATTTCTACTTTTTATTTGTGAATTGTTTTTTATTTGGTGGAATTTAATTCAGTTATGGAATTCTGGTAACATGGATTGGATAATCATGCAGCGTTATGGTTTGGAAATCTACATATGATGCGATACCGATTATAGGGTAGATGAGATATAAACAAGTACATAGTGAAATTACCTCAGTATAAACATAATGTCAAGACTCATCCAATACTAATGTTTATCGTGTAGGACACACCTGGTCAAATTTCATTGTTACATCAGTATTATCTATATAATGAGGTGATTTGTTAAGCTAACCAAAGAAGCACAAATGTACATTTTCTGTGATAGACTTATGCAATTACAGACTAATATAAGTTAGGTGATATAATTGAAAGTATTTGTATTTTTAACATGTATTTCTTCATTTATAATTTTATTGTGTTATCTTATTTTATCAAACTATTTTTCACACAAGGATTACTTATTTATTAGACCATATACTCTTTATAATAGTCAGAGGGGATGTTTTCATGCACTATAATCAACGATTTCATTAAGTGTAGGCCACACCTGGACAAATTTCAGGTTTACATCAGTATTATTTATATAATGAGTCAAGTACAAATGTAAATTGTTAAGATAATAAGACAAGCACAAATGTAAATTGTCTACTCATACATGGACAATTTAAGACTAATATAAGTTACGGGATTCATTGATTTTATTTAGTGATTAAATAAATTATGTGTTATGATGTGATCTTACCACTAGGCATTCAGTTAACAAATGTCTACTAAAAGTGATCATGCATTCTAAAATAGGCCAGAACTAAGTCTATACGGGTAAAAAGAAAAAAAAGGACCCAGCACTTGATTGAACAAAATTTATATAGGACTAGTGACTATGATGGTAATCTCAGCTAAAGTACCAAGGCAGGCATCGGGGTGAATGGTAGTTTCCTTTCATGGTACACTGTAAGACCCAGAACTTTTAAAAAATCTTTTTATGATCAAGTCTCAAATCATATAGTTATTTATAGCCTTAATTTCAGAAATTATTTTATTAAAGATAATTAAGGCAAATTTTGATTTATTGGATTTGAGATAAGTTATGATTATTATCCAATTTTATAATTATTGGATTATTTTCTATATTTAAAGTATAAAGTTGATAGTTATGAAAGAATAAGGATTTTATATGATTTGGATTAGATAAGTAACATTTAAATATTAATGCTACTGTTTTGGGAAAAAATAGAGAAGTTAATTATATTATTTCAAATTGTTGGATTTGGGCATTTTATTGAAAATAATTGGTGCAATTGATGAGCAAATAGTATTTTTATACATTATTATTGTTGGATCAAAATTTATTTCTAATTACTATATTACCCCTACTTTTATTTGAAATTACAAAAGTAACCATAACCCTAAGTTTCAAAAATGAAACCCTAATCCTATACCCAGCAGCCGCCACCTTTCTTCTTCCCCTCAACAGTTGCAACCCCTCTTTCCCAAGCAGACACACACACGCACAGCTTCCCCCACAACCCAGCAGCTGCGCAGCCCTATCCTAGCCACAACACAGTTTTCTATCTCTTTCCATGAACGGAAAACAATAGAAGCAGAAAGGGAGAGATGGAGCAGAGCTGCGATCCGGGGAGGGGCCGAGCCGCGCTACTGTCGCCGGTAACCTCGCCGCCGTGCCCAGATCGCGTCCAGCCCTCGTCACCGCCATTCGTCGTCAGCCTCATCGCGTTCTTGTTCGACCGCTGCTGCTCCCATGTCCTCCAACGGTGCTGCTGTTGTCGCCGATAGAGCCGCCGCGAAGAGGAGGAAGGGCGCGGCTTCATGCCTTGCCGCCGTCGCTCCTCTGAAAGGGGCTGTAGTGGTCGCCGTCGAGCATGACGGGTGGAGGAGAGGGAGAACTCGTGTCTGAGACTGGGAGGAGGTGGGGTTTCGCCGCTGTTGGGGTCTCACCGCCGCCATCCCCGTGGTGGCTGGTGTTGCCGCCGGAGAAGACCACTGGAGTTGCTGTCTGCCTCTGCCTCGGGGTTCTGCAAGTTGTCGGAGCCCACTGCCGCCAGAGCTGCCCAGAACCACCGCTGTGGCTGCCGCTGGGATTGTGAACGGAAGGAGGAGACGCTGTTTCCGTTACAGCCACTCCCGGAGGAGAAGTCAACCGCGCCGCCGTGCCGAGTTGCCGGAGAACCTCGCTGCCGTCGCCGGAGGACTCTTCCGGTAAGGGGTTTTAATTGAGGTTTCTGCCTTTTTGGATTTCGAGAAGGTTTTAATGCTGCGTGGTTTTTATAGTTGATCCACCGGAGCTTCTGGCTGCCGCCGGAGCTGTTGCTGGGCCGGTTCGAAATCGTAGCTGCCTCATTGTGTTCATTCGGTAAGAAATTATGTTTCGAATAACCTCGCGTTAGTATTCTGTTATGCTTGGTTGTGAATTTGAGTTTTGGTAACGTGGGGTCGAGTCCTGATTATTATATGTTGCGATTAGTGTTGCTATGGTTATTGCGAAAGTGGCTGGGAGCTGAGGTTTTGGTTGCCGTCAGTTCAGGTTGAGGCGGAAAGGACTTGATGAGGCGTTTGGGTTATGGAATTGCGTTTTGAGGTAGGGGCGCTTTCCAAAAACTATATTTTTTTATATGTTGGAATTATTACATATGGATACTGATGTGAGAAAATGCGTATTTGATGAGCAAAGTCCAAGTTTTAGGGGAGGTGCTGCCGAAATTTCTATAAAATCAGAATCTTTATTGAAATGTCTGGAAAAATGATGAGCTAAAGACTTCAACTATTTTATTAGAGCTTTATGCACATGACGGTCTATTGATTAACGCTGTTAGTCTTGCATTGCATAATTCCTGATATTAAGTTTGGCCGGCTTAATACTAGCAAATTATGTATATGAGAGCACTAATGGGTTATCATAGATGATATATGAGTTTTGAGTAAAGCGAATCGCGGGTTTTGGAAACGCTAGAAACTATTTCTCGAGGCTATTCAGTTGTGTGTCTTGAATTTTGTTCGAGTCGACCTATTCTTTTATATCCTAACTTGAAGTTCTTGTTTGCTAGTCCTTTTTGAAAAGTAGTTTGATTTTTCAACTTTATTCCTCTATTCATATGCATTCTTGTTTGATCTTAATTGCATATGCTTGTTTGGAATCCTTGTTGTATCTATCTTCCTCTGTTTGAGTTCTTCTTGATTCACGTGTTCCTTGATGTAGCCTTGAACTTGTCTTAATGTGTCGTGACTTTTAACTCCGGGTTCCGAGTTCATTCTTAGAGAACTTGTTGATTCAGTTTTCCTCTTATTTGACAGTCATTACAGCTAATTTTGAGATTTTTATAAAAATTGCTGTTGACTAGATATACACTTGTCTATATGTGGAACTTTGAAGATTTCTTATACAGTTTAACAACTATTTATTTCTAATGCCTCACCTGTACTTTTTCTGATTTATGGAACTGCATTTACTAGAATAGAATTTACTATCCTTTTGCGTCTGTCACTACGCCCAGCACTCGCGAGTTTGAAGCTCGTCACAGCCATCCCTTCCCAGATCCTACTCGGAATACCACAGACAAGGTTTAGACTTTCCGGATCTCAGGAATGGCCATCCATGGGTTCTAACTTATACCACAAAGACACTAATAACTCGGACTCGGTCCCCTATATTAGATATCCAAGAGATATCCATTCAATCTAAGGTAGAACGGAAGTGGTTGTCAGGCACGCGTTCATAAGTTGAGAATGATGATGACTGTCACGATCATCACATCCATCATATTGAAGTACGAATGAATATCTTAGAAGCGGAATAAGTTGAATTGAATAGAAAAACAGTAGTACTTTGCATTAATCCTTGAGGAACAGCAGAGCTCCACACCTTAATCTATGGTGTGTAGAAACTCTACCGGTGAAAATACATAAGTGATGAAGGTCCAGGCATGGCCGAGAGGCCAGCCCCCAAAATGTAATCAAAGGATCAAAAGATAATCCAAAGATGAAAACTCAATAGTAAAAAGTCCTATTTATAAAAACTAGTTACTAGGGTTTACAGAGATAAGTAATTGATGCAGAAATCCACTTTCGGGGCCCACTTGGTGTGTGCTTGGACTGAGCATTGAGCTTTACACGTGTAGAGGTCTTTCTTGGAGTTGAACGCCAATTTGTAACCTGTTTCTGGCGTTTAACTCCACTTTGCAACCTGTTTCTGGCGTTTAACTCCAGAATGCAGCATGGAACTGGTGTTCAATGCCAGTTTACGTCGTCTATCCTCAATCGAAGTATGGACTATTATATATTGATGGAAATCCCTAGATGTCTACTTTCCAACGCAATTGGAAGCGCACCATTTGGAGTTTTGTAGCTCCAGAAAATCCACTTTGAGTGCAGAGAGGTTAGAATCCAACAGCATCTGCAGTCCTTCTTCAACCTCTGAATCTGATTTTTGCTCAGGTCCCTCAATTTCAGCCAGAAAATACCTGAAATCATAGAAAAACACACAAACTCATAGTAAAGTCCAGAAATGTGAATTTTAAATTAAAAACTAATAAAAATATAATGAAAACTAACTAAATCATACTGAAAACTATGTAAAAACAATGCCAAAAAGCGTATAAATTATCCGCTCATCACAACACCAAACTTAAATTGTTGCTTGTCCCAAGCAACTGAAAATCAAATAGGATAAAAAGAAGAGAATATACTATAAATTCCAAATATCAATGAAACTTAGCTCCAATCAGATGAGCGGGACTTGTAGCTTTTTGCCTCTTGAATAGTTTTGGCATATCACTTTATCCATTGAGGTTCAGAATGATTGGCATCTATAGGAACTTAGAATTCAGATAGTGTTATTGATTCTCCTAGTTCAGTATGTTGATTCTTGAACACAGCTACTTTATGAGTCTTGGCCGTGGCCCTAAGCACTTTGTTTTCCAGTATTACCACCGGATACATAAATGCCACAGACACATAACTGGGTGAACCTTTTCAGATTGTGACTCAGCTTTGCTAAAGTCCCCAATTAGAGGTGTCCAGGGTTCTTAAGCACACTCTTTCTTTTGCTTTGGACCTTGACTTTAACCGTTCAGTCTCAAGTTTTCACTTGCACCTTCACGCCACAAACACATGGTTAGGGATAGCTTGGTTTAGCCGCTTAGGCCAGGATTTTATTCCTTTAGGCCCTCCTATCCAC
This sequence comes from Arachis hypogaea, assembly GCF_003086295.3. Lineage (NCBI taxonomy): Eukaryota > Viridiplantae > Streptophyta > Magnoliopsida > Fabales > Fabaceae > Arachis > Arachis hypogaea. Next base: position 108,490,219 of record NC_092055.1, read on the forward strand.
TGATGCTCAAAGCCTTGGATCCTTTTTATTTACACTTGCCTTTTGGTTTTAAGGGCTATTGGCTTTTTGCTCTTGCCTTTTGGTTTAAAGAGCTTTTGGCTTTTTCTGCTTGCTTTTCTTTTTCTTTTTCTTTTTTTTTTCGCTATTTTTTTTTCTGCAAGCTTTTGTATTCACTGCTTTTTCTTGCTTCAAGAATCATTTTTATGATTTTTCATATTATCAAATAACATGTCTCTTTTTTCCTTATTCTTCAAGAGCCAACATATTTAACATTCATAAACAACAACTTCAAAAGACATATGCACTGTTCAAGCATTCATTTAGAAAACAAAAAGTATTGTCACCACATCAAAATAATTAAACTAGTTTCAAGGATGAATCTGAAACCATGTACTTCTTGTTCTTTTGTAATTAAAACATTTTTCATTCAAGAGAGGTGATGGATTCATAGGACATTCATAACTTTAAATACTAGTGATCATGAAGAGAAAAACATAAACAAACATAAAGAATAAAAATCGAAAAACAGGAAAATAAATAAACAAGGAGATTAAGGAATGAGTCCACCTTAGTGAGGGTGGCGTCTTCCTCTTTTTGAAGAACCAATGGTGCTTTTAAGCTCCTCTATGTCTCTTCCTTGTCTTTCTTGCTCCTCTCTCATAGCTCTTTGATATTCTCTAATTTCATGGAGGATGATGGAGTGCTCTTGATGTTCCACCCTTATTTGTCCCATGTTGGAACTTAATTCACCTAGAGAAGTGTTGATTTGCTCCCAATAGTTTTGTGGAGGTGGTGCGCAGAAATTGTGACAACACTTTGATTATGTAAAATTCATCGCTCTTTCTTTCCCTGGTAATGGCGCCAAAAACATGATGCCAATACCCTGGTTCACAACTCGCACAACTAACCAGCAAGTGCACTGGGTCATCCAAGTAATACCTTACGTGAGTAAGGGTCGAATCCCACGGAGATTGTTGGTATGAAGCAAGCTATGGTCACCTTGTAAATCTCAGTCAGGCAGATATAAATTGATAATGGTGTTTTCGAATAATAATTAAATAAACATAAAATAAAGGATAGAAACACTTATGTAAATCATTGGTGAGAATTTCAGATAAGCGAATAGAGATGCTTTCGTTCCTCTGAACCTCTGCTTTCCTGCTATCTTCATCCAATCAGTCTTAATGCTTTCCATGGCTGGCTTTATGTGATACATCACCATTGTCAATGGCTACTTTCGGTCTTCTCTCGGGAAAATGATCCAAATGCCCTGTCACGGCACGGCTAATCGTCTGGAGGCATCACCCTTGTCAATGGTTTCATCTTATCCTCTCAGTGAAAATGGTCAACGCACCCTGTCACGGCACGACTATTCATCTGTCGGTTCTCGATTATGCTGGAATAGGATTTACTATCCTTTTGCGTCTGTCACTACGCCCAGCAATCGCGAGTTTGGAGCTCGTCACAGTCATTCAATCATTGAATCCTACTCGGAATACCACAGACAAGGTTTAGACTTTCTGGATTCTCCTGAATGCCGCCATCATTCTAGCTTACACCACAAAGATTCTGATTAAGAGATCTAAGAGATACTCATTCAATCTAATGTAGAACGGAAGTGGTTGTCAGGCACGCGTTCATTGGGAATGATGATGATTGTCACGTTCATCACATTCAGGTTGAAGTGCGAATGAATATCTTAGAAGCGAAATAAGATGAGTTGAATAGAAAACAGTAGTACTTTGCATTAATCTTTGAGGAACAGCAGAGCTCCACACCTTAATCTATGGAGTGTAGAAACTCTACCGTTGAAAATACATAAGTGAATAGAGGGTAAGCATGGACAAATGGCCAGCCTCCCATGGAGGTCTAGAGATCTAAAAATGATCAAAAGATGTCAAATACAATAGTGAAATGTCCTATTTATAATAAACTAGCTACTAGGGTTTACAGAAGTAAGTAATTGATGCATAAATCCACTTCCGGGGCCCACTTGGTGTGTGCTTGGGCTGAGCTTTAACTTTCCACGTGCAGAGGCCATTTGTGGAGTTGAACGCCAGGTTTTGATCCATTTCTGGCATTCAACTCTGGTTTTTGATCCCTTTCTGGCGCTGAACTCCAGAATTGGGCAGAGAGCTGGCGTTGAACGCCAGTTTGCGTTGTCTAAACTTGGGCAAAGTATGAACTATTATACATTTCTGGAAAGCCCTGGATGTCTACTTTCCAACGCAATTGGAAGCGCACCATTTGGAGTTCTGTAGCTCCAGAAAATATACTTTGAGTGCAGGGAGGTCAGAATCCAACAGCATCAGCAGTCCTTCTTCAACCTCTGAATCTGATTTTTGCTCAGGTCCCTCAATTTCAGCCAGAAAACACCTGAAATCATAGAAAAACACACAAACTCATAGTAAAGTCCAGAAATGTGAATTTTAAATTAAAAACTAATAAAAATATAATGAAAACTAACTAAATCATACTGAAAACTATGTAAAAACAATGCCAAAAAGCGTATAAATTATCCGCTCATCACAACACCAAACTTAAATTGTTGCTTGTCCCAAGCAACTGAAAATCAAATAGGATAAAAAGAAGAGAATATACTATAAATTCCAAATATCAATGAAACTTAGCTCCAATCAGATGAGCGGGACTTGTAGCTTTTTGCCTCTTGAATAGTTTTGGCATATCACTTTATCCATTGAGGTTCAGAATGATTGGCATCTATAGGAACTTAGAATTCAGATAGTGTTATTGATTCTCCTAGTTCAGTATGTTGATTCTTGAACACAGCTACTTTATGAGTCTTGGCCGTGGCCCTAAGCACTTTGTTTTCCAGTATTACCACCGGATACATAAATGCCACAGACACATAACTGGGTGAACCTTTTCAGATTGTGACTCAGCTTTGCTAAAGTCCCCAATTAGAGGTGTCCAGGGTTCTTAAGCACACTCTTTCTTTTGCTTTGGACCTTGACTTTAACCGTTCAGTCTCAAGTTTTCACTTGCACCTTCACGCCACAAGCACATGGTTAGGGATAGCTTGGTTTAGCCGCTTAGGCCAGGATTTTATTCCTTTAGGCCCTCCTATCCACTGATGCTCAAAGCCTTGGATCCTTTTTATTTACCCTTGCCTTTTGGTTTTAAGGGCTATTGACTTTTTGCTCTTGCCTTTTGGTTTAAAGAGCTTTTGGCTTTTTCTGCTTGCTTTTCTTTTTCTTTCTCTTTTTTTTTTCGCTATTTTTTTTTCTGCAAGCTTTTGTATTCACTGCTTTTTCTTGCTTCAAGAATCATTTTTATAATTTTTCATATTATCAAATAACATGTCTCCTTTTTCCTTATTCTTCAAGAGCCAACATATTTAACATTCATAAACAACAACTTCAAAAGACATATGCACTGTTCAAGCATTCATTTAGAAAACAAAAAGTATTGTCACCACATCAAAATAATTAAACTAGTTTCAAGGATGAATCTGAAACCATGTACTTCTTGTTCTTTTGTAATTAAAATATTTTTCATTCAAGAGAGGTGATGGATTCATAGGACATTCATAACTTTAAATACTAGTGATCATGAAGAGAAAAACATAAACAAACATAAAGAATAAAAATCGAAAAACAGGAAAATAAATAAACAAGGAGATTAAGGAATGAGTCCACCTTAGTGAGGGTGGCATCTTCCTCTTCTTGAAGAACCAATGGTGCTTTTGAGCTCCTCTATGTCTCTTCCTTGTCTTTCTTGCTCCTCTCACATAGCTCTTTGATATTCTCTAATTTCATGGAGGATGATGGAGTGCTCTTGATGTTCCACCCTTAATTGTCCCATGTTGGAACTTAATTCACCTAGAGAAGTGTTGATTTGCTCCCAATAGTTTTGTGGAGGTGGTGCGCAGAAATTGTGACAACACTTTGATTATGTAAAATTCATCGCTCTTTCTTTCCCTGGTAATGGCGCCAAAAACATGATGCCAATACCCTGGTTCACAACTCGCACAACTAACCAGCAAGTGCACTGGGTCGTCCAAGTAATACCTTACGTGAGTAAGGGTCGAATCCCACGGAGATTGTTGGTATGAAGCAAGCTATGGTCACCTTGTAAATCTCAGTCAGGCAGATATAAATTGATAATGGTGTTTTCGAATAATAATTAAATAAACATAAAATAAAGGATAGACACACTTATGTAAATCATTGGTGAGAATTTCAGATAAGCGAATAGAGATGCTTTCGTTCCTCTGAACCTCTGCTTTCCTGCTATCTTCATCCAATCAGTCTTATTCCTTTCCATGGCTGGCTTTATGTGATACATCACCATTGTCAATGGCTACTTTCGGTCTTCTCTCGGGAAAATGATCCAAATGCCCTGTCACGGCACGGCTAATCGTCTGGAGGCATCACCCTTGTCAATGGTTTCATCTTATCCTCTCAGTGAAAATGGTTAACGCACCCTGTCACGGCACGACTATTCATCTGTCGGTTCTCGATCATGCTGGAATAGGATTACTATCCTTTTGCGTCTGTCACTACGCCCAGCAATCGCGAGTTTGGAGCTCGTCACAGTCATTCAATCATTGAATCCTACTCGGAATACCACAGACAAGGTTTAGACTTTCTGGATTCTCTTGAATGCCGCCATCATTCTAGCTTATACCACGAAGATTCTGATTAAGAGATCTAAGAGATACTCATTCAATCTAATGTAGAACGGAAGTGGTTGTCAGGCACGCGTTCATTGGGAATGATGATGATTGTCACGTTCATCACATTCAGGTTGAAGTGCAAATGAATATCTTAGAAGCGAAATAAGATGAGTTGAATAGAAAACAGTAGTACTTTGCATTAATCTTTGAGGAACAGCAGAGCTCTACACCTTAATCTATGGAGTGTAGAAACTCTACCGTTGAAAATACATAAGTGAATAGAGGGTAAGCATGGCCGAATGGCCAGCCTCCCATGGAGGTCTAGAGATCTAAAAATGATCAAAAGATGTCAAATACAATAGTGAAATGTCCTATTTATAATAAACTAGCTACTAGGGTTTACAGAAGTAAGTAATTGATGCATAAATCCACTTCCGGGGCCCACTTGGTGTGTGCTTGGGCTGAGCTTTAACTTTCCACGTGCAGAGGCCATTTGTGGAGTTGAACGCCAGGTTTTGATCCATTTCTGGCGTTCAACTCTGGTTTTTGATCCCTTTCTGGCGCTGAACTCCAGAATTGGGCAGAGAGCTGGCGTTGAACGCCAGTTTGCGTTGTCTAAACTTGGGCAATGTATAAACTATTGTACATTTCTGGAAAGCCCTGGATGTCTACTTTCCAACGCAATTGGAAGTGTGCCATTACGAGTTCTGTAGCTCCAGAAAATATACTTTGAGTGCAGGGAGGTCAGAATCCAACAGCATCAGCAGTCCTTCTTCAACCTCTGAATCTGTTTTTTGCTCAGGTCCCTCAATTTCAGCCAGAAAATACCTGAAATCATAGAAAAACACACAAAATCATAGTAAAGTCCAGAAATGTGAATTTTAAATTAAAAACTAATAAAAATATAATGAAAACTAACTAAATCATACTGAAAACTATGTAAAAACAATGCCAAAAAGCGTATAAATTATCCGCTCATCACAACACCAAACTTAAATTGTTGCTTGTCCCAAGCAACTGAAAATCAAATAGGATAAAAAGAAGAGAATATACTATAAATTCCAAATATCAATGAAACTTAGCTCCAATCAGATGAGCGGGACTTGTAGCTTTTTGACTCTTGAATAGTTTTGGCATATCACTTTATCCATTGAGGTTCAGAATGATTGGCATCTATAGGAACTTAGAATTCAGATAGTGTTATTGATTCTCCTAGTTCAGTATGTTGATTCTTGAACACAGCTACTTTATGAGTCTTGGCCGTGGCCCTAAGCACTTTGTTTTCCAGTATTACCACCGGATACATAAATGCCACAGACACATAACTGGGTGAACCTTTTCAGATTGTGACTCAACTTTGCTAAAGTCCCCAATTAGAGGTGTCCAGGGTTCTTAAGCACACTCTTTCTTTTGCTTTGGACCTTGACTTTAACCGTTCAGTCTCAAGTTTTCACTTGCACCTTCACGCCACAAGCACATGGTTAGGGATAGCTTGGTTTAGCCGCTTAGGCCAGGATTTTATTCCTTTAGGCCCTCCTATCCACTGATGCTCAAAGCCTTGGATCCTTTTTATTTACCCTTGCCTTTTGGTTTTAAGGGCTATTGGCTTTTTGCTCTTGCCTTTTGGTTTAAAGAGCTTTTGGCTTTTTCTGCTTGCTTTTCTTTTTCTTTCTCTTTTTTTTCGCTATTTTTTTCTGCAAGCTTTTGTATTCACTGCTTTTTCTTGCTTCAAGAATCATTTTTATGATTTTTCAGATTATCAAATAACATGTCTCCTTTTTCCTTATTCTTCAAGAGCCAACATATTTAGCATTCATAAACAACAACTTCAAAAGACATATGCACTGTTCAAGCATTCATTCAGAAAACAAAAAGTATTGTCACCACATCAAAATAATTAAACTAGTTTCAAGGATGAATCTGAAACCATGTACTTCTTGTTCTTTTGTAATTAAAACATTTTTCATTCAAGAGAGGTGATGGATTCATAGGATATTCATAACTTTAAGTCATAGACACTTAAATACTAGTGATCATGAAGACAAAAACATAAACAAACATAAAGAATAAAAATCGAAAAACAGGAAAATAAATAAACAAGGAGATTAAGGAATGAGTCCACCTTAGTGAGGGTGGCGTCTTCCTCTTCTTGAAGAACCAATGGTGCTTTTGAGCTCCTCTATGTCTCTTCCTTATCTTTTTTGCTCCTCTCTCATAGCTCTTTGATCTTCTCTAATTTCATGGAGGATGATGGAGTGCTCTTGATGTTCCACCCTTAATTGTCCCATGTTGGAACTTAATTTACCTAGAGAAGTGTTGATTTGCTCCCAATAGTTTTGTGGAGGTGGTGCGCAGAAATTGTGACAACACTTTGATTATGTAAAATTCATCGCTCTTTCTTTCCCTGGTAATGGCGCCAAAAACATGATGCCAATACCCTGGTTCACAACTTCGCACAACTAACCAGCAAGTGCACTGGGTCGTCCAAGTAATACCTTACGTGAGTAAGGGTCGAATCCCACGGAGATTGTTGGTATGAAGTAAGCTATGGTCACCTTGTAAATCTCAGCCAGGCAGATATAAATTGATAATGGTGTTTTCGAATAATAATTAAATAAACATAAAATAAAGGATAGAAACACTTATGTAAATCATTGGTGAGAATTTCAGATAAGCGAATAGAGATGCTTTCGTTCCTCTGAACCTCTGCTTTCCTGCTATCTTCATCCAATCAGTCTTATTCCTTTCCATGGCTGGCTTTATGTGATACATCACCATTGTCAATGGCTACTTTCGGTTTTCTCTCGGGAAAATGATCCAAATGCCCTGTCACGGCACGGCTAATCGTCTGGAGGCATCACCCTTGTCAATGGTTTCATCTTATCCTCTCAGTGAAAATGGTCAACGCACCCTGTCACGGCACGGCTATTCATCTGTCGGTTCTCGATCATGCTGGAATAGGATTTACTATCCTTTTGCGTCTGTCACTATGCCCAGCAATCGCGAGTTTGGAGCTCGTCACAGTCATTCAATCATTGAATCCTACTCGGAATACCACAGACAAGGTTTAGACTTTCTGGATTCTCTTGAATGCCGCCATCATTCTAGCTTACACCACGAAGATTCTGATTAAGAGATCTGAGAGATACTCATTCAATCTAATGTAGAACGGAAGTGGTTGTCAGGCACGCGTTCATTGGGAATGATGATGATTGTCACGTTCATCACATTCATGTTGAAGTACGAATGAATATCTTAGAAGCGAAATAAGATGAGTTGAATAGAAAACAGTAGTACTTTGCATTAATCTTTGAGGAACAGCAGAGCTCCACACCTTAATCTATGGAGTGTAGAAACTCTACCGTTGAAAATACATAAGTGAATAGAGGGTAAGCATGGCCGAATGGCCAGCCTCCCATGGAGGTCTAGAGATCTAAAAATGATCAAAAGATGTCAAATACAGTAGTGAAATGTCCTATTTATAGTAAACTAGCTACTAGGGTTTACAGAAGTAAGTAATTGATGCATAAATCCACTTCCGGGGCCCACTTGGTGTGTGCTTGGGCTGAGCTTTAACTTTCCACGTGCAGAGGCCATTTGTGGAGTTGAACGCTAGGTTTTGATCCATTTCTGGCATTCAACTCTGGTTTTTGATCCCTTTCTGGCGCTGAACTCCAGAATTGGGCAGAGAGCTGGCGTTGAACGCTAGTTTGCGTCGTCTAAACTTGAAAAAAGTATGAACTATTATACATTGCTGGAAAGCCCTGGATGTCTACTTTCGAACTCAATTAGAAGCGTGTCATTCCGAGTTCTGTAGCTCCAGAAAATCTACTTTGAGTGCAGGGAGGTCAGAATCCAACAGCATCAGCAGTCCTTCTTCAACCTCTGAATCTGATTTTTGCTCAAGTCCCTCAATTTCAGCCAGAAAATACCTGAAATCATAGAAAAACACACAAACTCATAGTAAAGTCCAGAAATGTGAATTTAACATAAAAACTAATGAAAACATCCCTAAAAGTAACTAGATTCTACTAAAAACATACTAAAAACAATGCCAAAAAGCGTATAAATTATCCGCTCATCACAACACCAAACTTAAATTGTTGCTTATCCCCAAGCAACTGAAAATCAAATAGAATAAAAAGAAGAGAATATACTATAAATTCCAAACTATCAATGAAACATAGCTCCAATCAGATGAGCGGGACTTATAGCTTTTTGCCTCTTGAATAGTTTTGGCATCTCACTCTATCCATTGCGGTTCAGAATGATTGGCTTCTATAGGAACTCAGAGTTCAGATAGTGTTATTGATTCTCCTAGTTCAGTATGATGATTCTTAAACACAGCTTCTTTATGAGTCTTGGCCGTGGCCCTAAGCACTTTGTTTTCCAGTATTACCACCGGATACATAAATGCCACAGACACATAATTGGGTGAACCTTTTCAGATTGTTACTCAGCTTTGCTAAAGTCCCTAATTAGAGGTGTCCAGGGTTCTTAAGCACACTCTTCTTTTGCTTTGGATCTTGACTTTAACCGCTCAGTCTCAAGTTTTCACTTGACACCTACACGCCACAAGCACATGGTTAGGGACAACTTGGTTTAGCCGCTTGGACCAGGATTTTATTCCTTTAGGCTCTCCTATCCACTGATGCTCAAAGCCTTGGGATCCTTTTTTTTTGCCCTTGCCTTTTGGTTTTAAGGGTTACTGGCTTTTTGCTCTTGCCTCTTGGTTTTAAGAGCTTTGGCTTTTTCTGCTTGCTTTTTCTTTTTCTTTCTATTTTTTTTCGCCCATTTTTTTTTCTGCAAGCTTTGTTCTTTGCTGCTTTTTCTTGCTTCAAGAATCATTTTTATGATTTTTCAGATTATCAAATAACATGTCTCCTAGTCATTATTCTTTCAAGAGCCAACATATTTAACATTCTTAAACAACAACTTCAAAAGACATATGCACTGTTCAAGCATTCATTCAGAAAACAAGAAGCATTGTCACCACATCAATATAATTAAACTAAGTTCAAGGATAAATTCGAAACTCATGTACTTCTTGTTCTTTTGAATTAAAACATTTTTCATTTAAGAGAAGTGATGGATTCATAGGACATTCATAACTTTAAGACAAAGTTACTAACTACTAATGATCATGTAATGAAGACACAAACATAGATAAGCACATAACATAGAAAACGAAAAACAGAAGAAATAAGAGCAAGGAATGAATCCACCTTAGTGATGGTGGCGTTTCCTTCTTGAGGAACCAATGATGTCCTTGAGCTCTTCTATGTCTCTTCCTTGTCTTTGTTGCTCCTCCCTCATTGCTTTTTGATCTTCTCTTATTTCATGGAGCATGATGGAGTGCTCTTGATGTTCCACCCTTAATTGTCCCATGTTGGCACTTAATTCTCCTAGGGAGGTATTGATTTGCTCCCAATAGTTTTGTGGAGGAAAATGCATTTGAGGCATCTCCGGGATCTCATGGTGATGAGCTTCCTGCGCCTCTTGAGCTCCATGAATGGATCAGTTACAAGGAGCCGAGGTTTTCTCTAAGATCGATTTGTGATCTAGTTATCACCAGATAAGAGTGAGAGAAGAGGACATCCCTAAGACTGCCTTCAGGACTCGTTATGGTCATTACGAGTACACTGTAATGTCTTTTGGGTTGACAAACGCTCCTGTAGTGTTTATGGATTATATGAATAGGATCTTCCGTCCGTTCCTGGATAAATTCATTGTTGTCTTCATTGATGACATACTAGTTTATTCCAAGACTGAAGAAGAGCATGCAGAACACTTGAGAGATACTAAAGGAAAAGAAACTCTATGCAAAACTATCAAAATGCGAGTTCTGGAAGAGTGAGGTGAAGTTTCTGGATCACGTAGTGAGTAAACAGGGGATAGCAGTAGATCCTGCCAAAGTGGAAGCAGTGATGGAGTGGAAGCGACCGACCTCAGTTACTGAGATAAGGAGTTTTCTGGGATTAGCTGGCTATTATCGGAGATTCATCAAAGGTTTCTCGCAATTGGCTTTGCCATTGACCAAGGTAATCGGCAAGGATGCGTCATTCGTTTGGACTTCTGAGTGTGAAGAAAGCTTTCAAGCATTGAAATAAAAGTTGACTACCGCGCTTGTGTTGGTGTTGCCTGAACCAAATGAATCATTTGAGGTGTATTATGATGCCTCACTAAAGGGCCTGTGGTGCATGCTGATGCAGCACCGGAATGTGGTGGCTTATGCCTCACGACAGCTGAGACCTCACGAAGTCAATTACCCGATGCATGACTTGGAGCTCGCTGTGGTTGTGTTTATGCTAAAGGTGTGGAGACATTACCTCTACGAGGTTAAGTTCTGGGTTTTCTCTGATCACAAGAGTTTGAAATACCTCTTTGATCAGAAAGAGCTTAACATGCGGCAGAGGAGGTGGATGGAGTTATTGAAGGACTATGACTTTAAGTTGAATTACCATCCGAGAAAGGTGAATGTTGTGGCGGATGCACTAAGTCGAAAATCGCTGTATGCCGCTTGGATGATGCTTCAAGAAGAGGAGTTGCTCAGGGCATTCAAGAGTTTGAAGATCGGTGTTCAGGAAGTGTCTGGAACCTTGTGTTTGAGCCAATTACAGATCTCAAGTGACTTTAAATCTAAACTCCTGAAGGCTCATCAAAATGATAACGTGTTACCGAAGGTGTTGCCAGCTATTGAGCAAGGGAAGCAGTGGAGAGTGTCGGAGGATCAAGATGGGCTATGGAGATTCAAGGGTAGAATTATTGTGCCGGATGTGGGGACCTTGCGACAAGACATCTTGAAGGAGGCACACAAAAGCGGATTTTCTATTCACCCTGGGAGTACTAAGATGTATAATGATCTAAAGGCTATGTTCTGGTGGCCGGGTATGAAGAATAATGTGGCGGAATATGTCTCGAAGTGCTTAACTTGTCAAAAGGTGAAGATTGAATATCAGAGACCTTCCTGTATGTTGCAACCCTTGGAGATTTCGCAATAGAAGTGGGAGAGCATTGCGATGGATTTTGTATCAGGACTACCGAGAACCTGAACCGGATTTGATGCTGTCTGGGTAATTGTGGACTGGCTGACGAAGTCGGCTCACTTTTTACCCATTCGAATGAACTACACTCTTGAGGAGTTAGCGCGCCTGTATATCAAGGAGATTGTAAGACTTCATGGTGTGCCGACGACTATAATTTCTGACAGAGATCCCAATTTTACTTCGAGGTTCTGGGGTGCGTTATATAAAGCTTTTGGAACCCGTTTAAGCTTAAGTACAGCTTACCATCCCCAAACAGATGGTCAATCTGAGAGGACAATCCAAACCCTAGAGGACATGTTGAGGGCTTGTGTTTTGGACCAGCCGGCGAGCTGAGATCGATACATGCCGCTAATGGATTTTGCGTACAATAATAGCTACCATGCGAGCATTGGAATGGCTCCGTATGAGGCTTTGTATGGAAGAAAATGCCAATCTCCGCTATGCTAGTATGAAGCTGGGGAGAAAAGTCTGTTGGGGCCTAAGATGATAGCTGAAACCACAGAACAAGTTAAGAAAATTAGATATAGGATGCTCACTGCTCAGAGCCGTCAGAAGAGTTACGCCGATCAGAGGCAGAAGCCCTTAGAGTTTGAAGAAGGAGACCATGCTTTTCTTAAGGTTACTCCGACAACAGAAGTAGGTAGAGCGATTAAGACAAAGAAACTAAATCCTCGATACATCGGTCCGTTTCAAATTCTTGAGAGGGTTGGACCGGTGGTGTATCGGATGGCTCTACCGCCTCACCTTTCGGACCTACACGATGTATTTCACGTATCGCAGCTTCGAAAGTATACTCCGGATGCTAGTCATGTGCTAGAACCGGAATCAGTTTAGTTGAAGGAGGATTTGACTCTGCCGGTGACTCCGGTCAGGATTGATGACACAAGTGTTAAGAAGTTGAACGGGAAAGAGGCTTCATTAGTGAAAGTGGCACGGAGTCGAGCCGGTGTTGAGGAACACACTTGGGAGCTTGAGTCGGAGATGCGAGCAGACTACCCGCACCTATTTTCAGGTAACTGAACTCGAATTTTGTGGGCAAAATTCCTAATTAGATGGGTAGAATGTAAGACCCGGTTGATTAATAGCTAATTAACCAATAAATTAAAATATATTCTAGAAAAGGAGAAAATTATGTTTTTATGGTTTAATGTGATAGAGAAATTTAAAATGAGAATTTCGACACCAATTTTACAGAAATCGGCCCAAGATTGGGACAAACGGGCTGAACCGGACCCAAGTTGGGCCCGAGGGCCCAGCAAGCCTCATTTAAAGAGAGAGCTCATCTCTCTCTTCCCAACCAAACACAACAAACACGCAGAACACAAAGAAAGGGAAAGAGAGAGAAACATAAACCCCTGTTCCAACTTCCTTTGATCATATCTTTTGATCCGGAGCTCCGATTGACGCATCATTTGCGGCCACGTGACTGCAGCGTCGAGCTCTAAAAAACCCACACCAATATTCCTGAGGTAAGCCACAGTTTCCTACTCGAATCCTCTGCCCTCATTTTCGAAATTTTAGTGAGTACGTGTTGAGATTTTTTAGTTTGGATGTTATAGGCTCACATTAACTTGAGGAAGAAGCTTCTTCTTGCCTCTTTTGATCCTTGGGCTGGTAAGTATCTCAAACCCTAGTGGAAATTTCAGAATTTATGATATTGAGTTTTGAGTTATTGTGTTTTGGTGTAATATTGTGGTTTAGGCATTAAATATATGTGTATTGGAGCTTGATTGGTGGTTTTGGAAAGCTTGGAAAGGAGCTTTGTGTTTGGAAATCTGTTGATGAGGCTTTGGGAACCTTGAAGGTTGAAATTGAGAGTGTTCCGGGTGGAACGGGGATGAGCCAAGGTATGGTTTCGGTTTCCTGTATCTAAAATGTAATGTGGTTGTGAAAACGTAGGCTAGTGGCCTTAGGATAAGATTTTTGAGCTATTGGTGTGGTTGATGGATGATATAAGTTGTGTTGTTATGTATGCATTTGGTGGATTATGAAATGTTGATGTGTTTGTGGTGTGAATTGGATTTGGTAAGTGTATGTTTTGAAATGGGGAGTTTATGAGTTTTGGTAAAAATGAAATTTTGACGAAATTCAGTGGATCATATCTTGAGCTATTATTTTCGGAATTTGATGATTTTTATATCAAAAGAAAGATGATTTCATAAGCTTTAAAATGGTTGAAATTTGGTGAATATCTGAATTTTGTGGAAGGAGATATGATCGTTGGAAGTTTGGGCCAAAAATATGAATTCTGCAAATTTTGCAGAATTTGAGGTTTCTGGTTTTTGTGCGCACGCACAGACCTGTGCGCATGCACACCCCATAAAATTTAGGACCTGTGTGCATGCACATCCTTGTGCGTACGCACACACTGGAGCAAGGCTGCTGGTGGGAGCGCCAGCACGCCCTGTGCGCGCACACACATCCAACGAAGGGTTGCGAGCTGTGTGTACGCACAGGCCCTGTGCACACGCACACGTTGGGAATGGCATGTTGTTGGTGGCGCTAGCACACTGGTGCACAAATTGTAAATCACACTTTTCACAACTCGTACCACTAACCAGCAAGTGCACTGGGTTGTCCAAGTAATACCTTACGTGAGTAAGGGTCGATCCCACGGAGATTGTCGGCTTGAAGCAAGCTATGGTTATTTTATAATTCTTAGTCAAGAGATCAATGATAAGAGTGATTATATCTATGAAGAGTAAAAAGCATAAATTAAATAGTACTTGTTATGCAGTAATGGAGAATAGATTGAGGTTTTGGAGATGCTCTGTCTTCTGAATCTCTGCTTTCCTACTGTCTCCTTCTTCACGCACACAGGTCTCCTTCCATGGCAAGCTGTATGTTGGTGGATCACCATTGTCAATGGCTACCATCCGTCCTCTCAGTGAAAATGGTCCAAATGTGCTGTCACCGCACGGCTAATCATCTGTCGGTTCTCACTCATGTTGGAATAGGATCCATTGATCCTTTTGCGTCTGTCACTACGCCCAGCACTCGTGAGTTTGAAGCTCGTCACAGTCATCCCCTCCCAGATCCTTGACGTTGGGATTTTTTCTAGTAAAGAATTTATAAAAATAGTCGCGTTGTAGATATAGTTTCTAAACCAACAGAAATCCCTTCGTACAAATGTTTTGGTTGTCACAAGTAACAAACCCCTAAAAAAATTGATAACCGAAGTATTCAAACCTTGGGTCGTCTTCTCAAGGAACTGCAGGGAAGTATGTTCTTATTATTGGTTATGAAGATTGTAAATTGGGGTTTTGAAGATGAGGAACAAGTAATTTAAATTGCAATTAAAGTAAGTAAAAGACTGTAATTTAAATAAATAACTGTAAAACACATTTTTAGCAAGGTATGAGAAATTAGAAGTCCTATCCTAGTTATCCTTATCAATGATGATGAAAATTGAATCTTAATTCCACTTAGTTAACCTTTGCTAGAGCAAGGGAAAGTCAAGTGACTAATTAGTTAGATCCTCAAATCCTAGTCAATCCCTAAGGAAAGATTGGGATTATTGAAGTTCAATTCAATTAGCAAAAATAATGATTATTAATCATGTTGAGATTGATAACTCCTGAGTTACTGATTTCTTAACCAAGACCAAAAGGGGGAAAGTAAATCTACTGGAATAAAAATGTCTTCAGATTGGGGATAAAAGTAACATAAATAAAAGAAAGCAATTGTAAACTGAAATACCTCAAATAACATTAATTCAAAGAGTAATCTGTAACATGGAAGAATTCATAAATAAAATTGAGAAAATAATAAAAAGGAATATTGAACCTGGTAAAGAGATAATCTTGAAAGCGAATAAAATCCTAATTCTAAATCCTAATCCTAAAGAGAGAGGAGAGAACCTCTCTCAAAACTAAATCTAAATCATGAAAAACTAACTAATTGGAGACTCTCCCTGAATGGATGCATTCTCCCACTTCATAACCTCTGGTCTATGCCTTTTGGACTTGAATTTGGACCAAAAAGGGCTTCAGAATTCGCTATGAGCATTTTCTGTAATTTCTGGTGCATGGCCTCTGTCACGCGTCCGCGTGGGTCACGCGGTCGCGTCGCTGTTGATTCGCGCTGGCATGCGGCCGCGTCGCCCATGCGATCGCGTGGATGCCAGTTTCTTTAAAAACTCCGTTTGGTGCTTTCCTTCCATTTTTGTATGTTTCCTTTCCATCCTTTAAGTCATTCCTGCCTTAGAAGATCTGAAACTACTCAACACACTAATCACGGCATCGAATGGAAATAAAGGGTAATTAAAATAATTATTTTTAAGCATAGAAAACATGTTTTTCACATACATCACATAATAAGGAAGGGAAAGTAAAACCACGCAATTAATATGAATAAGTGGGTGAAGGATTGAATAAATTACTCAGATTAAGCATAAAATATATCAAAAAATATGGGTTTATCAACCTCCCCACACTTAAACAATAGCATGTCCTCATGCTAAGTCCAAGATAAAGAGTAAGTTAAGGTTAAAGTGGTGGAATCTCATGCAATGCAATCTACTCTAAATGCAACTACATACATGCATCCTGCAATTCTTAATTGTTATTCACTTGTATATAAAGCTTACATGTAGTTGAATTAATTCACATTCTCAAGGAGTCATATATATATATATAGCCAAACCTTAGATAATGATAAAGCACTTTTACAGTTGAGATGGGAGAGAAAAATATTTTATAAACTTGCAAGACAATTAATAATTAAAGCAGATATATATGTTAATGAGCTATTGAACCCTCACTGGATTTTGTGTTTACTCTCTAGTCACTCAGTGTTTATTGGGTTAATCACTCTATTCTTCTTTTTATCCTTCCTTTCTATAACTTTGTTCTTCATCTAACCAATCAACAATTATAGAATATAGGCATACAAAAGTCATGAGGTCTTTAATTAAGGTTGTAATGGGGCCAAGGTAAAGGTAAAGGTATATGTATAAGGCTAAGTAAGCTAATTAAGTGAATCCTTGATTAGTCTAAGATCTCACCTAACATACATACTTTGTAAAGCAAAACTTCTTTACCTATTTTCCCACTTTTTCCCACTTTTGATGTTACATGCTCATACTTTAACTTTTGTCCCATGTGCATTTATTTTGCATTTGGGGAATTCTTTTGTATCCCCTTTATTCAAATACTGAAAAATAACATTTTTTTATTGCACATGGTAATTCAATTATTTGATTTTACATGAGCATGCTTCCCAAAATTTTTATTTGAATAATTTTATTCTTTTCAACTTTTCTACCTTTTATTTTTATCATCCATGTTCCCAATAGGTTTCCCACACTTAAACAATTACACACTTTCTATCTTAAGCTAACCAAGGATTCAACTTGGGATTTTTATTTTGTTTTTCTGCTTAAGGCTAGTATTGTGGTTTATCGAATAAGAGGGGGTTTAAAGGTTCAAGGGGGCTGACAAGGGTGATGAAAAAGGTAGGCTAATTTGGGATAAGTGAGCTAAAATCAAACAATGGCCTCAATCACTCTCTTGGTATGTATTTCTATTCTATAATCGGACATATAGATTAAAACAAAGTAAAGAACATCAGAATAAATAAGACGGGCGGAACACACAGGAATAAAATATTATGGTTTGAATGTAACGATACAATTAATCTCAAAATTCACAGGCTGTGTGTTCTCTAACTCAAAAATCATATATCAGTTATGTATGTCATGCAAGTAAAATTAAAAGTTCCCATTATTCTCAATGTAAAACTTAAGGTGGCTTTAAAGTTCTAGTGTTTCTCCTTGATGAAATGTTGTTAACTAACTAACATGTAATGCTATATACAAGGTGTGTGGATTGTTTCTATTATGTTCAAGTTCCTAGTTTACTTCCTTTTTATATTTTCAATATAAACTAAGCTATCTTATGCTAAAAAGGGTAAACTATACTAATTAATCCACAATTTCTATAACTAATAAGTTAGAAGTGCAACTAAACTAAATGGTTAAAATATGAACTAAAAATGCGAAATGCAGAAAATAGAGTATAAATACATGAAAATAGCAATGTATAAGTATTGGGAAAATAAAAATAAAAATAAAAATAAAGAAAAAAATACAGAAAAATAGCAAAATAAAATGAAAGAGTCTGTAGTGGTTCACCAAAAGAATACGCCAGAGATGGCGACCTCCCCACACTTAAAATGAAGCATCATCCCTGATGCTCACTCAAGTAGGGTGTGAAGGGGTGTCATCACTGGAAGGGTGGGTAGCTGGAGTCTCTGTGGTGGTGGTCTGAGGATCTGCCTGCTGCAGAGGAGGTGCTGACTGGATAGGGATCTCTGGGTCTACAGCCTGAATCTGAGGCGGAGCCTCCTAATGTGATGCGACCTGCTCTGTGCCTGTCGGCACAGCCTCACTCTGTGGATGGGTCTCTACCCCGTGATCATCTGCCTCCTCCTCAAATGCCTCGAATGGTGTGCCAGGCTCGGAGGGGATGTCGCCAGATCGTATCATCAGCTTCAGGTGTTCATAGCGTCGCTTGTTGCGACGCTCCATCTGGTCAAGCTGCCGAAACAGGCGGTGCACTAGGTGATAAATTGGCTCTGAGGCAGGTGGAGGTGCAGTGGTGGTGGCAGGGGTAGCTGGGGTAGCTGTGGAAGAAGAGGGGCCGGCAGATGGTGTGGCTGTCTCATCAGTAGCAGTGAGGAATGGAGGTCTGTAGCCCAAAGCCAGAAAGTTCCTGCTGTGAAGGATAATCTT
Organism: Arachis hypogaea; assembly: GCF_003086295.3. NCBI lineage: Eukaryota > Viridiplantae > Streptophyta > Magnoliopsida > Fabales > Fabaceae > Arachis > Arachis hypogaea. The sequence goes on from NC_092055.1 coordinate 108,508,637, forward strand.
CTTGCATTCTGCTGCAGGTGGCTTTTCATCAACATCCTCCCAAGGTACGTCAGCTCGACGGCCTAGCTGTGTAATCAGATAAGGAAAGGGAAGAGTGCCTTGGACGTAGACCCTGGCCATATGGTACCGGATAAAGCGTGGCAGGTACATGTCCTTACCCTCCATCACACACCATAGGAGGGTGATCATAGCGGCAAGTATCTCTGTCTCATGGGTACTCGGCATGACAAAATTGCTCAGGATCTGGTGCCATAGCCGAGCCTCATCATTTAAGTAAATCCACTTGATTTCCTTTGGCATGGTGGTGTTCTGACCCATGATCCATGGAACGGTCGGGTCGAGGGCTATCCTGGCCTTGACTGCATCCCAATCAAACTTCATGAAGCGCATATCCTCCTCAGCTTTTTGATAACCATCCAGATGATCGGTTTTAGGCAGAAGCTTCAGAACATCCTCTATGGCCTCTTCAGTGACCAGAATCTGCTTCCCTCTTAGGTTCACTGTATCTAGGGAAGTCTTGAAGTAATTGCAGTAAAATTCCTTTACCCAAGATGCATTGACCTCAGTCAGGTTTCTTTCCATGAAGAACCAGCCTCTTTGTTTGATTTGCTCAGAGGTGTATTGCTGGAGTTCTTCTGGGATTTTCAAAGTCCTCTCCAGGTACGGGTTCCAGGAGGTTGCAAACACCGGATACTTCAGCTCACAGTATCGATTTGCAAACTTTGCTGGATCAGTAGCAGGGAGTAGTTGGTCGGCCTTCTCCTGCGGGGTAAAGTTTTTCTCCCACCAGGAGTCATCGTGCATGATATCCATGATGGACATGGAGGATTCTCCTCCTTTATGTTTGCCAGTAGTAGCCTTTGCTTTTCCATTTCTTTGGCTGGTAGACATCCTGAAAAACAGAAAATCAGGATATAATAAAAATAGGGAAAGCAAATAGGCAAATAATCAAAAGAAACACAAAGTGGCAAAGGAGCAATAGGATAATGAAAATGAGTTAAGTAAATGTTCATTAAGGATTGTATAGGAGTTAAAAGTTCGAAAAGAAGAATTCACAATCCAAAATATAATGGAAGTCATGTTAATTAGGAAAATTAACATTATGCCTTGGTTAGAAGGTTAAAAGAAGTGAAAAAAAATAGAAGAGATGTTGTGAAAGGTTAGGTTGGTTAGAATTGAAAAAGAGTTTAGGAAGTTAAAATTAGGGAGTTAGTAAAAAATGGTTTAAGGAAAGTGGCATAATGATCATATTCCAAGTAACAGGCATTCACAATGAGAAGATATAGGTAACTCATATCCAAACAAGGAAATTAGGTTGATGATGATTCAGATAGATATAGAAATAGCAAAAATTGGAATCTAATCATCAAAAATGTAGATTATGAACCAGGAAATCAAAGAGAATAGGAAAGCTTCCCCTGGTATTCATTAATTGTTCTGGTAAAAGCAGAGTAAAGCAGAGTTTAAATAGCCAAAACCAAAACATGAATGAAAGTCAAAAACAGTTTATAAAAATTTGGGCAGCATTCCGGCTAAAATTGGATTGTCCCGGAAAATAAACAGCAATCAGAATAGTTCATATGAATTAAAAATACAGCTGTAATTACATATAGGGAATATGAACATGAAAAAGCAGTGTAAAGAGCAGCATGAAACAGTAAATTTCAGCATATGAACAATACGAACATCACAGCAACAGCAGAATTGCGAATTGATAAAACAAGAAACATGAACAGCGCAATTAAATAGGCCTAAATCCACTAACCACATCCTAGGCTACCTAACAACCTAAAATCCACTACAACATGCATCTCTAACTAGCCTAATGATGAACAAAATCAGAAAAATATGGAGTTAACTACGAATGATAGAAGGGTGGCGTTAAGCGGAACCTGGAAAGTGCAGGAAAGAAAAGTGGGGTAGAGAGGTGGTTGGGGGATGGTGGTGGCGGCGTCTGGCGCGACGGTTGGCGGTGGCGCGGCGGCGGTGGGTACTGTTCGGAGGCAGGGGCTTCGGGAAGGGTAATGGGGGTAAGGGGAAAGGGAAGGAAGGGAAGGGGATGGCGGCAGAGGTGGGGTGGTGATCGCGGAGGGGGCAGTGGCGGTGGAGGGAGGAAGAAGAAGGAAGAAGAAGAAAGAAGGGGAAGGAGGAAGGGGGTGGCGTGGCGACGGGGTCTGGGTGGTCGGCGGGGTGGCGGTGGTCGGTGATGGTGGCTGGGTGGTAGTTGGGTGGTTGGAGAAGAAGAGAGGAAGGAGTAGGGTTTTGGGGGGGGGGGGAGGGGACGCGAATGGTAGGTTCGCGTGACTGGGGGGTTATGAAATTTGAATCCACGCGATCGCGTGGGGCATGCGTTCGCGTGGTTGGGCTGAAATGGTGGTTGACGCGATCGCGTGGGACACGCGATCGCATGGAATGGATTAGGGAGCGAATGACGCGATTGCCTGGGGCATGCAATCGCGTCGCTGAATATTGTGCTAAACGCACAATTCCAGCGTCGTTTCGGCGTAACACTTTGTCTCCTTTTGGGTTGTTGTGTAATCCATGCGACGCGATCGCGTCGCTCACGCTGTCGCGTGGGATTGATGTTGTGCAAGTGACGCGACCGCGTGGGCGTTTTGTGCAAAATGCACAATGGCCGCACGATTCCAGCCTAACTTTATGGTCGTTGGATGTTTACGCCGATCTCCAGATCACGCGGCCGCGTGAATGACGTGGATGCGTGGAGATTGTTTTCGCAACTTGACGCGATCGCATGAATGATGCGGTCGCGTCGCACACCCTTTTTCTTTTTTCTTTTTTTTTTTGCAAAATGCAGAATGCAATGCTAATATGAATGTTATGCATGATTCCAGGTTCAATGAAATTAAATAAAATAAAACTCAAAAATAAACAAAACGAAATAAAATTAAAATTGAAAAAGGAACGATCATACCATGGTGGGTTGTCTCCCACCTAGCACTTTTAGTTAAAGTCCTTAAGTTGGACATTGGATGAGCTTCCTGTTATGGTGGCTTGTGCTTGAACTCATCCAGGAATCTCTACCAATGCTTGGAATGCCAATAGCCTCCGTGGTCCCAAACTAGGCATGTAAAGCTTCTGAGCAGCTTCAAATAGATTCTTAGGCTCCCGGGGTGACGATTGTCAGAATAGATTCCAGGATCCCAAACTTGGCTTTTAAATCCGCCTTTGTCTTGATCTATATTTTCCATCCGGGCGGTTTAGAAATTAGATTCTTACCAAGATAACCAAACGTTTTCCGAGATCCATTTGATAGATCATGATGCCAATCCGCACACTTCAAGTTGAAGCGTGGAACCTTATTGAACCTTGTGCACCAGCTCTGAGTACGAGCCATTTCCCTTTTACTCTTAAAGCTGCAGAGAGCTCTAAGCTGGCCATCTGTTTCAAGCAAACCATATTCAAGTGGAAAAATAAAGCTAAAGGTTAAGGATTGTATCCACTTGAAGCTTTTATTGGGTGGTAATGGCCTTGGGATAGGTGTTTCCAGTGGTTCTGTGAGCTCTACTCCCTTGTGCTCTTCTGTGAATTTCTCCACTTCCATGCAGACTTCTTCAAATACATCCATGTCCTGATCAAAGCCTTCTATGTCTTTCTCGTCACTTAAGTCATAAACGGGAGGTTGAGAGAAATCTACCTCCGCGTCATCTTCGTATTCACTTGGGGAAGATTCTTTGATCTCAAAGAATTCACTTGCGGATGCAAGTTCATTACTAGGAGAACTTGACTTGTGACTATCATCATCAAGAAAATTTGCTTCTTGGATTATTCCATCTAGTTCTTCATAAGAGACTTGCTTTGGGGGTTGTACACTATCCTGTTTAGCATCAATTGTAACGGCCTTGACAGAATTCTCCATAACTCTGGGTTCCCATGGAAGTTCAGCATCTCCTAAGTCTTCAACCAACTCTTTTTCTTGTATAATGATGGCTTCCTCTACTTGTTCTAATACGAAGTCATGCTCTGTCTTGTCCACTGGAGTTTCTAATATCTCCTTCATGCTACGCCCTTCATTAGATTGTCCACATGGGGCTCTGGGAGCCCCTTGAATGTTCGAACGTCTAGAAGATAATTGACTTATTGCTTGCTCCAGTTGATGAAGGGTTGTTTGAAGTTGATCTACTGTTCCCTTGAGGCGAACTTCTGATTCTCGGGGTGATGGATTTGGACGTGGTACATTGGGAAGTGGTGGTGTTTGGGAGTAATTGGATTGGAATCGGGGTAAATGAGGATCATATGGTAGTGAATGGTGAAAAGGAGCTTGTGAGTGTGGTGGTTCAAAGTTGTGTTGAGAGGATGGCCTATAAGCATAGGGTGGGGCTTGTTGGTAACTACGAGGTTGTTCACCATGTCCATTGCCTTGGTATGCATTGTAGAATGGTCTTTGTCCATGATATCTTGGAGGGTGTTGCTGCCTAAAGGGTCGATCAGATCCTCTTGGCTCTATCCATCTTTGATTGCTCAAACCTTGATGCATGTTCCTGTTATAACTTTCATTCCTTTCAACAATATTAGAACCAAACTCAAAGCGAGAGGGGTAAGAATTCATAGTGACTAATGAAAATAAAAGGAAAAAAATAAAAACAAATAGACGAGTAAAAGAAAAATATTTACAATAACCAATAATAAGGCACACAGTTGCAGTTCCCCGGCAACGGCGCCATTTTTTTGACGTTAGGATTTTTTGGTAGTAAAGAATTTATAAAAATAGTCGTGTTGTAGATATAGTTTCTAAACCAACAGAAATCCCTTCGTACAAATGTTTTGGTTGTCACAAGTAACAAACTCCTAAAAAAAATGATAACCGAAGTATTCAAACCTCGGGTTGTCTTCTCAAGGAACTGCAGGGAAGTATGTTCTTATTATTGGTTATGAAGATTGTAAATTGGGGTTTTGAAGTTGAGGAACAGGTAATTTAAATTGCAATTAAAGTAAGTAAAAGAATGTAATTTAAATAAATAACTGTAAAACACACTTTTGGCAAGGTATGAGAAATTAGAAGTCCTATCCTAGTTATCCTTATCAATGATGATGAAAATTGAATCTTAATTCCACTTAGTTAACCTTTGCTAGAGCAAGGGAAAGTCAAGTGACTAATTAGTTAGATTCTCAAATCCTAGTTAATCCCTAAGGAAAGATTGGGATTATTGAAGTTCAATTCAATTAGCAAAAATAACGATTATCAATCATGTTGAGTTTGATAACTCCTGAGTTACTGATTTCTTAACCAAGACCAAAAGGGGGAAAGTAAATCTACTGGAATAAAAATGTCTTCAGATTGGGGATAAGAGTAACATAAATAAAAGAAAGCAATTGTAAACTGAAATACCTCAAATAACATTAATTCAAAGAGTAATCTGTAACACGGAAGAATTCATAAATAAAATTGAGAAAATAATAAAAAGGAATATTGAACCTGGTAAAGAGATAATCCTGAAAGCGAATAAAATCCTAATTCTAAATCCTAATCCTAAAGAGAGAGGAGAGAACCTCTCTCAAAACTAAATCTAAATCATGGAAAACTAACTAATTGGAGACTCTCCCTGAATGGATGCATTCCCCCACTTCATAACCTCTGGTCTATGCCTTCTAGACTTGGATTTGGGCCAAAAAGGGCTTCAGAATTTGCTATGAGCATTTTCTGCAATTTCTGGTGCATGGCCTCTGTCACGCGTCCGCGTGGGTCACGCGGTCGCGTCATTTGGAGTTTTCCTTATCACGCGGTCGCGTCAGTCATGCGGCCGCGTCATGTGCGCTCTGCTTGTGGCGCGTGATCGCGTCAGTCACGCGGTCGCGTCGCTGTTGATTCGCGCTGGCATGCGGCCGCGTCGCCCATCCGATTGCGTGGATGCCAGTTTCTTCAAAAACTCCGTTTAGTTCTTTCCTTCCATTTTTGTATGTTTCCTTTCCATCCTTTAAGTCATTCCTGCCTTAGAAGATCTGAAACTACTCAACACACTAATCACGGCATCGAATGAAAATAAAGGGTAATTAAAATAATTATTTTTAAGCATAGGAAACATGTTTTTTACATACATCACATAATAAGGAAGGGAAAGTAAAACCATGCAATTAATATGAATAAGTGGGTGAAGGATTGAATAAATCACTCAGATTAAGCACAAAATATATCATAAAATATGGGTTTATCAATCCTACTCCGAATACCACAGACAATGTTTAGACTTTCCGGATCTCAGGAATGGCCGCCAATAATCCTAGCCTATACCACGAAGACTCTGATCATGAACCAAGAGGCTAAGAGATACACACTCAATCTAAGGTAGAACGGAAGTAGTTGTCAAGCACGCGTTCATAGGTTGAGAATGATGACGAGTGTCACGGATCATCACATTCATCACGGTTAAGTACAAGCGAGTATCTTAGAATAGAAACAAGCGTGATTGAATAGAAAACAGAAGTAATTGCATTAATTCATCGAGACACAGTAGAGCTCTTCACCCCCAATCATGGAGTTTAGAGACTCATGCCGTAGAGATACAATGTAAAATGTGAGAATGTCATGAGATCAAAATAAATCTCTAAAATTTGTTTAAATACTAAACTAATAACCTAGGTTTATAGAAAATGCGTAAACTATGATAGATAGTGCAAAAATCCACTTCCGGGGCCCACTTGGTGTGTGCTGGGGCTGAGACTTGAGCTTTACACATGCCTAGGCTGTTTTTGGAGTTAAACACCAGGTTGTAACCTGTTTTGGGCGTTTAACTTCAACTTGTAACCTGTTTCTGGCGTTTAACGCCAGAATAGGGCAGAGAACTGGCGTTGAATGCCAGTTTGCGTCATCTAAACTCGGGCAAAGTATGGACTATTATATATTGCTAGAAATCCCTGGATGTCTACTTTTCAACGCAATTGAGAGCGCGCCATTTGGACTTCTGTAGCTCCAGAAAATCTATTTCGAGTGCAGGGAGGTCAGAATCCAATAGCATCTGCAGTCCTTTTTCAGCCTCTGAATCAGATTTTGCTCAGGTCCCTCAATTTCAGCCAGAAAATACCTGAAATCACAGAAAAATACACAAACTCATTGTAAAGTTCAGAAATGTGAATTTTGCATAAAAACTAATAAAAACATAGTAAAAACTAACTAAATCATACTAAAAACTATGTAAAATTAATGCCAAAAAGTGTATAAATTATCCACTCATCACAACACCAAACTTAAATTTTTGCTTGTCCCCAAGCAACTAAAAATCAAATAGGATAAAAAGAAGAGAATATACTATAAGTTCCAAAATATTAATGAAACTTAGCTCCAATCAGATGAGCGAGACTAGTAGCTTTTTGCCTCTTGAATAGTTTTGGCATCTCACTTTATCCATTGAAGTTCAGAACGATTGGCATCTATAGGAACTTAGAATTTAGATAGTGTTATTGATTCTCCTAGTTTCGTATGTTGATTCTTGAACACAGCTACTTTATGAGTTTTGGCCGTGGCCCTAAGCACTCTGTTTTCCAATATTACCACCGGATACATCCATGCCACAGACACATAACTGGGTGAACCTTTTCAGATCATGACTCAGCTTTGCTAAAGTCCCCAATTAGAGGTGTTCAAAGTTCTTAAGCACACTCTGTTTTTGCTTTGGACCTTGACTTTAACCGCTCAGTCTCAAGTTTTCACTTGACATCTTCACCCCACAAGCACATGGTTAAGGACAGCTTGGTTTAGCTGCTTAGGCCAGGATTTTATTCCTTTAGGCCCTCCTATCCATTGATGCTCAAAGCCTTAGATCCTTTTTACCCTTGCCTTTTGGTTTTAAGGGTTATTGGCTTTTTGCTCTTACCTTTTGGTTTAAAGAGCTTTTGGCTTTTTCTGCTTGCTTTTTCTTTTTCTTTTTCTTTTTTTTTTCGCCATTTTTTTCTTTTTTCTTTTTTTTTTTGCAAGCTTTTGTATTCACTGCTTTTTCTTGCTTCAAGAATCATTTTTATAATTTTTCAGATTATCAAATAACATGTCTCCTTTTTCATCATTCTTTCAAGAGCCAACATATTTAACATTCATAAACAACAATTTCAAAAGAAATATGCACTGTTCAAGCATTCATTCAGAAAATAGAAAGTATTGTCACCACATCAAAATAATTAAACTAGTTTCAAGGATAAATTCGGAATCATGTACTTCTTGTTCTTTTGTAATTAAAACATTTTTCATTTAAGAAAGGTGATGGATTCATAGGACATTCATAACCTTAAGGCATAGACTCTAATCTTTATTCATTATTTAATAGAAATAATATAAAATAGGCATAAAAAGCAGACAATTAGTAATAAAAGAAAGGAAATTAAAGATATAAAGACAAATGACTCTAATTCTAAGACTCATATACTCTTAAAATAGATAAAAGGTTATCACAGAGTTAGGACTCAACAACCTTTGCTTTGGGAGGTAGATGCCTCTTTAGTCTGTGGGGTGCTTGGCCCTTCAAGAGATAGCTTCTGGCGCTTCAGTTCTTTCAGTTCACGCCCTTGCTCTTCTTGTTCCCTAAGCAGTTTGCAGAGCATGCTGTTTTGATTTTGTTGTTCTTCCTTCAATTGATCCATAGCTTCTTGCAACTTGGTGATAGATGCTTCTAGGCACCCCCAGTATTCAAATTGAGGAATTTCCGGGAGGAACTCCTGTGCTCTCCTCTTGATGGGGTCGTCCTGCACTTGTCCTTCCATTGACTTTTTGGTGATTGGTTGCTCAACTAAAATATACTCATCTACTCCCATTTTTACTCCAGCATCTTTACATAACAGAGAGATCAAGCTTGGATAAGCCAATTTGGCATCTTTGGAGTTCTTGTTTGCAATTTTGTAAAGCTCACAAGAAATCAGCTGATGAAGTCCAGCCAATGAAGTCCAGCCAGTGGACAGTATAGAGCGCCCAATGAAGTCCAGCCAACCTCTGGTGACTGGTTTGAGATCTCCTCTTTTGAGTTGGTTTGGGACACCCTTTATGTTGGTTGTCCATTTGGCTCCAGGGAGGCATATGTCCTCTAGGACTTTGTCCAAGCTCTGATTCGGTCTCATCATTCTCCTATTAAAGGAGTCTGGGTCATCTTGCAGTTGAGGCAGCTTGAAGATCTCCCTTATTTTGTCAGAGTGGGTGTGAACAATCTTCTCTCTTACCAGAGTTCGATAGTCATAGAATGCGGTTCCAGTTATTCTCTGCCTGTCTGTTTGCCACAGATTAGAGTAGAATTCCTAAACCATGTTTCTTCCCACCTTTGTTTCAGGATTAGCTAGGACTTCCCAGCTCCTGTTTCAAATTTGCTTTTGGATCTCTGGATATTCGTCTTCTTTCAGATCGAATTTAACTTCCGGGATCACTGACCTTAGACCCATTATTTTATAGTAATGGTCTGAATGTTCTTTGGTTAAGAACTTCCCTTGATTCCAAAGTGGTTTTGAAATATTCTCTTTCTTGCCTCTTGAGTTGGTTTGTTTTCCTTTAGGAGCCATGATCTTGGTGGGTATTGGCTTAGTGATCACGGATAAACACACCAAACTTAGAGGTTTGCTTGTCCTCAAGCAAAAGAAAAGAAAGGAGAGGGATAGAGGGAGAGCCAAGTTCGAATTTGTGGAGGAGAGGGGGGGGGGGGCAAACAAGGATTTAAAGGTGAGGGGGTGGGTTTTTGAAAATCTTTTAAAAAGATATGATAGAGAATGTGATTTGGAAAAGATAAGTAAGATAGGAAAAGATGTAATTTAAAATTGAAAATATATGAAAGATATTTAAAAAAAGATAGATTTGTTCTAAAAATATTGTGAATATTTGAAAAAGATATTGATGAGTTTGAAAAAAAATTTGAAAAAGATAGATTTGTTTTGAAAAAGATTGGAGAAGAGGTTGAAGAAGAATTGAGAAAGATTTAATTTTAGGATTAAGATATTTTAAAAATTTTTGGAAAAAGTTTGAAAAATGAAGGTATGGGAACATGTTTATGCAAGAAAAATGGATGGAGATATGAAATTTTGAAAAAAAAATCAAGTTGGGAACAAAAACTTCCTCCCCTCCACAATCCTGGCGTTAAACGCCCAACTGCTGCTTGTTTTGGGCGTTTAACACCTAGCTGTTGCTTCTGGCTGGCGTTAAACACCAGAAATCTTTCGTCACTGGGCATTTTTCTGAACGCCCAGGATGCTGCAGGTATGGCGTTAAACGCCCAAAAATGTATTATTACTGGCGTTAAACGCCCAGTAGATGCTTTTTTTGGGCGTTTAACGCCCAAATATACCTCTTACTGGCATTTTCTTGCTAGTGAGCTCCTTCTCCCTGTTTTGTATTCTGAATCCTTCTGTAACCCTGTGAACTTATGCAATTGATTCTTTACCTTGAAGATTATTTATATTAAACTTGAATAAAAAAATAAATGAATAAATAAATAAAAAGCTTTGCTAATGGCTGGGTTGCCTCCCAGCAAGCGCTTCTTTATTGTCTTTAGCTGGACCTTGCTGAGCTTTTATTCTAGCCTCAGCCTTGAGCACTCTTGCTCAATATTGCCTTCAAGATAATGCTTGATTCTCTGTCCATTAACAATGAACTTCTTATTAGAATCAATGTCTTGAAGCTCCACATAGCCATATGGTGACACACTTGTAATCACATATGGTCCCCTCCACCGGGATTTCAGTTTCCCGGGGAATAGCCTGAGCCTAGAGTTAAATAGTAGAACCTTATGTCCTGGTTCAAAGACTCTAGATGACAGCTTTCTGTCATGCCACCTCTTTGCTTTCTCTTTGAAAAGCTTGGCATTTTCGAAAGCAGTGAGTCTGAATTCCTCTAGCTCATTCAGCTGGAGCAATCTTTTTTCTCCAGCTAACTTGGCATCAAAGTTTAGGAATCTGGTTGCCCAGTAGGCCTTGTGCTCCAGTTCCACGAGCAGATAGCAGGCCTTACCATACACAAGCTGGTATGGAGAGGTCCCTATAGGAGTCTTGAATGCTGTTCTGTAAGCCCACAGAGCATCATCCAAGCTTCTCGCCCAATCCTATCTACGGGTACTTACAGTTCGTTCCAGGATTCTTTTTAGTTCTCTATTAGAGACTTCAACTTGCCCGTTTGTTTGTGGATGATATGGAGTTTCCACCTTGTGACTAATTCCATAGGACCATAGCAGAGTAAAGATGTTTGTTGCAGAAGTGGGTGCCCCCATCACTAATTAGTGCTCTAGGGACACCAAACCTGCTGAAGATATGTTTTTGGAGGAACTTTAGCACTGTCTTAGTATCATTAGTAGATGTGGCAATAGCCTCTACCCATTTGGATACATAGTCGACTGCCACCAGAATATAAGTGTTTGAGTATGATGGTGGGAAAGGCCCCATGAAGTCAATACCCCATACATCAAACAACTCAATCTCCAAGATTCCTTGTTAAGGTATGGCGTAACCATGAGGCAGATTACCAGCTCTCTGGCAGCTGTCACAGTTACGTACAAACTCTCGGGAATCTCTATAGAGGGTAGGCCAGTAGAAGCCACATTGGAGGACCTTGGTGGCTGTTCGCTCACCTCCGAAATGGCCTCCATATTGTGACCCATGGCAATGCCATAAGATCTTCTGTGCTTCTTCTCTAGGCACACACCTTCGGATTATTCCGTCTGCATATCTCTTAAAGAGATAGGGTTCATCCCACAAGTAGTACTTTGCATCAGTAATTAATTTTTTCTTCTGTTGCCTGCTGTACTCCTTGGGTATGAACCTTGCAGCTTTATAGTTTGCAATGTCTGCAAACCATGGTGTTTCCTGAATGGCGAACAAATGCTCATCCAGAAAGGTTTTAGAGATTTCAATAGAGGGAAAGGACGCCCCTTCTACTAGTTCTATCCATGACAGATGATCAGCCACTTGGTTTTCTATCCCTTGTCTGTCTCTTATTTCTATATCAAACTCTCGCAGAAGCAACACCCATCTTATGAGCCTGGGTTTTGAATCCTACTTTGTAAGTAGATATTTAAGAGCAGCATGGTCAGTGTACACAATCACTTTTGATCCTACTAAGTATGATCTAAACTTGTCAATGGCATAAACCACTGCAGGCAATTCTTTTTCTGTGGTTGTGTAATTTTTCTGGGCATCATTTAAAATACGGCTAGCATAATAAATGACATGCAGAAGCTTGTCATGCCTTTGCCCCAATACTGCACCAATGGCATGGTCACTGGCATCGCACATTAATTCAAATGGTAATGTCCAGTCTGGTGCAGAAATAACTGGTGCTGTGACCAGCTTAGCTTTCAGAGTTTCAAACGCCTGCAGACACTCTGTGTCAAACACAAATGGCGTGTCAGCAGCTAGCAGGTTGCTCAGAGGTTTTGCAATTTTTGAAAAATCCTTTATAAACCTTCTATAGAATCCTGCATGCCCCAAAAAGCTTCTGATTGCCTTAACATTGGCAGGTGGTGGTAATTTTTCAATTACCTCTACCTTAGCTTGATTCACCTCTATTCCCTTGTTCGAAATCTTGTGCCCAAGGACAATCCCTTCAGTCACCATAAAGTGACATTTTTCCCAGTTTAAAACCAGGTTCGTCTCTTTGCATCTTTTCAGAACCAAAGTCAGGTGATCAAGACAGGAGCTGAATGAGTCTCCATATACTAAGAAGTCATCCATGAAGACTTCCAGGAATTTTTCCACCATATCAGAGAAAATAGAGAGCATGCATCTCTGAAAGGTTGCATGTGCATTACACAGCCCAAATGGCATCCTTCTATAGGCAAATACTCCAGATGGACATGTGAATGCTGTTTTCTCTTGATCCTAGGGATCTACTGCAATTTGGTTATAGCCTGAATAGCCATCCAAAAAGCAGTAATAATCATGACCTGCTAGTCTTTCTAGCATCTGGTCTATGAATGGTAAAGGAAAATGATCCTTTCTGGTGGCTGTATTGAGCCTTCTGTAGTCAATACACATGTGCCACCCTGTAACTGTTCTTGTAGGAACCAGTTCATTTTTTTCATTATGAACCACTGTCATGCCTCCCTTTTTGGGGACAACTTGGATAGGGCTCACCCAGGGGCTATCAGAAATAGGATAAATAATCCTAGCCTCCAGTAACTTGGTGACCTCTTTCTGCACCACTTCCTTCATGGCTGGATTTAGCCGCCTCTGTGGTTGAACCACTGGCTTAGCATCGTCCTCCAATAGGATCTTGTGCATGCATCTTGCTGGGCTGATGCCCTTAAGATCACTTATGGACCACCCAAGAGCTGTCTTGTGTGTCCTTAGCACTTGAAGTAGCGCTTCCTCTTCCAGGGGATTTAAAGCAGAGCTTATGATCACCGGAAAAGTGTCACCTTCTCCCAGAAATGCATATTTTAGGGATGGTAGTAATGGTTTGAGCTCGGGTTTAGGAGGTTTTTCCTCTTCCTGAGGAAGTTTCAGAGGCTCTTTCAATTCCTCTGAATCCTCCAGATCAGGCTGAACATCTTTAAAGATGTCTTCCAGCTCTGATTCGAGACTCTCAGCCATGTTGATCTCCTCTACTAAAGAGTCAATAAGATCAACTTTCATGCAGTCTTTTGGTGTGTCTGAATTTTGCATGGCTTTGACAGCATTCAACTTAAACTCATCCTCATTGACTCTCAGGGTTACTTCCCCCTTTTGGACATCAATGAGAGTTCGTCCAGTTGCTAGGAAAGGTCTTCCTAGAATGAGAGTAGCACTCTTGTGCTCCTCCATTTCTAGCACTACAAAGTCAATGGGAAAGGCGAATGGCCCAACCCTAACAATCATGTCTTCAATCACGCCTGATGGGTATTTAATGGAGCCATCAGTAAGTTGGAGACATATCCGGGTTGGTTTGACTTCTTCAGTTAAACCAAGCTTTCTGATAGTGGATACAGGTATGAGGTTGATGCTTGCCCCAAGATCACATAAAGCTGTCTTGGTGCAATTATCCTCTAATATGCATGGTATCATAAAGCTCCCGGGATCTTTAAGCTTTTCTGGGAAGCTTTTCAGAATGACTGCACTGCATTCTTCAGTGAGGAGAACTCTTTCAGTTTCTCTCCAATCCTTCTTATAACTCATGATCTCTTTCATGAACTTGGCATAAGAGGGTATTTGCTCAAGTGCCTCTGCAAACGGAATCTTTATTTCAAGAGTCCTGAGATAGTCTGCAAAGCGGGCAAATTGCTTATCCTGCTCCTCTTGGTGGAGTTTTTAAGGATAAGGCATCTTGGCTTTGTATTCCTCAACCTTAGTTGCTACAGGTTTATTTCCTACAGAGGTGGTTGGAGAAGCCTTTTTAGAGGGGTTGCTATCAGCACTTGTGTATGTCTGATCCCTCACTGGCGTTTGAATGCTAGGGTTAGAAGCTTGATTGGCGTTGGACGCCAACTTCTTACCTGTTTCTGGCGTTTGAACGCCAGAACTGAGCTTTCATTGGGCGTTTGACACCAGCTCCTTGCCTGTTTCTGGCGTTTGAACGCCAGAACTGCGCGTGGGTTGGGCGTTTAACGCCAACCTTGCATCCTTTTCTGGCGTTTGAACGCCAGAGTTGTTCCTCTCTGGGCTCTTACTATCCTCAGAGGGATTTTGGATAATATTTTGCTCATCCTCTATCAGTTGTTCTTTTCTTGGCTTTCTGCTGCTCTGAAGTGAGGTGTTTAATGTTTTCCCACCTCTTAATTGAACTGCTTGGCATTCTTCTATTATCTGCTTTGATAACTGCTATTTTGTCTGATTTAATTGTGCTTCCATATTTTTATTAGCATTTTTAGTGTCTTATAGCATCTCCTTGAATTCTGCTAGCTGTTTTGTTAGAAAACACAATTGTTGATTGAGTTCAGCAACTTGTTCTGGAGGACCAAGTTCAGTAGACACTGCTTTGGCTTCTTCTTTTATGGAGGACCCACTACTTATGTACAGATGCTGATTTCTAGCAACTTTATCAATAAGATCTTGAGCCTCTTCAATAGTTTTTCTCATGCGTATAGATCCATCAGCTGAGTGGTCTAGAGATATCTGAGCTCTTTCTGTAAGCCCATAGTAGAAGATGTCTAATTGCACCCACTCTGAAAATATTTCAGAGGGACATTTCCTTAGCATCCCTCTGTACCTCTCCCAGGCATTGTAAAGGGATTTATCATCCTCTTGTTTAAAGCCTTGGATGTCCAGCCTTAGCTGTGTCATCCTTTTTGGAGGAAAATATTGATTCAGGAATTTGTCTGATAATTGTTTCCATGTTCTTATGCTTGTTGTGGGTTGGTTATTTAACCACCTTTTTGCTTGATCTTTTATAGCAAACGGAAACAGTAACAGTCTGTATACATCCTGATCTGCCTTCTTGTCACGTACTGTGTCAGCAATTTGCAAGAATTGTGCCAGAAACTCAGTAGGTTCTTCCTGTGGAAGACCGGAATACTGGCAGTTTTGTTACACCATGACAATGAGCTGAGGATTCAGCTCAAAACTTCCTGCTTTGATGGGAGGTATACAGATACTACTCCCATATGCAACAGTAGTGGGATTAGCATATGACCCCAGAGTCCTTCTGGACTGTTCATTTCCACTTAGATCCGTGATGGATAAAATGGAATTGATATGAATTGCAAAGAAAATAAATTTTTGTTTTTATGTTATTGAAGTAGAACAAACCAAATTATTAAGATAAATAAAAATAATAAGATAAAATAAAATAAAATAATTAGAATTTAAAATGTAAATTCAAAAACTTAGAGAAAAAATAAATTTGAAAGTGAAAATAATTGCTTAATTGAGAAGATCTAAAAAACTTTGGATATGATTTTTGAAAAAGATTTTGAATTTTGAAAAGATTTGATTTTTAAAATAAAAATATGAATTTTTAAAAGTAATTTTCGAAAATTCAATTTAAATTAAAGAGAAAAGATATTTTTGAATTTAATGAGGAAAGAGAAAAACAATAAAAAGACACAAAACTTAAAATTTTTTAGATTAATGCTCCTTATTTTCGAAAAATTGGTGGAAAAACACCAAGGAACACCAAACATAAAAATTTTAAGATCAAAACACAAGCAAGACTCAAGAACACCTTGAAGATTCATAAGAACACGAAGAACAAAAATTCAAAGACTCAAAGGACTCAAGAATATAAAAAAAGAACACCAAACTTAAAATTTTTAGAAAACCAAAAATAAATTTTCGAAAATTAAATAAGAACTAACAAGAAAACACCAAACTTAAAACTTGACACAAGATTTAATCAAAGAAAGATTATTTTTGAAAAGATTTTAGAAAGAAAGACTCAAAGGAGCAACTATTCACAAGAACATAGACACATTCAACAAATGCAATGATTAAACAGAGAAAAACTATTTTTTTTTGGATGACAAAAACACAAAGGACACCAAATTTAAAACATGCAACTAGACTCAAACAGAAAACTCTAAAGATTAATAAAGAAAAATAATAAATTTTTGGAAAATTTTTTTGAAAAGAAAATAAAAGACTCTGACCCAAAAGACAAAATTTTCCTAATCTAAGCAACAAAATAAACCGTCAGTTGTCCAAACTCGAACAATCTCCGGCAACGGCGCCAAAAACTTGGTGCGGTAAATCACACTTTTCACAACTCGTACCACTAACCAGCAAGTGCACTGGGTCGTCCAAGTAATACCTTATGTGAGTAAAGGTCGATCCCACGGAGATTGTCAGCTTGAAGCAAGCTATGGTTATTTTGTAATTCTTAGTCAGGAGATCAATGATAAGAGTGATTATATTTATGAAGAGTAAAAAGCATAAATTAAATAGTACTTGTTATGCAGTAATGGAGAATAGATTGAGGTTTTGGAGATGCTCTGTCTTCTGAATCTCTGCTTTCCTACTGTCTCCTTCTTCACGCACGCAGGTCTCCTTCCATGGCAAGCTGTATGTTGGTGGATCACCGTTGTCAATGGCTACCATCCGTCCTCTCAGTGAAAATGGTCCAAATGCGCTGTCACAGCACGACTAATCATCTGTCGGTTCTCACTCATGTTGGAATAGGATCCATTGATCCTTTTGCGTCTGTCATTACGCCCAGTACTCGTGAGTTTGAAGCTCATCACAGTCATCCCCTCCCAGATCCTACTCAGAATACCACAGACAAGGTTTAGACTTTTTGGATCTCAGGAATGGCCGCCAATAATCCTAGCCTATACCACGAAGACTCTGATCATGAACCAAGAGGCTAAGAGATACACACTCAATCTAAGGTAGAACGGAAGTGGTTGTCAGGCACGCGTTCATAGGTTGAGAATGATGACGAGTGTCACGGATCATCACATTCATCACGGTTAAGTACAAGCGAGTATATTAGAATAGAAACAAGCGTGATTGAATAGAAAACAGAAGTAATTGCATTAATTCATCGAGACACAGTAGAGCTCCTCACCCCCAATCATGGAGTTTAGAGACTCATGCCGTAGAGATACAATGTAAAACATGAGAATGTCATGAGATCAAAATAAATCTCTAAAAGTTGTTTAAATACTAAGCTAATAACCTAGGTTTACAGAAACTGAGTAAACTATGATAGATAGTGCAGAAATCCACTTTCGGGGCCCACTTGGTATGTGCTGGGGCTGAGACTTGAGCTTTACACGTGCCTAGGCTGTTTCTGGAGTTAAACGCCAGGTTGTAACCTGTTTTGGGCATTTAACTCCAACTTGTAACCTGTTTCTGGCGTTTAACGCCAGAATAGGGCAGAGAACTGGCGTTGAACGCCAGTTTGCATCGTCTAAAATCGGAAAAAGTATGGACTATTATATATTTCTAGAAAGCCCTAGATGTCTACTTTCCAACGCAATTGAGAGTGCACCATTTGGACTCTTGTAGCTCCAGAAAATCCATTTCGAGTGCAGAGAGGTCAGAATCCAACAGCATCTGCAGTCTTTTTTCAGCCTCTGAATCAGATTTTGCTCAGGTCTCTCAATTTCAGCTAGAAGATACCTGAAATCACAGAAAAACACACAAACTCATAGTAAAGTCCCAAAATGTGAATTTTTCATAAAAACTAATAAAAACATAGTAAAAACTAACTAAATCATACTAAAAACTATGTAAAATCAATGCCAAAAAGCGTATAAATTATCCGCTCATCACACACCTTGTGCGCGCACTCACACCTGAAAATTTTAGTTTCTGCGCGTACGTATAGACCTGTGCGTACGCACACTTCTAAAATAATTTCTGGGTGTGCGCACGTACGCGACCCAGTTCTTTTCTAAAGCTATTGTTTTCAAGTTTTTCACATTCTCAATAAGCTTGTAACCTTCCGAGATGTTGTTTCACACTTATAAACCCCCAATTTCATCCCCTAAATCTTAAATTGATGTAAAATACCTAGTGAATGAGAGTAATCTAGAAAAGAGGGTAAGTTGTGAAGGAAAAAAGGGGATGTTATGAGGAGTCTAATGAATGATGATGATATGAGTTGTTGAGGAGGATGGTGGAGTGTTGTATATGATGTGAGCCAAATGGCTGTGTGAAATAATGATTATGGCTTATTACGGATTATGATTTGTAAGCCGGATGGTTGAGATGAATGTTAATATATGGCTGTGATTTATATGCATTTATGCTGAATAGTGATTATTGTGATTTGTTGCCCTCCACCTATCTGAGATACGAGTTTTCCTGGGTGAAAGCAGTGGCTAGCCACCATGTGCTCCAGGTGGAGACTCGATACTCTGCTGACCCTATGTCGTAAGTGTGGCCGGACACTGTGAAAGTTCCGGATGAGCTCGCCCCCGTAAATATACACCAGTAAGGGTGTTGGATATATATGAATCTATGATTTATGTTGAGAATAACTCGACTTGGGGATGCACGATAGAGGGACAGTCCAATGGTTAGCTACCACGACTTGTCGGGTTGGCTTTATAACCGACAGATGAGACTCATCAGCCACTAGAATAGGCATGCATCATATGCATTATATGTGACTTGTCTGGATTGCCTAATTGACTGCATCATTACTTGCTAATTGCCTAATTGTCTTATTTGCTTCCTACTTGTGCTTCTCTTTACTTGATATAATTGTGTTTGCATATTGAATCACTGTTGGCAGTTGGGAGGTTTGCAGGATTTGGAAAGGGGATATTTAGTTAGTCTGAAGATCCTTAAGTTAGTCGCCTCTTTTTATTTTCATGGTTTAGTTATATTTCATACGCTTTGATTATGCAAATAGAAGTTCTAGGATTGCCTTCGGATTTCCCAGGACATTACATGTTAGATATTTGGGCACTGTTACCATGCTGAGAACCTCTAGTTCTCACCCATGTGAATTTTGTGGTTTTCAGATGCAGGACGTGAGGCTTCTCGCTAAGGCATGCTGGAGACTTCCTTTTGGCGGAGATCCTTGTATCTTGGGATTTTATTTTGGACATTATATTCTTGTTTAGATACTTATATTCTCCACTGTATATGTATTTTGTAATTACTCCTCTTAGAGGTCATTTTGGAGAAGCAGGTTTTGTATTTTGTCTTTTGGGGTTGTTTTGGGTAATTCTCTGATATATATGTATGTATACTTATATGCTCGGACCGGTTATTTTCGCAAGCCGAGTCCCGAGTCTTGATATATGTATTTTGGCACTCTTTTGTATATCTCTTAGCGTCGGTTTACTCTTTATCTGTTTAGTTTACGTTATCAATCGGAGTGTTGCGCGTTTTGATTTAAACGGTTTTTGATTTACCCATTTTTCTTCAAAGGGTCCTAGTTATAAAATTTTTTTACACTACTATACATACTAAATTTTATTTTTAGAGGTCGTAATACCTCGCCACCTCTGTTTTATGACTTAATCATAAGACTCTGTGTGATAGGGTGTTACATTAATCAAGCAAAGCAATATAATGTTACACATCACAGCATTAGCACTTTTGACATAGGTTTTCGTGCATATGCTATCTGACGTGACATCAGGAGTTATGACATTGGGCACATCCAAACAATGGCATTTTTAAAACCCAAAACATAATGTGGCATGGATGATGGTTCAGATTTAATATATACTTCATAACTACAAATAGAAATCACTTTAACCTTAAAAGACCATATATCTACAATGTCTTATATAAACACGACTAAAGAGAGAACAATAAATGTTAAACCGAAGATACATCATCTCTCTCTAAAGAGTATTAGTAAAAAATTCATGTATTGTATAATGAGTGACATTCCACCCATGAGAGTTCATCTTCCTCATCTTGGTGATGATCTTATATGGAGAATCCTTGTGAAAGCAGACTGATGCATGAGCATCTTTTCTATCTTTTCCTGGTGAATTTGCATTCAAATTGTTAAGTTTAATCAAGATTTAAATATATTTTAGCCACTATGAATACTACTGTTTATTTTAGGTAGCATTCAGATGGATTTGATGGAGTTTCTGTAGAAGAAGAGGAAGAAAATAGATGATGCTGTCAACTCTGACCTCCTTGCACTCAAACAAAAATAACATGAGCTACAAAGGTCCAATTGACGTGATTTCAGTGGCATTGGAAAGCCAACTTCCAGAGCTTTTCAACGATATATAATAGTCTACACCTCTCATATGGAATTACTACCTTGGTGGCGCCAATCTTGGGAAATCCCAAGTTTGGCGCCATGATCATCAGAACGCCTTCCTTGCTTGCTGTCTTGCTGAAGCCAAACATGAGATACCTCAAGTTTGGCACCAGCTAAGAAGAGTTGGAGAACACACATGGGCTTGATAAAGCCAAACTTGAGAAACCTCAAGTTTGGCGCCAGCTTGAAGATTGGATGCAGACTCAATGAAGCCAAACTTGGATTCTCCAAGTTTGGCGCCACCTCTTCTAAACCAAGTGGTCCCACACTCTATGAAGGTTGCACAGATTGTTTATTAAATATTGATTAAACCTTTATTTTATTTTTAAAATAGGAAAAGATATTAATTAGTTTTAGGAAATATAATTTACATTAATTAGGATTAGATATAAAAGGGAAAAGAATTAGCCCTTCGGGCCAACTCATCTCTTCTCTTCTACCTCATTCTGCAATTTACAGTTTTTCATAATCTTAGTTTTCTCTCTGAACTATGAGATACTAAACCTCCACTGTTAAGGTTAGGAGCTCTATCTATTGTATGGATTGATACTATTATTCTTCTATTTTAATTCATGTACTGATTTCTATTTCAAGAATTGTTTTCGTTCTTTATCTTATGAATTTGGGTGGAACGAAAGTATGACACTTGTTCTAATTGAATTCCTGTATAACTTGGAAAAGCTCTTTACTTGAACAATAGCTTGAAAATAATTACTCCTAAACTGCTAATTATCTGGACTTAACAAGATACGTGACATATAATCCTCTTATATTTGGGTAATTAGGGTTTCTGTGGCATATAAACTAGAATTAAACTTAACCCTCTAATTGGAATCATGTGACTAAGGAATTGGCGGTTGATGAAGGTTAGAGGAGACCAAAAAGGTATAAAGAATTAGGGTTTAGTCACATATAGTTTTCCATGAATTGAATCTTGCATAATTAAAATAGTTAATAAGAAAAGTCAATCCAGAAGATAGATAACTCTGAAGCCTTAACTGTTTCCTCCATATATTTCACCTTAATTTACTGCTTGCCTTTCTGATTCTCTGAATTTACTGTTTGATGCAATTGAGACCCAAACACTCTTTTCTGCTTGTCTAACTAAGTAAATCATTCAATCATTATTGCTTAGTCCATCAATCCTCGTGGGATTGACCCTCACTCACCTGAGGTATTACTTGGTATGACCCGGTGCACTTGCCGGTTAGTTTGTGTGTTATAAATCCCGCACCACAGACCCAAGGACAGTCAGAAGGTGCAAGAGCTTAAGTAAAGCTTGGAACTTTAGACTCTCCACACCAGCTTTTGTGAAGAAAAACTACAAAGAAAACAAGGAACTTAAAAGAAGTGTCATCATTGGGATAGGCCACCCTCCCGGTGATCAAAACTCTCTTTGGTTCATTCGAGCCTTTGTTGATGACGGCAGCCAGGTGCAGTTCAATGTCCCATCAGGCATCAACCAATTTGGTTTCTATGCTATAATCGGTTCTGATAATGGAAATGTTTGCTTGAGGATCTCAATGGGTGGCCTTAACTCCAGGTTACTCGTTTGGAATCCTCTGATAAACAAGCAGAGATACGCACCAGATGAATCTATCAAGCACCTTGCTTATGCTGTTTCACTATATGCATATGGCTTTCTTGAAGGCACGATTGAGTATAAAATTATTCACGTTTACAAGCAGAATTTCTCTCAAAGAACCCTTTCATGGTCTTTGTATACATCCTTTGAAAGGGAATCGGCTCAATCAGGGACCTTTGATGCTAATGTGCCAAAAATTTGACCAAAATATGTTGTGAACGATGGAATTTTATATTGGATAGGATGGGAAGGCCTAACTTCATCCAGGCAGCATCAATAATTGCTTTCAATCTACGTCAAAGAATGTTTTACGAGGCCATCATACTTGCAGAAGTAAAATGTGATTATCTTTCACTAGCTCAATTCAACGATGGAGTAGGTTTTGTTCCATATCACAATATCGACTTCACAAGGCAAATCATGGTTTGGCAGATCAAAAGTGATTGGGACCATAATCTGAATTGGGAGAAGATAGTGAGGATTTCTGGTTTTAATATTCCATACACTTCAACATTGTTCATTGGGAAGGACATCCTATCAGTAATGGAGGCTAGAAGTGGCCACAGGGCTTTGAATGACATTGAAGGTACATATGTTATCATTTCAAGACTCAAGTACAAGGAAGGAAGGAGGGAGAATATGTTACACCACACTTGGCAGGAGCACGTGTATGTGAAAACAATCACACTCCACTCTGAAGGGCTCTTCGATATTTAGTTTACAATTAAAATGTTTCCCTGCCATATTGAGACATGCATTTTCTGCTATTTTTGCTGTTGTTGCTGTTTCCCGAATTTAGTTTATGCCGTTTGTTCTTAGGGGTGTTCAGGACTTATGTTTATTTTGATATCATAAAATGTGGTCGGGTAAGTAATATCTTATTGAAATGGATGTTCATTTTGATTTCATGAAATGTGACCAGGTAAGTAATATCCTATTGAAACTAATCACAACTCAAACCCTTTTAAGCGTTGGGTAAATGATCCATATCATGTATTTGGCATACCAAAAGTCATGTTGTTTTGCATAACTATAAAAGTAGACTATCGAATAATAAAACAAATTTTACCTTGATTCTGATAATGACGAAGGCATCAAAATTTTAATCATGATTTTTACACAGTAAGTCATTTCTTTTCTCAGTAAGACATAGTTAACTCATGACATACAAGTACACATTTTGAGGAATGCAAAGTTTGTTGCCGATTAAATAGAATTAGGAATGCTTTTAAAAAATGAGGGGAATTAAAACTATGGAAACTAATCAATGCAACAAAAGTGACAAAAACAATTGCCATTTTGTTCACAATTGTCAACCCTCAATTTTACTTAATGAAACAGATTGGTATTAGGATACAAAATGAAATGGAAATGAATAACACTAACATAGATGTAAATAAACCACATTGTTATTCATTGGAAAAAATTACATTGAAAAAGAGACCCATAAGTAATCCAACTACTAAATTAAGGTTGCAAATGATGTAGTAGATGTCCATAGTTAGTGGAACACATGGTCATTTAAAGCTACATGCCAAAAACTTGAATGCACGTTTTAATGCTATTTGGGATGGCATGAATAGTATATGGACTACTAGATAAGTAATCATTGCAAGAAAATTATTTTGATAAAATAAGGTTCTACAAGGAATCACTAAATGAAGAAATATATGTTAAAA
Organism: Arachis hypogaea; assembly: GCF_003086295.3. Taxonomy (NCBI): domain Eukaryota; kingdom Viridiplantae; phylum Streptophyta; class Magnoliopsida; order Fabales; family Fabaceae; genus Arachis; species Arachis hypogaea. Next base: position 108,532,467 of record NC_092055.1, read on the forward strand.
GTACAAATGCATGCCTTCAGATTTTGCTAGAATAAATGTGCATGAGTATGCTTGATTGTAGGTTTTAGATTGCAGCAACCCATAGACAAAACACAAAATAGAGACAATGATATCAAGAATCTAAGATAATTCACAGAAGCTAAAGATCTAATATACAAAACAACAAACGAATTGTGAGTCAAAGAAAGCTCAAAGCAAGTAAGTATATTGAACTTGCTGGTTTGAAAAATTCTTACCTATAGTAGAATACACTTGAAAAACCAGTTTATCCCTTCATAGGATGGAAAGTGGAACAAAGCTGAACGAGAAGGAGATCCGTGTACATTATGTAGTAGCACAAAATGCAGTTAGCAACCCCAAAAGGACACCTCTTTTAGAGATCCGCAACGATACAAGAAGCAACATTGAAGGTAAATATAGTTGCTAGTCATTAAAAATAGATATGTTACTATTAATATGTGATCTTGTGGAAAGCCTCAATAGGATCTAGAAAAATTATTGTTTCCTTCAATGTAAGGGTCATGACTTCATACTTTCAACTTAACAATGGAGGGAACATAAATCTTTACATACACAGAATTCTATTACTGTCCAGTATTAATTCTTTTTTACAATTTTATCAGTTGACAACACCTGTGGTGACTTTAAGGATAAGAAAGGTTGATGAATATTGTGGCATTGGATGGACAGGGTTCAAAAATAGAGCAAGTCATAGTTCTTTATCTTATGAAACTACTCAATGGGAAGAAAGAAGGGAGATTCCACCTTCAGGTAGGCACAACTTAACATTATTTAATTTTATAACTAAAAAGTATTGATGGAAGAAAAGTGGGCATCCTATGAGGTTTTAATAACACCGTGCATCTAAGCATTATTATAGCCTCGGAGGATTTTGGATAATATAGGTGTTGTTATACCTATTTAATTCAAATATTTTAGGACTGGTTGCAGCTATCTCAATGATTATAAAGGAACATCCATGTAGAAATTTAGATACTATAGTCACAGTTGGTTTTGAAACAAGAATTATTGTTGCAGAATCCATATACACTTAGAAATGGGTAACAAAAAAGTCAAACAACGGAGGATTTAGCACCAACTAGGTACCAATTTAGTGGCACAAGTTACTCCATCAAGAGGTGATGATCAAAACAACCAGATTTGTAGTAGAACAGTTACATGTTTAAATCTGTAACACTATAAAGGTTACTTCTATGAATATATGACACAAAGAATGCTAGGATGGAGCGAGCATACAAGATAACTAGGAAAAGAAAGTGTATGGGCTTTGCTTGCCAACAAGGTAAATCTAACATAGTTTATACATGTATCATATGAACTAATAGCTTTCTTTGTGATTTTGAGCAAGAAAAAAAACTTGCATTAGAATGAGAATAAGGATTCCAGAAACTCAAAAAAAAAAAAATTATCTGCTATATAACATCTTATACATCTCAAAAGAATAGAGATTTCATTACATATCCAACCATTTTACTAATTGATAAAGCGTGAATAGTTAGTTTTATTAGTTGTCTTAGATGTATAAGAAGTTTCTTATCCAATGGATTGATCCAAGAAATAGCATCCATGCCTACATGAAATTAACATATCTATACAATATCCCAAATAGAATATGTATAGCCGTTTCAAAATTTGTTCAATTATGATAAACCATTATTTTATGATTTATATTGTGTTTAATTGAGTGGTTTTATCAAGTCTTTACCTACTTATTCATATAGATTGCATGAATTTTATAATTCCTTCCTAGTATTGTTTATGGTTGAAAACTTGCTTCCTAGAAACCTTTAATTAGTACATTTTAATTCTCCTTTATACCATTCGATGTCGTGATCCATGTGTTAAGTGTTTCAGGCTTCATAGGGCAAGAATGGCTTAGAGAATGGAGAGGAAGCTTGCAAAATTAGAAGGAACACAAGAAACCAAGGAGATGACCAGCGAATACTGACGCGATCGCCTGGCTCACGCGAGCGCGCGAAATGAAGAAATCGCAGCAACGCGAACGCGTGCCTGACGCAAACGCGTGGATTGGAGTCTGCACGAGTGACTCGAACGCGTGGAAAACGCGTACGCGTGACCTGTGCGATCTGCAGAAATAACAGAATACGCTGGGGGAAATTTTGGGCTACGTTTTAACCGAGTTTTCGGCCCAGAAACACAGACTAAAGCTAGGGAACATGCAGAGACTCAACACGCATCCACACACATTCAGATACATCGATATTAGGATTACTTTTAGTTTTAGATCAGAATCTAGATTAACTTTACATTGATAGTTTATGCTTTCGCTTTGGATTTTGGATGCTGAAGAGTCATTACCTCCGTGAAGACATCACTTTAGTTTGTTTCCATATTCCTTTACTCTTATTAGTTGCTCATTGACACTATTCAAATAAGTATGTTGCATTTTGGATTTATTAATATATAGAGTTACTTTTATTTTTAATTAATTTTAAATATCTATTTTATTTCATTTAATTATGTCTTCTTATATTTTTATGAGTATTAATTCCATGTCAATGGAGTAGATTTTCTACTTGACATGGGGGTTGATTAAGAGGAGACACTTGAGTTGGAATGCTCAAGTGCTTAGTTAAATTGGACGTTGTTGGCTAATCCTGTACCTACTAACACTAGACCTTTCCAAGGGAGAGAACTAGGATTTGCGGGTAAGAGTTAGCTCAATCACTTGACTTTCCTTTATTTAGTAAGGGTTAACTAAGTGAAAACAACAACCTATTTACACTACACTTGAGAAGATTCCAACAAGGATAGAACTTCCAATTAATCATTCCCCCAGTCAAGATCTTTTAATATAGAATATCAATAATTGTTCTTAGTTTATTTTTATTGCTTTAATTTACAATTATTTTTACTCATTACCAAAACTCAACTTTTCTGGAAAACTTCTAGTTAATAAAATAGCACGCTTTCCTGCAACTCATTGGGAGACGACCTGGGACTCATACTCCCAGTATTTTTATTTCTAAAATTTGTGACAACCCTTTTTAAATTGGTGAGGCAGAATTTAGCTGGTTAAGGGGCTATACTTGCAACGCATTTCTCTTATTAAGATTCTCTTAATTGGTCTAACTTTTGCCATGCATCAATTTTTGGCGGCGTTATCGGGGAGTTGCAATAGTGTGCTAGATTATTAATCAGTGTACATATTTTATTTTTATTTGCACATTTTATTTTTATTTCTGTTACCATGAGCTATATGTATTTCTCATTGAATGACGCGTTCACTGCCTGATCCGAGCTTAGCCGCTTTTGATCCTGAAATTGAAAGAACTCTTTCACATATTAGGCGAGCTCGACGTCGGTTAGCCTTTGAGGGTGGTGAAGTGATTGTTATCGATTCACCAGTCTCATCTGAGGGAGAATCTAAACCGCCATCTGAGAGTGAGACAAGCTCCTTTACTACTGATTCAGTTGATTCACGTGCAGGTAACATGGCAGAACCTAGGAGAATTACTCTCCAAGAAGCTGGAGCCCCAGATTTCACACTGCAACCTTATCAAGTGCATCATCCAAATCTGGCTGCAGATTTTGAATTGAAGACTGCACTAATAAACTTGATGCCCGAGTTTCATGGCTTACCTGCTCAAGAGCCTATTAAGCACCTTAGGGATTTCTAGACAGCCTATTCTACTGTTAGGCGTAATGGTGCAGATGAAACTTCTATTCTGTTAACTGCCTTCCCGTTTTCTCTTGAGGGAAAGGCAAGGGAGTGGTACTACTCCCAACCTGAAGCGACTGTTACCAACTGGGATACACTCAGGAGAGAATTTTTGGAAAAATACTTTCCAGCTGAAGTCACAGATAGACTGAGAAAAGAGATCTCCTGCATTGTTCAAGGTGACTCAGAGACTCTTTATGAATACTGGGAGCGTTTTAAGAACCTTCTAGATGCATGCCCCCATCACATGATTGACAGATTAGTGTTGATCAGCTACTTCACTCAAGGCATGAACCCCCAGGATAAGACCACACTGGATGGTGCTAGTAATGGGTATATGAAAAAGTACAGGACCGCAGATGAAGCATGGAAACTGATCAGCGACTTAGCTGAGTCCACTAGGAATCATAGGCAGAGGCGCAGGCACTCAAAAGCTATTGCAGAGGTTTCCTCTAGCATTGAGACTACTGCTCTTACACAGAGTATATGTGAAATGACCAACCTACTGAAGCAAATGCAGTTGAACCAACAACAACAAGCTCAGCCTCACCCACCACAACAGAGCCAACACTTAGTTCCCCAAAGAGTATGCGGAATCTGTGCTGATTATAGTCATTATACTGATGAATGTCCGCAACTCCAACAGGAAGACAACACTGTGGCAGCTACTCATAACTTCTATGACCGCCTGAATGAATGATACAATTAACAAGGCGGCAATTACAACCAAGGTGAAAACCATAACCAAGGATGGCAGGATAACTCCAACCATAATTGGAGGAAAAACTATAACAGAGGAGGCAGAGATAACAATGGAAACCAGAGGTGGAATAACAATAACAGACAGCAGAATCAGAACCAGCCTTACAGAGCACCTCACCTAAGACAATCTCAAGGATTCCAGCACAACCAACAACAGGTTCCTCAGATCACTTATTCTAATTCCTCATCAAATGACGAGATGCTCCGTTCTCTTGCACAAGGACAACAAGACATGCAAACACAGCTGAACTCTACTTTAAATGGTCTGACTGCCACTTTACAAGCTCTCGTCTCCCGGCTAGATTCATCACCTAATTCCACCAATCAACCTTCAAGCTCCAGTGGAATTTCCTCTCAACCCCTACCTAATCCCAAAGGTGGCATCAATGCTATCACTTTAAGGTCCGGAACCACATTGAAGGAGAGGAACCAGCAGAAGCCAAGCTCACCAGAACACGTCCCAGCTGAGGATGTAGTGGAAGTGGAAGATGCTGAAGAGGAAGAGGACGTACAAAACATAGTTGAAGAAGAAGCAGCTCGACCACAGAACGAAACACTAAAGGATGCAGAAGCTGCAAGTAACGCCCTTCCTATCCCATTCCCACAACTTGCAAGGAAGCCCAGAAAGCAGATGGAACTTGACCCCAAAATGGTAGAAATATTCAAAAAGGTTGAGGTAACTGTTCCCCTTTTTGATGTTATTCAGCAGGTACCTAAATATGCAAAGTTTCTAAAGGATTTGTGCATACATAAAGATAAAATTAATGAATTAGAAACTATTCCTTTAGGTAGTTCTATATCTTCTTTAATGGGAGGTATACCTGAAAAATGTAGTGATCCAGGTCCATGTATGGTTAACTGTACCATTGGAGGTGTAATATTTTCTGATTGCATGTGTGATTTAGAAGCGTGTGTTAGTATAATTCCATTGTCTATATATGATACCTTGAGGCTCCCTCCCTTAAAAAGGTCGGCAGCTCGTTTTGTGTTAGCAGATAAAAGCATTATTACAGTAGTTGGAATTGCTGAAGATGTATTAGTGAGCATTAAGGGGATCACATTTCCTATTGACTTCTATATCTTGGAAATGCCCCCTAATGACTCAGGAAGACCATCATCAATCCTGTTTGGAAGACCATTCCTGAAAACTTCGAAGTTCAAACTGGATGCATTCTCAGGAACTTACTCCTTTGAGATAGATGGCAGAACAGTGAAATTCAATTTAAATGAAGCTATGAAGCACCCTCCAGAAGATCATTCTATCTTCCAATGCGATATCATTGATGAAACGGTAGCTGAAGTTCACCAAGAAGAAATGGAAGAGAAGCACATGGAGTAAGGTCCAAGTGTGGGGACACTTTCTGAAAACAATGAAGACCCTTTGCCATTATCACCAGCCCCGGATGATCCAGAGCCTAGCTATGAGCAGAAATTAGAATTAAAGCCCCTCCCTCCACACCTCAAGCATGCTTACCTTAAGGATAAACAGAAGTTCCCAGTTATCATTGCACGGGAACTCACCTCTCAACAAGAAGAGCAACTGCTCAGTGTGCTGAGAAAACATAAGAAAGCAATTAGATGGAGCTTGGAGGATATAGTAGGCATCAGCCCTCAAGTTTGTAAGTACAGAATATTCTTAGAAGACGGAGCAAAGCCTATCCATCAGCCTCAAAGAAGATTGAATCCCACCATCTTAGAATTTGTCAAGAAAGAAGTAACCAGACTACTTGAAGGAGATATCATTTACCCCATCTCAGATAGTGAATGGGTCAGTCTAGTACAAGTGGTGCCCAAGAAATCTGGAGTTACAACAGTAAGAAATGAGCATGGAGAACTCCTGACAACTAGAGTGCAGAACTCATAGAGAGTTTGCATTGATTATAGGCGTCTCAACCAAGCCACTCGCAAGGATCACTACCACTTGCCATTCATTGATCAGATGCTTGATCGCTTGTCAGGTAAATCCTATTACTGCTTTTTAGATGGTTATACAGGCTACTTTTAAATTCATATAGCTCCTGAAGATCAGGAAAAGACTACTTTTACATGTCCTTTTGGAACGTATGCTTATAAGAGAATGCCCTTTGGCTTATGCAATGCACCAGTGGTGCATGAAATTGTGATCTCTAAAATGGCGCCAAAAACTTAGTACGCACGTTCATAATCTCAATTCTTTTTCACAACTCCGCACAACTAACCAGCAAGTGCACTAGTTCGTCCAAGTAATAAACCTTACGTGAGTAAGGGTCGATCCCACTGAGATTGTCGGCTTGAAGCAAGCTATGGTCATCCTTGTAAATCTCAGTAAGGCAGATTCAAATGGTTATGGGATTTTGATAATTAAAATATAATTAAAATATAAAATAAGATAGAAATACTTATGTAATTCACTGGTGAGAATTTCAGATAAGGGTATGGAGATGCTTTGCTCCTTCTGAATCTCTGTTTTCCTACTGCCTTCATTCAATCATTCATACTCCTTTCCATGGCAAGCTTTATGTTGGGGGATCACTGTTGTCAATGGCTACCGTCCGTCCTCTCAGTGAAAATGGTCCAAATGTGCTATCACCGCACGGCTAATCATCTATCGGTTCTCGATCATGTTGGAATAGGATCCATGGATCCTTTTGCATCTGTCACTACGCCCAACACTCGCAAGTTTGAAGCTCATCACAGTCATCCCTTCCCAGATCCTACTACCACAGACAAAGTTTAGACTTTTCAGACCTTAGGAATGGCCACCAATAATTCTAGCCTATACCACGAAGACTCTGATCGTGAACCAGGAGGCTAAGAGATACACACTCAAGTTATTGCAGATAGAACGGAAGTGGTTGTCAGGCACGCGTTCATAGGTGAGAATGATGATGAGTGTCACGGATCATCACATTCATCAGGTTGAAGTGCGAGTGAATATCTTGGAATAAGAATAAGCTTGAACTGAATAGAAAAACAATAGTACTTTGCATTAATTCATAAAGAACAGCAGAGCTCCACACCTTAATCTATGGGGTGCAGAAACTCCACCGTTGAAAATACATAAGTGATGAAGGTCCAGGCATGGCCGAATGGCCAGCCCCTAAACTTGATCAAGAGATCAAAAGTGATACAAAGATAGTCTCAAAAATGATCAAAAGATTGTGAAATAAATCACTAAAAATAGTTTTTATACTAAACTAGTAACTAGGGTTTACAGAAATGAGTAAATGATGCAGAAATCCACTTCTGGGGCCCACTTGGTGTGTGCTTGGGCTGAGCATTGAGCTTTACACGTGTAGAGACTTCTCTTGGAGTTAAACGCCAGGTTGCAGCCTATTTGTGGCGTTTAACTCTAGTTTGTAACCTGTTTCTGGCGTTTAACTCCAGAATAGGGCAGGAAGTTGGCGTTTGAACGCCAGTTTGTGTCATCAAAACTTAGGAAAAGTATGGACTATTATATATTTCTAGAAAACCCTAGATGTCTACTTTCCAATGCAATTGAGAGCGCGCCAATTGGGTTTCTTTAGCTCCAGAAAATCCACTTCGAGTGCAGAGAGGTCAGAATCCAACAGCATCTGCAGTCCTTTTTTAGCCTCTGAATCAGATTTTTGCTCAAGTCCCTCAATTTCAGCCAGAAAATACCTGAAATCATAGAAAAACACACAAACTCATAGTAAAGTCCAGAAATGTGAATTTTGCATAAACACTAATAAAAACATAATAAAAACTAACTAAATTATACTAAAAACTACCTAAAAACAATGCTAAAAAGCGTATAAATTATCCGCTCATCACAACACCAAACTTAAATTGTTGCTTGTCCCCAAGCAACTGAAAATCAAATAGGATAAAAAGAAGAGAATATACTATAAATTCTAAAATATCAATGAAACTTAGCTCCAATTAGATGAGCGAGACTAGTAGCTTTTTGCCTCTGAATAGTTTTGGCATCTCACTTTATCCTTTGAAGTTCAGAATGATTGGCATCTATAGGAACTCAGAATTTAGATAGTGTTTTTGATTCTCCTAGTTTAGTATGTTGATTCTTGAACACAGCTACTTTATGAGTCTTGGCCGTGGCCCTAAGCACTTTGTTTTCCAGTATTACCACCGGATACATAAATGCCACAGACACATAACTAGGTGAACCTTTTCAGATTGTGACTCAGCTTTGCTAGAGTCCCCAATTAGAGGTGTCCAGGGTTCTTAAGCACACTCTTTTTGTTTTGGATCACGACTTTAACCGCTCAGTCTCAAGCTTTTCACTTGACACCTTCACGCCACAAGCACATGGTTAGGGACAGCTTGGTTTAGCCGCTTAAGCCAAGTTTTTATTTCTGTGGGCCCTCCTATCCATTAATGCTCAAAGCCTTGGATCCTTTTTATTTTTCCCTTGCCTTTTGGTTTAAAGGGTTACTGGCTTTTTCTGCTTACTTTTTCTTTTTCTTTTATTTTTCGCCATTTTTTTTCGCCATATTTTTTTCGCAAGCCTTATTTTTCACTGCTTTTTCTTGCTTCAAGAATCAATTTTATGATTTTTTAGATTATCAATAACATTTCTCCTTTTCCATCATTCTTTTAAGAGCCAACAGTTTTAACATTCATAAACAAAAAATTCAAAAGACATATGCTCTGTTCAAGCATTCATTCAGAAAACAAAAAGAATTGTCACCACATCAAAATAATTAAACTAATTTCAAGGATTAATTCGAAATCATGTAATTCTTGTTCTTTTGTGGTTAAAACATTTTTCATTCAAGAAAGGTGATGGATTCATAGGACATTCATAGCTTTAAGGCATAGACACTTAAACACTAATGATCATGTAATAAAGACACAAACATAAATAAACATAAAGCATAGAGAATGAAAACAGAAAAAATAAATAGGCAAGGAGATTAAGAAACGGGTCCACCTTAGTGAGGGTGGCGTCTTCCTCCTCTTGAAGAACCAATGGTGCTCTTGAGCTCCTCTATGTCTCTTCCTTGCCTTTGTTGCTCCTCCCTTATAGCTCTTTGATCTTTTCTAATCTCATGGAGAATGATGGAGTGCTCTTGGTGCTCCATCCTTAATTGTCCCATGTTGGAACTTAATTCTCCTAGGGAGGTGTTAATTTGCTCCCAATAGTTTTGTGGAGGAAAGTACATCCCTTGAGGCATCTCAGGGATTTCATGATGAGGAATTTCCTCATGCTCTTGTTGAGGTCCATGAGTGGGCTCTCTTGTTTGCTCCATCCTCTTTTTAGTGATGGGCTTGTCCTCTTCAATAAGGATGTCTCCCTCTATGACAATCCCAACCGAATTGCAGAGGTGACAAATGAGGTGAGGGAAGGCTAACCTTGCCAAAGTGGATGACTTGTTAGCCACCTTGTAGAGTTCTTGAGGTATAATCTTATGAACTTCCACTTCCTCCCCAATCATGATACTATGGATCATGATAGTCCGGTCTATAGTAACTTCAGATCGGTTGCTAGTGGGAATGATTGAGCGTTGGATGAACTCCAACCATCCTCTAGCCACAGGCTTAAGGTCATGCCCTCTCAATTGAACCGACTTGCCTCTTGAGTCAATTTTTCATTGAGCTCCTTCCACACATATGTCCATGAGGACTTGGTCCAACTTTTGATCAAAGTTGACCCTTCTAGTGTAGGGGCGTGCGTTTTCTTGCATCATTGGCAAGTTGAATGCCAACCTTACATTTTCCAGACTGAAATCTAAGTATTTCCCCCGAACCATTGTAAGCCAATTCTTTGGATTCGGGTTCATACTTTGATCATGGTTCCTAGTGATCCATGCGTTTGCATAGAACTCTTGAACCATTAAGATTCCGATTTGTTAAATAGGATTTGAGAGAACTTCCCATCCTCTTCTTCTGATCTCTTGTCGGATCTCCGGATATTTGCCCTTTTTGAGCTTAAAAGGGACCTCAGGGATCACCTTTTTCTTGGCCACAACTTCATAGAAGTGGTCTTGATGGACCTTTGAGATGAATCTTTCCATCTCTCATGACTCAGAGGTGGAAGCAATTGCCTTCCCTTTCCTCTTTCTTGAGGTTTCTCTGGCCTTAGGTGCCATAAATGGTTATGGAAAAATAAAAGCAATGCTTTTACCACACCAAACTTAAAAGGTTTGCTCGTCCTCGAGCAAAAGAAGAAAGAAAGTAGTAGAAGAAGAAGAAGAAAATGGAGCAGGGATGAAGAGGTAGGTGGGGTTTTTGGGAAAGAGTGGATGGATGTAATTGGTGAAGAGGTGATGGGTAAGGGTGATGGAGGTGATTGGTGAAGGGTATTTGGGAAAGAGTGTTATGAAAATGTGTGAAGAAGAGAGAAGTGGGGTAGGTGGGGATCCTGTGGGGTCCACAGATCCTGAGGGGTCGAGGACTTATCATCCCTGCTCTATTTAGGCGTGTAAATGCCCTTAGAGTGCAATCCTGGCGTTTAACACCAGACTGCTGCTTGTTTCTGGCGTTAAACGCTAGCTTTTCTCCCTTTCTTGGCGTTTAACACTAACTTGGTACCCTGTTCTGGCGTTAAACGCCAGTCTGGTGCCTGTTTTTGGCGTTTAACGCCAGCTTGATGCTTCTTTCTGGCGTTAAATGCCAGTCTGATGCTTCTTACTGGCGTTTAAATGCCAGTAAGCTTATCCTCCAGGGTGTGCTATTTTTAATGCTATTTTTCATTCTGTTTTTGATTTTTTAGTTGTTTTGGTGGCTTCACATGATCATCAACCTACAAAAAACATAAAATAACAATGGAAAATAAATAGATATAATTAAATAACATTGGGTTGCCTCCTAGTAAGCGTTTCTTTAATGTCAATAGCTTGACAGTGAGCTCTCATGGAGCCTCACAGATAATCAGAGCAGGGTTGGGGCCTCTCAACACCAAACTTAGAGTTTGATTGTGGCTTTCCAACACCAAACTTAGAGTTTGGTTGTGGCCTCCCAACACCAAACTTAGAGTTTGAATGTGGGAGTTTTGTTTGACTCTGTATTGAGAGAAGCTTTTCATGCTTCCTCTCCATGGTTACAGAAGGAGAACCTTGAGTCTTAAATACAAGGTAGTCCTCATTTAACTGAAGGACCAACTCTCCTCTGTCAACATCAATCACAGCTTTTGCTGTGGCTAGGAAGGGTCTGCCAAGGATGATAGATTCATCCATACACTTCCCAGTGTCTATGATTATGAAATCAGCAGGGATGTAGTGGCCTTCAACCTTTACCAAGACATCCTCTACAAGTCCATAAGCCTGTTTCCTTGAATTGTCTGCCATCTCTAGAGAGATTCTTGCAGCTTGTACCTCAAGGATCCCTAGCTTCTCCATCACAGAGAGTGGCATGAGGTTTATACTTGACCCCAGGTCACACAGAGCCTTCTTAAAGGTCATGGTACCTATGGTACAAGGTATGAAGAATTTTTCGGGATTCGATTTCTTCTGAGGTAATGTCTGCCTCATTAATGCATTCAGTTCATTGGTGAACAAGGGGGGTTCATCCTCCCAAGTCTCATTACCAAATAACTTAGCATTCAGCTTCATGATTGCTCCTAGATATTTTGCAACTTGCTCTTCAGTGATGTCTTCATCCTCTTCAGAGGAAGAATATTCATCAGAGCTCATGAATGGCAGAAGAAAGTTCAATGGAATCTCTATGGTCTCTGTATGAGCCTCAGATTCCTTTGGTTCCTCAAAGGGAAACTCCTTTCTATCCAGAGGACGTCCCATGAGGCTTTTCTCACTGGGACTCACGTCCTCCTCACTCTCTCCAGGTTCGGCCATGTTGATCATGATTATGGCCTTGCACTCTCTCTTAGGATTTTCTTCTGTATTTCTTAGGAGAGTACTGGGAGGAGTTTCAGTAATCTTCTTACTCAGCTGACCCACCTGTGCCTCCAAATTTCTAATGGAGGACCTTGTTTCATTCATGAAATTTAGTGTGGTCTTGGATAGATCAGAGACTATGGTTGCAAGGCCAGAATGGCTCTGTTCAGAATTCTCTGTCTGTTGTTGAAAAAATGATGGAAAAGGCTTGCTATTGCTAAACCTATTTCTTCCACCATTATTGTTGAAGCCTTGTTGAGGCTTCTGTTGGTCCTTCCATGAGAAATTTGGATGATTTCTCCATGAAGGATTATAGGTGTTTCCATAGAGTTCTCCCATGTAATTCACCTCTGCCATTGCAGGGTTTTCAGGATCATAAGCTTCTTCTTCAGAAGATGCTTCTTTAGTACTGTTGGATGCAGCTTGCAATCCATTCAGACTCTGAGAAATCATATTGACTTGCTAAGTCAATATTTTGTTCTAAGCCAATATGGCATTCAGAGTATCAATCTCAAGAACTCCCTTCTTTTGAGGCGTCCCATTATTCATAGGATTCCTCTCAGAGGTGTACATGAACTGGTATTTGCAACAATTTCAATGAGTTTCTAAGCTTCTGCAGGGGTTTTCAGATGAAGAGATCCTCTTGCAGAATGGTCTAATGACATTTTTGACAACTCAGACAAACCATCATAGAATATACATATGATGCGCCATTCTGGAAGCATGTCAGTAGGACACCTTTTGATCAATTGCTTATATCTTTCCCAAGCTTCATAGAGGGACTCACCTTCCTTCTGTCTGAAGGTTTGGATTTCCACTCTAAGCTTGCTCATCTTTTGAGGTAGAAAGAATTTGGCCAGGAAAGCACTGACCAGCTTTTCCCAAGAGTTCAGGCTTTCCTTAGGTTGTAAATCCAACCATGTTCTAGCTCTGTCTCTTACAGCAAAAGGGAAAAGCATAAGCCTGTAGACCTCGGGATCAACTCCATTGGTCTTGACAGTGTCATAGATTTGTAAGAATTCAGCTAAGAACTGATGAGGATCTTCCAATGGAAGTCCATGAAACTTGCAATTCTGCTGCATCAGAGAAACTAATTGAGGCTTAAGTTCAAAGTTGTTTGCTCCAATGGCAGGAATTGAGATGCTTCTTCCACAGAAGTCAGAAGAAGGTGCAATGAAGTCACCAAGCATCTTCCTTGTATTGTTGGCATTGTTGTTATTTGGTTCGGTCATGTCTCCTTCTTTTTCGAAAATTTCTGTCAGGTCCTCTCCAGAGGGTTGTGCTTTAGCTTCTCTTAGTTTCCTCTTAAGAGTCCTTTCAGGTTCAGGATCAACTTCAATAAGAATGTCTTTGTCCCTGTTCCTGCTCATATGAAAAAGAAGAGAACAGAAAAGAATAGGAATCCTCTATGTCACAGTATAGAGATTCCTTTATGTGAGTAGAAGAAGAGAAGAATAGAAGAAGGAGAAGTGAAAAATTTGAACACAGTGAAGAAGAGGGGTTTCGAATTTTGAGTGGAAGAGGAGTATTAGTAGATAAATAAATAAATAGAAAGAGATGAGAGAGAGAGAATTTCGAATTTTAAAAAGAATAAAAGGAAAATATTTTTTTATTTTAATTATTAGTTAGAATTCGAAAATTAAAAAGAGAAATAAAATTAAAATTAAAATTTGAAACAATTAGTTAATTAAAAAGAATTTTGAAAAGTGGGTAGGAGTTTTCGAAAATTAGAGAGAGAAAATTAGTTAGGTGGTTTTGAAAAAAATATGATTGAAATAGAAAACTTTTAAAATCAAACCAAAAAGTCTAGTTAATTGAAAAAGATTTGAAAATCAAATTTGAAAGGATAAGAAGTTAGAAAAGATTTTGAAAATTGATTTTTTGAAAAAGATATGATTGAAAATTATTTTGAAAAAGATTTGAAAAGGAAATTAAAAAGATTTGATTTTTGAAATTAAAGTTGATTACTTGACTAACAAGAAACTAAAAAGATATGATTCTAGTGTTTAAAGATTGAACCTTTCTTAATAGGCAAGTAACAACTTAGAAATTTTTGAATCAAAATATTATATGTTAGTGAGATTTTCGAAAATATGAAGTAAGAATAAGAAAAAGATTTTGAAAATCAATAAAAAAAATTTCAAAAAATATGTAAAAAATAAATGAAAAAGATTTGATTTTTGAAAAAGATTTGAAAAGATAGAATTTTGAAATTGAAATTGACGAGTAAAATAAGGAAAGATATATTTTTTATTTTTGGATTTTTAGTAAAGAGAGAGAAAAATACCAAATTGAAACAAAACATAAAAATTATGAATCAAAACAACTAATGCATGCAAGAACACTTTGAATGTCAAGATGAACACCAAGAACACTTTGAATGTCAAGATGAACACCAAAACTTATTTTTGAAAATTTTTAAGAAAAGAAAAATATGCAAGACACTAAACTTAGAAATTTTCAAACTTTAGACATTAACAAATTGAAAATGCATATGAAAAACAAGAAAAGACACAAAACATAAAAATGCAAAGATCAAACAAAGAAGATCATCAAGAACAACTTGAAGATCATGAAGAACACCATGCCTGAGTTTTCGAAAATTTTCAGGAAATTAAAAGGATGCAATTGACACCAAACTTACAATTTGGCACTAGACTCAAACAAGAAACACAAAATTATTTTTTGGTTTTATGATTTTATTAACTTTTTTTGTATTTTTCGAAAATTATTTGGAAAAAGAAAAATAAGGATTTCAAAATTTTTAATGAGAATTCCAGGAATCATGCAATGTTAGTCTAAAGCTCCAGTCCAGGAATTAGACATGGCTTACTAGCCAGCGAAGCTTTCAGTGAAAGCTCCGGTACAAAACACTAGACATGCCCAATGGCCAGCCAAGCTTTAGCAGATCATTACATACAACAGCTAATTTGCTGAGAAAGACAAAGAAACCCTTCTAAGGATAGTTGAAACCTCGGTCCAAAAGATTAGACATGGCTTAACAGCCAGCCAGGATTCAACATATATCATGAAACTCTAGAATTCATTCTTAAAAGTTCTGAAGAACATAGAATAATTTATTTTTTTGAAAATTTTTTTTCAAAATTAAAAATAATAAAAACAAAAAGCTTAAAATTAAAATAAAATTACCTAATCTGAGCAACAAGATGAACCGTCAGTTGTCCAAACTCGAACAATCCCCGGCAACAGCGCCAAAAACATGGTGCACGAAATTGTGATCTCTAAAACGGCACCAAAAACTTGGTACGCACGTTCATAATCTCAATTCTTTTTCACAACTCCGCACAACTAACTAGCAAGTGCACTGGGTCGTCCAAGTAATAATCCTTACGTGAGTAAGGGTTGATCCCACGGAGATTGTCGGCTTGAAGCAAGATATGGTCATCCTTGTAAATCTCAGTCAGGCAGATTCAAATGGTTATGAGATTTTGATAATTAAAATATAATTAAAATATAAAATAAGATAGAAATACATATGTAATTCACTGGTGAGAATTTCAGATAAGCGTATGGAGATGCTTTGCTCCTTCTGAATCTCTGCTTTCCTACTGCCTTCATTCAATCATTCATACTCCTTTACATGGCAAGCTTTATATTGGGGGATCACCGTTGTCAATGGCTACCGTCCGTCCTCTCAGTGAAAATGGTCCAAATGCGCTGTCACTACACGGCTAATCATCTGTCGGTTCTCGATCATGTTGGAATAGGATCTATTGATCCTTTTGCGTCTGTCACTACGCCCAACACTCGCGAGTTTGAAGCTCATCACAGTCATCCCTTCCCAGATCCTACTCGGAATACCACAGACAAGGTTTAGACTTTTCGGATCTCAGGAATGGCCGCCAATAATTCTAGCCTATACCACGAAGACTCTGATCGTGAACCAAGAGGCTAAGAGATACACACTCAAGCTATTGCAGATAGAACGGAAGTAGTTGTCAGGCACGCGTTCATAGGTGAGAATGATGATGAGTGTCACGGATCATCACATTCATCAGGTTGAAGTGCGAGTGAATATCTTGGAATAAGAATAAGCTTGAATTGAATAGAAAAACAATAGTAATTTGCATTAATTCATGAAGAATAGCAGAGCTCCACACTTAATCTATAGGGTGTAGAAACTCCGCCGTTGAAAATACATAAGTGATGAAGGTCCAGGCATGGCCGAATGGCCAACTGATAAACCCCGATTTTATGGTTTATCTTGTGCTTATTTTGGGGGATTTTATCAATATTTCTCATACTTATTCGCAAAAAATGCATGGTTTTGTGTTCACTTCCCAATATTGCTCCATGATGGAAAATATTCTTATTTTGCCTTAAAATTGCCATATTTTAATCCTCTTATATTGCTATTCAATTCCGTGATATATTTGTTGAGTAATTTAAGAAATTATAGGGTAGGAATGACTTAGAAGAGAGGGAGAAAGCATGTACAAAAAAGGAGGAACATGAAGAATTGAAATCTTGGGAAAAGCAGCATCGGCGCGCCTGCAAACTCCACGCACACGCGTGGATGGGATTGGCTGGAAGCGGCGTGCAAGGATGGATACATCCGCGCGGATCAGAAGATTCCTATCGACGCGCACGCGCACTTGGCGCGCACGCGTGGATCGCAAAAGCAATCGGCGCGCACGCACGCATGGCGCGCACGCGTGGGAAGCTGCATGGTGCGCAGAAATTGTGATTACACTTTGATTATGTAAAATTCATTGTTCTTTCTTTCCCTGGTGATGGCGCCAAAAACATGATGCCAATACCATGGTTCACAACTTCGCACAACTAACCAGCAAGTGCACTGGGTCGTCCAAGTAATACCTTACGTGAGTAAGGGTCGAATCCCACGGAGATTGTTGGTATGAAGCAAGCTATGGTCACCTTGCAAATCTCAGTCAGGTAGGGTTAAATGTGATTGGATTAGATAATTAAAAGATAAATAATAAAGGATAGAAATACTTATGTAATTCATTGGTGAGAATTTCAGATAAGCGAATAGAGATGATTTTCGTTCCTCTGAACCTTTGCTTTCCTGCTGCCTTCATCCAATCAGTTTTACTCCTTTCCATGGCTGGCTTTATGTGATACATCACCATTGTCAATGGATACTTTCGGTCTTCTCTCGGGAAAATGATCCAAATGCCCTGTCACGGCACGGCTAATCGTCTGGAGGCATCACCCTTGTCAATGGTTTCACCTTATCTTCTCAGTGAAAATGATCAACGCACCCTGTCACGGCACGGCTATTCATCTGTCGGTTCTCGATCATGCTGGAATAGGATTTACTATCCTTTTGCGTCTGTCACTAACGCCCAGCACTCGCGAGTTTGAAGCTCGTCACAGTCATCCAATCATTGAATCCTACTCGGAATACCACAGACAAGGTTTAGACCTTCCGGATTCTCTTGAATGCCGCCATCATTCTAGCTTACACCACGAAGATTCTGATTAAGAGATCTAAGAGATACTCATTCAATTCTAATGTAGAACGGAAGTGGTTGTCAGGCACGCGTTCATAGGGAATGATGATGATTGTCACGTTCATCACATTCAGGTTGAAATGCGAATGAATATCTTAGAAGCAAAATAAGATGAATTGAATAGAAAACAGTAGTACTTTGCATTAATCTTTGAGGAACAGCAGAGCTCCACACCTTAAGCTATGGAGTGTAGAAACTCTACCGTTGAAAATACATAAGTGAAAGGTCCAGGCATGGCCGAGAGGCCAGCCCCCAAAACGTGATCACAGGATCAAAATACACTCCAGGATCCCGGATGTCTAATACAATAGTAAAAGGTCCTATTTATAATAAACTAGCTACTAGGGTTTACAGAAGTAAATAATTGATGCATAAATCCACTTTCGGGGCCCACTTGGTGTGTGCTTGGGCTGAGCTTTAACTTTCCACGTGCAAAGGCCATTTGTGGAGTTGAACGCCAGGTTTTGATCCATTTCTGGCGTTCAACTCTGGTTTTTGATCCCTTTCTGGCGCTGAACTCCAGAATTGGGCAGAGAGCTGGCGTTGAACGCCAGTTTGCGTCGTCTATTCTTGGCCAAAGTATGAACTATTATATATTTCTGGAAAGCCCTAGATGTCTACTTTCCAACGCAATTAGAAGCGTGCCATTTGGAGTTCTGTAGCTCCAGAAAATCCACTTTGAGTGCAGGGAGGTCAGAATCCAACAGCATCAGCAGTCCTTCTTCAACCTCTGAATCTGATTTTTGCTCAAGTCCCTCAATTTCAACCAGAAAATACCTGAAATCACAGAAAAACACACAAACTCATAGTAAAGTCCAGAAATGTGAATTTAACATAAAAACGAATGAAAACATCCCTAAAAGTAGCTAGATTCTACTAAAAATATACTAAAAACAATGCCAAAAAGCGTATAAATTATCCGCTCATCACAACACCAAACTTAAATTGTTGCTTGTCCCCAAGCAACTGAAAATCAAATAGGATAAAAAGAAGAGAATATACTATAAATTCCAAACTATCAATGAAACATAGCTCCAATCAAATGAGCGGGACTTATAGCTTTTTGCCTCTTGAATAGTTTTGGCATCTCACTTTATCCATTGAGGTTCAGAATGATTGGCATCTATAGGAACTCAGAGTTCAGATAGTGTTATTGATTCTCCTAGTTCAGTATGATGATTCTTGAACACAGCTATTTTATGAGTCTTGGCCGTGGCCCTAAGCACTTTGTTTTCTAGTATTACCACCGGATACATAAATGCCACAGACACATAATTGGGTGAACCTTTTCAGATTGTGACTCAGCTTTGCTAAAGTCCCCAATTAGAGGTGTCCAGGGTTCTTAAGCACACTCTTTTTTTGCTTTGGACCTTGACTTTAACCGCTCAGTCTCAAGTTTTCACTTGACACCTTCACGCCACAAGCACATGGTTAGGGACAGCTTGGTTTAGCCGCTTAGACCAGGATTTTATTCCTTTAGGCCCTCCTATCCACTGATGCTCAAAGCCTTGGGATCCTTTTTATTTGCCCTTGCCTTTTGGTTTTAAGGGTTATTGGCTTTTTGCTCTTGCCTCTTGGTTTTAAGAGCTTTTGGCTTTTTCTGCTTGCTTTTTCTTTTTCTTTCTATTTTTTTTCGCCTATATATTTTTTTTTCTGCAAGCTTTGTTCTTTGCTGCTTTTTCTTGCTTCAAGAATCATTTTTATGATTTTTCAGATTATCAAATAACATGTCATCCTAGTCATCATTCTTTCAAGAGCCAACATATTTAACATTCTTAAACAACAACTTCAAAAGACATATGCACTGTTCAAGCATTCATTCAGAAAACAAGAAGCATTGTCACCACATCAATATAATTAAGCTAAGTTCAAGGATAAATTCAAAATTCATGTACTTCTTGTTCTTTTGAATTAAAACATTTTTCATTTAAGAGAGGTGATGGATTCATAGGACATTCATAACTTTAAGACATAGTTACTAACTACTAATGATCATGTAATGAAGACACAAACATAGATAAGCACATAGCATAGAAAACGAAAAACAGAAGAAATAAGAACAAGGAATGAATCCACCTTAGTGATGGTGGCGTTTCCTTCTTGAGGAACCAATGATGTCCTTGAGCTCTTCTATGTCTCTTCCTTGTCTTTGTTGCTCCTCCCTCATTGCTTTTTGATCTTCTCTAATTTCATGAAGGATAATGGAGTGCTCTTAATGTTCCACCCTTAATTGTCCCATGTTGGAACTTAATTCTCCTAGGGAGGTGTTGATTTGCTCCCAAAAATTCTGTGGAGGAAAGTGCATCCCCTGAGGTATCTCAGGGATCTCTTGATGATGAGCTTCTTCATGTGCCTGTTGAGATCCATGAATGTGCTCTCTTGTTTGCTCCATCCTTTCTTAGTGATGGGCTTGTGAGATGAATCTTTCCGTCTCCCATGGCTCAGAGGTGGAAGCAATTGCCTTCCCTTTCCTCTTTGAGGTTTCTCTGGCCTTAGGTGCCATTAATGGTTATGGAAAAACAAAAAGCTTATGCTTTTACCACACCAAACTTAGAATGTTGCTTGCCCTCGAGCAAAATAAGAAAGAATAGAAGAAGAAGAAGAAGAAGATATGGAGGAGATGGAGGGATGTGTGTATGGATGTGAGTGGTGAATGGAAAACAGAAGGGATGATCATGAATGGAGAGAGAGGGTGAGGTGGGTGGGGATCCTGTGAGGTCCACAGATCCTGAGATGATCCTGTGGTGTCCACAGATCTTGAGGTGATCCTGTGGTGTCCACAGATCCGGAGGTGTCAAGGATTTACATCCCTGCACCAAATTAGGCATGTAAAATGCCCTTGCACACAACTCTGGGCGTTCAGCGCCAGGTTGGTACCCATTTTGGGCGTTCAACACCCATTTGTTGGCCATTTCTGGCGTTGAACGCCAGAACCATGCTTGTTCTGGGCATTCAGCGCCCAGACACTGCCCATTTTGGGCGTTCAGCGCCAGAACCATGCTCTGTTCTGGCGTTGAACGCCAGGCAGGTGCTTCCTCCAGGGTGTGATTTTTCTTCTACTGTTTTTGATTCTGTTTTCAATTTTTCTCTTTATTTTGTGACTCCACATGATCATGAACCTATAAAGACATATAACTAAGAAAAATATAGTTAGATACATAAAAATTGGGTTGCCTCCCAACAAGCGCTTCTTTAATGTCAATAGCTTGACAGTGGGCTCTCATCGAGCCTCACAGATGTTCAGAGCATTGTTGAGACTCTCCAACACCAAACTTAAGAGTTTGGATATGGGAGTTCAACACCAAACTTAGAGTTTGGTTGTGGCCTCCCAACACCAAACTTAGAGTTTGACTGTGGGGGCTTTGGTTGACTCTGCTTTGAGAGAAGCTTTTTCTGCTTCCTCTCCATGGATGCAGAGAGAGATCCTTGAGTTGTAAATACAAGGTTGTCCTTATTTAATTGAAGGATCAATTCTCCTCTGTCCACATCAATCACAGCTCTTGCTGTGGCTAGAAAAGGCCTTCCTAGGATGATGGATTCATCCTCTTCCTTTCCAGTATCCAAGACTATGAAATCAGTAGGGATGTAAAGGCCTTCAACCTTTACTAACACGTCCTCTACTTGTCCATAAGCCTGTTTTCTTGAATTATCTGCCATCTCTAATGAGATTCTAGCAGCTTGTACCCCATAGATTCCCAGTTTCTCTATTACAGAGAGGGGTATGAGGTTTATTCCTGAACCAAGGTCACACAGAGCCTTAAAGATCATGGTGCCTATGGTGCAAGGTATTATGAACTTTCCAGGATCCTGTCTCTTCTGAGGCAATGTCAGTTGATCCAGATCACTTAGTTCATTGGTGAACAAGGGAGGTTCATCTTCCTAAGTCTCAATACCAAATAATTTGGCATTCAGCTTCATGATTGCACCAAGAAACTTGGCAGTTTCCTCTTCAGTAACATCCTCATTCTCTTCAGAAGAGGAATACTCATCAGAGCTCATGAAGGGCATAAGGAGGTTCAATGGAATCTCTATGGTCTCTAGATGAGCCTCAGAGTCCTTTGGTTCCTCAGAGGGAAGCTCCTTATTGACCACTGGACGTCCCAGGAGGTCTTCCTCCTTGGGATTCACGTCCTCTCCTTCCCTTACAGGTTCGGCGATGGTGCTTATGTCAATGGCCTTACACTCTCCTTTTGGATTCTCTTCTGTATTGCTTGGGAGAGTACTAGGAGGGATTTCAGTGATCCTTTTACTCAGCTGGCCCACTTGTGCTTCTAAATTTCTAATGGAAGACCTTGTTTTATTCATGAAACTTACAGTGACCTTAGATAGATCAGAGACTAAGTTTGCTAAATTAGAAGTATTTTGTTCAGAGTTCTCTGTCTGTTGCTGAGTGGATGATGGAAAAGGTTTACTATTGTGAAACCTGTTTCTTCCACCATTTTTAAAGCCTTGTTGAGGCCTTTGATCCTTCCATGAGAGATTTGGATGATTTCTCCATGATGGATTATAGGTGTTTCCATAAGGTTCACCTAAGTAATTCACCTCTGCTATTGCAGGGTTTTCAGGATTATAAGCTTCTTCTGCATTAGAAGCCTCTTGAGTACTGTTAGATGCAGCTTGCATTCCATTCAGACTCTGAGAAATCATATTGACTTGCTGAGTCAATATTTTATTCTGAGCCAATATGGCATTCAAAGTATCAATTTCAAGAACTCCCTTCTTCATAGGCGTCCCATTATTCACAGGATTCCTCTCAGAAGTGTACATGAACTGGTTATTAGCAACCATGTCAATGAGTTCTTGAGCTTCTGCAGGCGTTTTCTTTAGGTGAATGGATCCACCTGCAGAAGTATCCAATGACATCTTTGATAGCTCAGATAAACCATCATAGAATATATCCAGGATGGTCCATTCTGAAAGCATGTCAGAAGGACACTTTTTGGTCAACTGTTTGTATCTTTCCCAAGCTTCATAGAGGGATTCACCTTCCTTCTGTCTGAAGGTCTGAACATCCACTCTAAGCTTGCTCAGATTTTGAGGAGGAAAGAACTTGGCTAAGAAAGCCGTGACCAGCTTATCCCAAGAGTTCAGGCTGTCTCTGGGTTGAGAGTCCAACCAGATTCTAGCTCTGTCTCTTACAGCAAATGGGAAAAGCATGAGCTTGTAGACTTCAGGATCTACTCCATTAGTCTTAACAGTATCACATATCTGCAAGAATTCAGTTAAGAACTGAAAAGGATCTTCAGATGGAAGTTCATGAAACTTGCAGTTCTGCTACATCAGAGAAACTAATTAAGGTTTCAGCTCAAAGTTGTTTGCTCCAATGGCAGGAATGGAGATGCTTCTTCCATGTAACTTGGAATTAGGTGCAGTAAAGTCACCAAGCATCCTCCTTGCATTATTATTATTTTCGGCTGCCATCTCCTCTTTCTGTTCGAAAATTTCTGAAAGGTTATCTCTGGATTGTTGTATTTTAGCTTCTCTTAGTTTCCTCTTCAGAGTCCTTTCAGGTTCTGGATCTGCTTCAACAAGAATGTTCTTGTCCTTGCTCCTGCTCATATGAAAAAGAGAGAACAGAAAAATAATAATAATAGGGGCCCTTTTTACCACAATATAGAGGTCCCAGTGTGAGTAGAAGAAAAGAAGAAGAAGGAATTCGAACACAGATGGAAGAAGGGGTTCGAATTTGGGTGGGATGAAGTGTTAGTAGATGAATAAATAAATAGAAGGAGATGAGAGAGAGAAGGAGAATTTTCAAAAATAATTTTTTGAAGAAGAGTTAGTGATTTTTGAAAATAGTTTTTGAAAAAGGTTAGTAATTTTCGAAAATAAAAATCAAAAATTAAAATAATTACTTAATTAAAAAGAGATTTTGAAAAAGGGGGAAGATATTTTCGAAAATGAGAGAGAGAGAGAGTTAGTTAGGTGGTTTTGAAAAAGATAAGAAACAAACAAAAAGTTAGTTAGTTAGTTGAAACAAATTTTGAAAAGATAAGAAGTTAGGAAGTTAGAGAAGATATTTTGAAATCAATTTTTTTTTAAAAAAATAAGATAGGAAGATATTTTTGAAAATATATGATTGAAATTAGTTTTGAAAAAGATTTGATTTTTAAAATCACAATTAATGACTTGATTCACAAGAAATCACAAGATATGATTCTAGAACTCAAAGTTTGAATCTTTCTTAACAAGCAAGTAACAAACTTGAAATTTTTGAATCAAAACATTAATTGGTGATGTTATTTTCGAAAATATGATGTAAAATTAGGAAAAAGATTTTTTTAAAAAATATTTTTGAAATTTTCAAAAATAACTAAGAAAAATGAAAAAGATTTGATTTTTGAAAAAGATTTTGAAAAAGATAAGATTTTTAAATTGAAAATTTGATTTGACTCATAAAAAAAACTTGATTTTAAAAATTTTTGAAAAAGTCAAATCTAATTTTCGAATTTATGAGAGAGAAAAAGGGAAAGATATTTTTTTGATTTTTGAATTTTTATGATGAGAGAAAAACAAGAAAAATGATGCAATGCATGAGAATTTTAGATCAAAACATGTGATGCATGCAAGAATGCTATGAATGTCAAGATGAACACCAAGAACACTATGAAGATCATGATGAACACCAAGAACATATTTTTGAAAAATTTTTAATGCAAAGAAAACATGCAAGACACCAAACTTAGAATTCTTTAATGCTTAGGCACTGAGAATTCAAGAATGCATATGAAAAACAAGAAAAGACACAAAACATGCAAATGCAAAGATCAAGCAAGAAGACTTACCAAGAAAAACTTGAAGATCATGAAGAACACTATGAATGCATGAAAATTTTTGAAAAATGCAAGATACACATGCAATTGACACCAAACTTATAACATGACTCAAGACTCAAACAAGAAACACAAAAAATATTTTTGATTTTTATGATTTTCTAATTTTTTTGGATTTTTCGAAAAAATTAATTGAAAAAGAAAAATAAGGATTCCAAAATTTTTAATATGAATTCCAGGAATCTTGCCATATTAGTCTAAAGCTTCAGTCCAGGAATTAGACATGGCTCACTAGCCAGCCAAGCTTTCAAAGAAAGCTCCAGTCCAAAACACTAGACATGGCCAATGGCCAGCCAAGCTTCAGCATGTAAATCAGGAACAGCAGCAGGTGGATTAGCAACAACTAGCTTGCTCTTGATAACAAATTGCAAGCCTCAGTCCAAATAAATTTAGACATGGCTTTACAGCCAGCTAGGCTTCACATGCTTCATGAGACACTAGAATTCATTCTTAAAAATTTTGAATAAAATTTTTGAAAACATTTTTATTTTTTATTATTATTTTTTTTTCGAAAACAGATGAGAAAATTTTTGAAAGATTTTTTTTTGAAAATTTTTTTGAAAAGAAAACAAAAAGAAAATTACCTAATCTGAGAAACAAGATGAACCGTCAGTTGTTCAAACTCGAACAATCCCCGGCAACGGCGCCAAAAACTTGGTGCGCAGAAATTGTGATTACACTTTGATTATGTAAAATTCATTGCTCTTTCTTTCCCTGGTGATGGCGCCAAAAACATGATGCCAATACCATGGTTAACAACTTCGCACAACTAACCAGCAAGTGCACTGGGTCGTCCAAGTAATACCTTACTTGAGTAAGGGTCGAATCCCACGGAGATTGTTGGTATGAAGCAAGCTATGGTCACCTTGCAAATCTCAGTCAGGTAGGGTTAAATGTGATTGGATTAGATAATTAAAAGATAAATAATAAAGGATAGAAATACTTATGTAATTCATTGGTGAGAATTTCAGATAAGCGAATAGAGATGCTTTTCGTTCCTCTGAACCTTTGCTTTCCTGCTGCCTTCATCCAATCAGTCTTACTCCTTTCCATGGCTGGCTTTATGTGATACATCACCATTTTTAATGGCTACTTTCGGTCTTCTCTCGGGAAAATGATCCAAATGCCCTGTCACGGCACGGCTAATCGTCTGGAGGCATCACCCTTGTCAATGGTTTCACCTTATCCTCTCAGTGAAAATGATCAACGCACCCTGTCACGGCACGGCTATTCATCTGTCGGTTCTCGATCATGCTGGAATAGGATTTACTATCCTTTTGCGTCTGTCACTAACGCCCAGCACTCGCAAGTTTGAAGCTCGTCACAGTCATCCAATCATTGAATCCTACTCGGAATACCACAGACAAGGTTTAGACCTTCCGGATTCTCTTGAATGCCGCCATCATTCTAGCTTACACCACGAAGATTCTGATTAAGAGATCTAAGAGATACTCATTCAATTCTAATGTAGAACGGAAGTGGTTGTCAGGCACGCGTTCATAGGGAATGATGATGATTGTCACGATCATCACATTCAGGTTGAAGTGCGAATGAATATCTTAGAAGCGAAATAAGATGAATTGAATAGAAAACAGTAGTACTTTGCATTAATCTTTGAGGAACAGCAGAGCTCCTCACCTTAATCTATGGAGTGTAGAAACTCTACCGTTGAAAATACATAAGTGAAAGGTCCAGGCATGGCCGAGAGGCCAGCCCCCAAAACGTGATCACAGGATCAAAATACACTCCAGGATCCCGGATGTCTAATACAATAGTAAAAGGTCCTATTTATAATAAACTAGCTACTAGGGTTTACAGAAGTAAATAATTGATGCATAAATCCACTTCCGGGGCACACTTGGTGTGTGCTTGGGCTGAGCTTTAACTTTCCACATGCAGAGGCCATTTGTGGAGTTGAACGCCAGGTTTTGATCCATTTCTGGCGTTCAACTCTGGTTTTTGATCCCTTTCTGGCGCTGAACTCCAGAATTGGGCAGAGAGCTGGCGTTGAACACCAGTTTGCGTCATCTATTCTTGGCCAAAGTATGGACTATTATATATTGCTGGAAAGACCTGGATGTCTACTTTCCAACGCAATTGGAAGCGCGCCATTTTGAGTTCTGTCGCTCCAGAAAATCCACTTTGAGTGAAGGGAGGTCAGAATCCAACAGCATCAGCAGTCCTTCTTCAACCTCTGAATCTGATTTTTGCTCAAGTCCCTCAATTTCAGCCAGAAAATACCTGAAATCATAGAAAAACACACAAACTCATAGTAAAGTCCAGAAATGTGAATTTAACATAAAAACTAATGAAAACATCCCTAAAAGTAGCTAGATTTTACTAAAAACATACTAAAAACAATACCAAAAAGCGTATAAATTATCCGCTCATCACTGCACGTGACCTCATTAAAGGAAATCGTGCCTGGTGATTTCTGAGGCTCATCAGGCCCAATTTCAAGCTGTTTCTGCATGGAAAAGACCCAAGGATGCTAGGGAGAAAGGGGGGATCAATCATTTTACACTAAGACATAATTTTAGCTAGTTTTTGGTTCTTTGTTGATTCTAGAGAGAGAAACCCTTGTTCCTCTCTAGATCTAGTCTTAATTTGATCTTCCGTTGTTGGATTGTGAATTGGATCTTGTTAATTACTAGTTTTAATTGTTCAATTTAAATTCCTTGTTACAATTTTGCTTATATCTTGTGATAGTTTATGAATTCTTGTCAATTGTCATTTTATACCCATTTCATGAATGTTGTGAATCTTGACTTGTTGATGTTGCACTGATGATTTCTATGTTTAATCTTGTTGTTTGGATGATTGTAAGTTGATAATTGTTAGTGGGTACTTGTAGATTTCAATTTAATTGCTATTTTGGACATGTCTTTTGTTAATGCTTACTAAGTGTTTGATGAATTATTTACTTTGATTATGGAGTAGTCTTTTTCACTCTTGGCCTAGGTCAAGGGAATTGGGTAAACTTGAGTCATTGGGTCTAATGGATTTGATGATTTGGGAGCCCTTGGTGGTCAATTTGATACTCATTGATGCCAACCCACTACTAATCTAATTAGTAGGTAAGTTGGGACTTATGGGTTGATGTGATCAAAGCCATTTGACGTACTTCAAGTCTAGGAGTAGATATCACGTACTTCAGACTTTGAGGGTAGACTTAATGAGCTTGGTTCCTCATAATTGTCAAGATATGGTTGTTAGACAAGGATGGTGACCCCAATTCCCATGTCTAGCCAAGAGTTGCTTTTATTATTCATATTTGAAAACCAATTTTCTCAATTCTTTGCTTTAGTTATAGTTACTTGCTTGGTTTATAATAGAATTAAGTGGAATGTTGCTTGTTCATTGGAATTGCTCATGTTTTGCTTAGTTAATTGAATTAGCTTGTTGCAATTTAAGATTACTTGCTTGTTAAGATTCCCATTTATTTTCATGCTCATAACTCACAACCCTGGATTTCTAACCAATGTTGAAGCACATGTTTGCCCATTCCTTGTGAGACGACCCGAGGTTTGAATACTTCGGTTATTTCTATTGGGGTTGAACTTGTGACAACCAAATCCCTCTTTTAAATTTGACCCCCGAGGATTGTTGTTGGTAGAGCTATACTTGCAACGCGGTTTTATTGGAGAAAAATCTTTACCAATACACCCTTGGGAGCCCGTCAAATTTTTGGCGCCGTTGCCGGGGAATAGTTGCAACATATGCCTTGATATTGGTTATGTAAATATATGAATATTGTAGATATTTTACCTCTTTCAATACTTAGCTATAGTTTAGATTTCTTTTACATTTGTGCTATGACTTTCAAGTTTGATGACTCGGTCTCAACCGAATTCTAGCTTAGCCAATTTTGATCCCGAGATCGAAAGAACTTTGTTACACACTCGGCAAGCTAGACGGCAGTTGGACTATACGCCTAGTACTTCGGCCTCTCTTGAGGAAAATACCGAATCACTAGATGTCACCGAGAGTGACTTGGAGTCCACTACTTCCTATTCTTCTGTTGACACTACTAATACATCTTTGCATCCTACAGGTGAGCCACACATGGCGGAGCCACGCCGGATCACTTTACATGAGCAAGGAGCTCCAGATATCATACTTCAACCGTTGCAAGCAAGGTATCCTAACCTTGATCAAAACTTTGAGTTGAAGAGTAGCTTGATAAATCTACTTCCTAAGTATCATGGGTTGCCGGGTCAAGACCCCATCCGACATTTGAAGGATTTTCAAGTTGCTTGTTCTACGGCTCGAAGGCATGGAGCTGATGAGGTAGCTATCATGGTTTTTGCCTTCCCTTTCTCTCTTGAAGCGCAAGCAAAAACATGGTTCTACTCGCTACCGGATGAGATTGTGACTAATTGGGATTTCTTGAGAAGAGAGTTTCTTGATAAGTTCTTCCCATCGGAGAAGACCGACTACATCCGAAAAGAGATTTCGGGTATAATGCAAAGAGACCAAGAGAGTTTGTACGAGTATTGGTCTCGATTCAAGAGGTTATTGGAGTCATGTCCACACCACGGAATGACCACTCACTTGCTCATTAGCTACTTTACCGGAGGTCTTTGTGCGGAAGATAGAAGATTGCTCACCGCTTCTAGTGGCGGTTCCCTTTCGAAAAACAAGACGGAGGGAGAAGCTTGGAATTTGATAAAAGATGTTGCTGAAGCTACACAACACATAAGGGTGAGAAGTAATCCTCTCAAGGGTGTGGTAGAACCATCCCCCTCTAAAGCAAGTCTAACCAAAGCACTTGGGGACATGACCACCATCCTTACACAAATCCAAAGGGATCAAAAGGAATACTACTCCATCCAAGCCGTCCAAGCCCCACCTCCGGTTGCTCAACTTGAAGGCCCTCCTAGAATTTGTGGTTTGTGCTCTAGCACCACACATTACACCGACCAATGCCATCAAATTCAAGAGGAACATGCTCTTGTGGTGGCCAATGTGAATTACAACAACCGTCCACCCTACCCTTCTCAAGGTCAAAACAACTACCATCAAGGTGGCAATCAACATCAAGGGTGGAGAGATAATGCACAAGGAAGCAATCAAAACCAAAGGTGGAACAACTCTTCTTCTCATCACAACAACAACCAATCTTCATCCCAATACCACCACAACAACACCAACTACCAAGCCAACCAAGGCCACTCCAACCAAAACCAAAACAACTACACCAAATACCAAGCACCACACCATAGACAACAAAATCAAAACCAAACTCCTCCATCTTCCAACAATCAAGTTGATGAGCTTAGAGCCGCTATGGAAAAACGAGATGAGAGCAACAAGGCTCAATTCGAGGCCTTGAATACTCAATTGGCCAACCTCACCAACATGCTTTCAAAGATGAACATGTCAAGCCAATCACCAACCCCCAATAACAACACCAATCAACCCTCAAGTTCCTCTAACCTTCCATCCCAACCCCAACCAAACCCAAGAGGCGGTCTCAATGCCATCACTCTACGGTCGGGGACTACATTAGAGAAGATACCTCTAAGGGTCATGGGAGAAATTCATGAGGAAGAGGTTGTTGTTGAAGCTCCACATGAAGAAGAGGTGGTAGACAAAAGGCATGAGGAAGAAGGAGTAAACCTCAAGGAACCCAAGAGGAAAGCTATAGTGGATGAGTCAATTCCTATTCCATTTCCTTCCATGGTGAAGAAGGCGAAGAAGACACCGGAGTTTGATTTGAACATGCTTCAAATGTTCAAAAAGGTTGAGGTAACCATACCACTCCTTGATGCTATTCAAAAAATTCCAAAGTATGCAAAATTTTTGAAAGACTTGTGTACACACAAGGATAGGATAGGAGAATTGGAGACATTATCCTTGGGTAGTTCAATTTCTTCCTTGATGGAACCTATTCCAAGAAAATGTGGTGACCCTGGACCGTGCTTAGTGTCTTGTTGTATTGGTGGATACACTTTTCATGATTGTATGTGTGACTTGGGAGCTTGTGTAAGCATCATGCCACTTTCTATCTATGTGCGGTTGAATTTAGCTCCATTAAAGAAGTCGGTGGCGAGGTTTGCCTTAGCCGATAAAAGTGTGATCACAGTGATGGGGATAGCGGAAGATGTATTCGTGGTAATTAAGGATTTGGTTTTTTCGGTTGACTTTTACATCCTTGAAATGCCTCCAACAGAAAATAGAAGCTCCTCCTCCGTTCTACTTGGTAGGCCCTTCCTCAAAACCTCCAAATTCAAGTTAGATGCCTTCACCGGTATATATTCCTTTGGAGTTGGAGATAAGACTATCAAGTTCAATTTAGAGGAAGCTATGAAACATCCTCCCGAAAAACATTTCGTGCTCCGATGTGATGTGATTGATGAAGTGGTAGCGAAAGTGCAAGAAGAAGACCATGACAAGTTGTGCTACCCCATTGTTGAGGAGGCAGATGACCAAGAAGATGAACATGAAGAAGTTGTTGAGAATGAATCCCATGAGATTGATGAAAAGGAACCTCAACTTGAGATAAAAAGTGAATTGAAGCCCCTTCCATCTCATTTGAAGTATGCTTTCTTAGAGGATAACCAAAGGTTTCCGGTCATTATTGCTAGTGAGCTCTCAAGTGAAGAAGAGGGAAAGCTCCTAGATGTTCTAAGAAAGTACAAGAAAGCAATAGGATGGAGCCTAGCGGATATTGTGGGAATTGACCCCCGCAAGTGCATGCATAGGATATTTCTCCAAGATGGAGCTAAGCCGGTTAGGCAACCACAAAGGAGGCTCAACCCAACCATCATCGATGTAGTGAAGAAAGAGGTCACCCGATTACTGGATGCGGATATCATATACCCAATTTTCGACAGTGAGTGGATGAGCCTGGTTCAAGTTGTCCCCAAGAAGTCGGACATCACAACGGTCAAGAAGGACGACGGTGAAATGGTCACTAAAAGAGTACAAAATGCGTGGCGAGTATGTATTGACTACAGAAGATTGAACGCCGCCACACGGAAGGACCATTACCCCTTACCCTTCATCGATCAGATGCTAGACCGCTTGGCAGGTAAATCTCACAACTGCTTTCTTGATGGATTTACTGGCTACTTCCAGATACATATTGCTCCTGAAGATCAGGAGAAGACCACGTTTACTTATCCGTTTGGCACCTTTGCCTATAAAACGATGCCATTTGGACTATGTAACGCACCTGCTACTTTTCAGCGGTGCATGACGAGTGTCGATCTAATGGAGAATTATCTGGAGGTCTTCATGGACGACTTCAGCGTTTATGGTACTTCATTTGATTTTTGTTTAGAGAGCTTGGCTGGTGCATGAAATTGTGATGTCCAGGCTCGAACAATCCCTGGTAATGGCTCCAAAGCTTGGTGCTTTGATCTTAATTCATAATTGTCACAACTTCGATACAACTAACCAGCAAGTGCACTGGGTCGTCCAAGTAATACCTTACGTGAGTAAGGGTCGAATCCCACGGAGATTGTTGGTATGAAGCAAGCTATGGTCACCTTGTAAATCTCAGTCAGGCGGATATAAAATAATCATGGGGTTTTCGAATAATAAATAATAGAATAGGGATAGAGATACTTATGTAAATCATTGGTAGGAATTTCAGATAAGCGAATGGAGATGCTTTCGTTCCTCTGAACCTCTGCTTTCCTGCTATCTTCATCCAATCAGTCTTACTCCTTTCCATGGCTGGCTGTATGCAAGGGCATCACCGTTGTCAGTGGCTACATCCCCTCCTCTCAGTGAATAATATGCTCACGCACCCTGTCACGGCACGGCTATTCATCTGTCGGTTCTCGATCATGCTGGAATAGGATTCACCCTCCTTTTGCGTCTGTCACTAACGCCCAGCACTCGCGAGTTTGAAGCTCGTCACAGTCATTCAATCATTGAATCCTACTCAGAATACCACAGACAAGGTTTAGACCTTCTGGATTCTCTTGAATGCCGCCATCATTCTAGCTTACGCCACGAAGATTCTGGTTAGGAGATCTAAGAGATACTCATTCTAGCTTAATTCATGTAGAATAGAAGTGTTTGTCAGGCACGCGTTCATAAGGGAGAAGGATGATGAGCGTCACACATAATCATCACCTTCATCACGTTCTTGGGTGCGAATGGATATCTTAGAAGCGAAATAAGAAGAATTGAATAGAAAACAGTAGTACTTTGCATTAATCTTTGAGGAACAGCAGAGCTCCACACCTTAATCTATGGAGTGTAGAAACTCTACCGTATGAAAATACATAAGTGAAGGTTCAGGCATGGCCGAGATGGCCAGCCCCCAAAACGTGATCAAAGGATCATAAGGTAATCCAAAGATACCTAATACAATAGTAAGAGGTCCTATTTATAATAAACTAGCTACTAGGGTTTACATGAGTAAGTATTTGATGTATAAATCCACTTCCGGGGCCCACTTGGTGTGTGTTTGGGCTGAGCTTAAGTGTTGCACGTGCAGAGGCCATTTGTGGAGTTGAACGCCAGTTTTTGTGCCAGTTTGGGCGTTCAACTCTGGTTTTGGATCCTTTTCTGGCGCTGGACGCCAGATTTGGGTAGAAAGCTGGCGTTGAACGCCAGTTTACGTCGTCAATTCTTAGCCAAAGTATGGACTATTATATATTTCTGGAAAGCCCTGGATGTCTACTTTCCAACGCAATTGGAAGCGCGCCATTTTGAGTTTTGTAGCTCCAGAAAATCCACTTTGAGTGCAGGGAGGTCAGAATCCAACAGCATCAGCAGTCCTTTTTCAACCTCTGAATCTGATTTCTGCTCAAGTCCCTCAATTTCAGCCAGAAAATACCTGAAATCACAGAAAAATACACAAACTCATAGTAAAGTCCAAAAATGTGAATTTAACACAAAATCTATTAAAAACATCCCTAAAAGTGACTAGATTCTACTAAAAATATACTAAAAACAATGCCAAAAAGCGTATAAATTATCCGCTCATCATTGGCCAAGGTCCTAGCTAGATGTGTTAACACTAACCTTGTCTTAAATTTTGAAAAATGTCACTTTATGGTACAACAAGGTATAGTGTTAGGACATGTAGTATCTCATGAAGGCATTTCTGTAGACCCGACCAAGGTCGATGTTATCACCACTTTGCCTTACCCCTCATCCGTGAGGGAGGTCCGCTCGTTTTTGGGACATGCAGGATTTTATAGGCGCTTTATGAAGGACTTCAGCAAGATTGCTTTGCCATTGTCGCGCCTACTCCAAAAAGATGTGGATTTTGAGTTTGATGGTGGATGTGTAAAGGCTTTTGAAGAGCTAAGGAGAGTTCTTACCACGGCACCGATTGTGCGAGGCCCCAACTGGACATTGCCATTTGAGATAATGTGCGATGTGTCAAACTATGCTGTGGGTGCTGCGCTTGCACAGCGCGATGGTAAACTCCCTTATGTCATTGCTTACTCTTCTAAGACACTAGATGCGGCACAATCCAACTATACCACTACTGAAAAAGAACTCCTAGCTATTGTTCATGCTTTAGATAAATTCAAATCTTATTTGCTAGGTTCAAAGATAGTGGTATACACGGATCATGCAGCTTTAAAGTACTTATTGACAAAGAATGAGTCAAAGCCTAGACTCATACGTTGGATCTTGCTTTTGCAAGAATTCGACATTGAGATTAGGGACTGGAGTGGATCTCAAAACCTGGTTGCGGATCATTTAAGCCGCATTGAGAATTTAAAAATTGATCCATTTCCGATCAATGACTCATTCCCATTGGATAGTTTGCATGCTGTATCGGATAGCTTTCCTTGGTTTGCCCCAATGGCGAACTACTTGGTTGCAAGAATCTTCCCTCCCAACTTTTCAAAAAATCAAAGGGACAAGTTGAGGAGTGATTCCAAATACTATATTTGGGATGACCTTCACTTGTGGAAGAGGGGCGTAGACCAAGTAATTCGAAGATGTGTCCCGGAGTCTGAATTCTAACCAATTCTTGAAGCTTGTCATTCGTCCGAATGTGATGGCCACTTTGGCCCACAAAGGACCGCTAAAAAAGTGTTGGATTGTGGATTCTGGTGGCCAACCTTATTCAAGGATGCTAACCGGTTATGTGTGTCCTACCATCAGTGTCAGAAGTCAGGAAACGCATCCCAAAGGGATGAAATGCCTCAGCAACCTATGTTGTTCTGTGAGATATTTAATGTATGGGGCATTGACTTTATGGGACCGTTTCCCAACTCTAGTGGGTATCTGTATATTCTGTTAGCGGTTGACTACGTGTCAAAGTGGGTAGAGCCGTACCTACCCGCCTTGACGATGCCAATGCAGTTGTTTCTTTCATTAGGAATCACATTATATGCCGTTATGGGTCGCCACGAGAAATCGTGAGCGACCAAGGATCCCACTTTTGTAACAGGAAGGTAGAAGCATTACTCAAGCGCTATGGAGTGTCGCATAAGGTTGCTACTGCTTATCATCCGCAAACAAATGGACAAGCAGAAGTGTCCAACTGGGAAATCAAGAGAATCTTGGAGAAAGTGGTCAATCCACAAAGAAAAGATTGGAGCCTCCGGTTAGGAGATGCACTATGGGCGTATAGAACGGCCTACAAGACTCCGATAGGGACGAGTCCTTTCCAAATCGTCTATGGTAAGGCATGCCACCTTCCGGTGGAGATTGAGCATCGAGCCTATTGGGCGGTAAAGTAGTGCAACATGGATTTAGCCAAGGCGAGTGAAGCTAGGAAGTTACAACTAGAAGAGCTTGAGTGTTTGAGAAGCGAGTCATATGAGAATGCCCGAATCTACAAGGAAAAGACTAAAGCATTCCATGATCATCACATCTGGAAGAAGGACTTTCAAGAAGGTGATGAGGTCCTCCTCTACAACTCAAGGCTCCGATTTATGCCTGGCAAGCTCCGCTCTAGCTGGGAAGGACCTTTCAAGGTGAAGGAGATAAAGCCCTACGGAGTGGTAGAATTGTTTGATCCCAAGAGTGAAGCAACTTTCAAAGTGAATGGACATAGAGTGAAGAAGTATCATGGTTGCAAGCCCCCAAGAGAGTTAGAGGTGTACATATTGGAGGATGCACCAAGGAAAGAGGAAGCTTAAGAAAAGGACCGTCCAACTTAAGGACGTTAAAGAAAAGTGCTTGGTGGGAGGCACCCCACCGTGGTAAGATCTTCCTTGTTTATACCATCTTTAGTTTATTGTGAATTTTGTTATCCTTTGATGATTGATTGAATGCTTAGAAATGCTAGCTTTGTTGATTTTATTGGGTAGGTAGAATGTTCATGTAGATAGGATGTGAAAAAGATAAAGAAAACAAAAACTTTTCTTTGAAGAAGGGCACCGACGCGCCAGCGCACAGTGCGCGCGCGCCGGTGGCGGAATTCCACTCTTGGGCCAAATACCCGAGAGTCATGCCCACTTCGTGCCCAACTCGCGCCAGGCACCCACGTGTCCGCGTACATGCCGCCTGCGCGCACCCTTGCAATTTAACCATCGACGCGCCAACGCACGGTGAGCGCGCGCGCTAAAGGAGATATGTGGACTTTCTGGTACAAAAACCAGAGAGTTATGCCACAGTTGGGCCAACTTTGTGCCAAAACTGACGCGTCCGCGCATTGTGCGCGTCCGCGCCAGCTGCGAAATACCTCAAGCACGCGTCCGCGCAAGGTGCGCATCCGCGCGCCTGCTTCACTGACTCACTCTGGTACAAAAACCAAAGACTTGAGCCAACTTTATGCCACTTCTGTGCCTGAGGCACAACTCCCCTCGTGCACGCGTGCCATTGACGCGCACGCGTCCCCTGCTAGCAGCCTCGCCGACGGGCCAGTGCACCTTGCGCGCGTGCGCCGGTTGCGCGAGTCAATTTTGTACTTTGCGCCTTGCCCTGTTTTTTTTCTTTCTCTCAAACCCTTTTATCTCTTTATTTCTTTTCCTTCTCCCTCCTTCATTTCCCTTCTCTTCTTCTTCTTCCACAATCCACCACGACTGTTTCCGGCCACTCACCGGCGACAACCACCTTTTTCTGGTGCTACACTTCTCTTATTTTCTTTCTCATCTTCACACAAGAAGATTCAGCCTTGTTCCTTCATACTTTTCAAGGTTTCACTTCTTCTACTTCTCTTCTTTATTTTCTCTTGCATTATTTTCTCTAGTTAGATGCTTCTTATTGCTTTACTTAGTTTCCCTTTTTACTTGCATGATGATGTTTCTTGCTTTTTGTTTGCTTACCTTTCCTTTTTCCTTATTTCTCCATGGATGTTGAATTTGAGCTTACTTTGCATTAATAGATCTTTTGTCATTCTTTTTCTTATCTTTGCCATTATGTGATGTTTGTGTGATGATTGATGTTCCATTTTAGGCTTTGAATTGGTTTAGTATCTCATAATTGCTCATTGCTTGATTATTGCACGCCAAGTGTTCGAGGAAATACACACATACCATTTTGGTTCATTTTAGTCATATATTTTTCAAATTGGTGCTCCCTCCTCATTCACTTGCTTTCTCTTAAATGCATTGAGTCTAATTTGTGTGCTTAAGGTTTATACTTGCCAATTAGATATTAATTAAACATGACTTGCTCTTTATTATGGATGCTTGAGACTACTCTTCTCATGCCATTGCATGCTTTACTTCCTCTTGCATCCCATGCCAAGTGTTATGACCCTTGCTTTTACATTCATCACGGGCACCACAAGTCACTTGCATGTTTTTTGTCAAATTGATTCTTGGGTTTAATGTTTTCCTTCCTTCTCTTCCTTTTCAGGATGGCCACCAAGAAAAGCAAGGAGATAGCTCCAAGAAAACCGGCCGCAAAAAGGGCACCCCAAAAGTCAAATTCTAAGGCGCGCTCTTCATTAGGAGCCAAACCCCTATCTAAGAAAGGGAAGACACCCGCTCCTATTGATGAGAATGACAAGGGCAAACCGGCGAAAGATTCTTCAAGGTTCCCCAACCGCTTTTGTGAACTTATGTTCCCCTCCATAGCTATAAGGAACTATCATCCTGAGCATCTACTCGCTCCGCCGGACAAGGTTTCTCCTTATATTTTGCCCCGCATTGAACAGCGAGGATGGGAGTTTCTCTTGAGGAAACTGTTCATATCCTGGGTCGAGCTATCCGACCCGGGATGATCGGCGACACAGCGATCGACCTCTTCAGGTCAGACTACCCGACCTCTTCTAAAAGAGCTCGGCCAAATTGACGGGAAAGCCCAAATAAAGGGCCCAAATAGAGAAACACGACCCAAATCCAAAGGCAATCCCAACCTATAGAGATAAAGGCGGTTCCCTTGAAGATAAGCTAACTTCATCTAAAACAGGATAAAGATAAGATAAGATAACTAACTTATCTTATCAGAAAGGTCAGCCCACACTACTATAAATACACTGGAGCACCCATGTATAACTCATACTCTGATTCTACATAAAACCTGCCTAATACCCGTGCTAACTTAAGCATCGGAGTTTCTTGCAGGTATCCCCCACCCTCCGGTGGCCAAGGATCAGCAGTGCAGCAAGTCTAACAAGTCGGACACAACAGCTCCGGCCGCCACCAGCCAGCCGGACACGTCATCCCCGACCAGTACCAAGGATCTTATCCGAGATCGACCTCCAGTTTCAGGTAACCCTCGGAACAGAAACCAAGGGAAATCAACCTCTCTTGGGTGGAAGAATTCTACACTAACTACCATCTTCCTTCTCTCCAATCGGTATACATGCGCCGAAAGCAAGTCTCAGTTTCAGAAGAGGCTATTCAACAAGTACTTAATGTCCTACCAGTGCCAAGTGACATGGATGGCTACCAAGAAGTCTTACGTCAGCGTGAGAAATATGGATTCAATTGGGACTCGATTCTCCGAGTCATTGCTGAACCAGAGGCATTTTGGATCCATGGTCGACTCCGGATGAGGCCCAAGAGCATTGACGCTCACTTCTTCACTGTGGAAGCTAGAGCTTGGGCCTAGATCCTATCCCACTATGTGCTACCTAGCACCCAAAAGTCGTCCCTCACGGAAGACCTCGCCTTGCTTGTTTGGTGTGTTCTCACGGAGAAGTCGGTGAATATTCCGTTTCTTGTCAAGAAAGCGATGAGTCAAGTTCACGACCGGGGTAATTTGCCATTTCCAGCATTGGTGTCTGACTTAGTTGCTGCTGCGGGTGTTTCTTGGGAAGCCAAGGACAAAAAGATCATAGTTCCGGCTAAGGGCGATATGGTCCCAAGCGGAAAATACCTACACCTTCCCATGAGCAAACCAAGCCTCGACATGGCCCCGCCACTTCTTTTTCCTTCTAGCTCATCATCACCACTACTGAGATCCACACATCAAAGGATAGAAGATCTTCACCGGAAGCTTGATAGATATGAGCGGCGCAACCACTGCCAGTACACTTACATCAAGAAGCTTCTACATTGTGTTACCCCTAGCATGGAGGAACCCGAAATGTTCACATCCACCTCAAACCCAAGTGATGGGAGCTCTGATGAAGGGGATAGTGAAGGTTCCGGTCCCGACCGTCCCTTACGTATTATTCGTAGCACGGAGGACCGTGCTAATTTCTAAAGTGTGGGGAGGTCGTTCGACCGATCTCCATGGGTAACATTCTCTTCCCCTCAATACCCATGGATTTATCTTTTGCTTAGAAGTTAGTATATTGCATGTGTAGTTAGTTTTGCTTGTAAATACCCTTGCATGATAGTTAGTTTCTATAGAGTTACTTGGTCAAAACAATAACTTCCTTTTCAAGAAACTGTGTTCTGGGTGACCTATCAAAATTCTGAAATTTTTTTTTGTAGTAAACTTGCTTTAAGAATGTATTTTGGAACATAGTGATTGAGCTAAGAACACGAGCATGAAAGTTTTGAGCCTATTGCATGGTTACATCTTTTAACCATTATTTCCATTCTTGTGTGCATATCTCTCTCTCTATGATTGTGATCCTTGCTTTGTCTGATTCTATATGTCCATTGCTTGGTGTATGAATGCATTTACATGATTGAGGCCATCATTTCAACAGTCACTTTTCTCAAATGGCCTTAACCATTTTATCTACCGTTGATAACCAATTTTGAGCCCATGATAAACCCTTTTGTTCTTAAATAGAGCACATCAACAACCCTAAGCAAAAAACCATGAATGTCCCAAAATTTGAATCCTTGATTAGCTTAGGTAAGTTAGGATGTGTATCATTCAAATTGGAGGGTATACTTGGGAAATTCGGGTAGATATATAGGTGTGTAATTGTAGTGTAATTGAAAAATTCTAGGATTTGGGAACATACTCATGTGTTGAATGACGAAACTGTATGCAGTGAAACTTTTGTTCACAAAAAAAAACCCCAAGAAAAAGGGGAAAATAATAATAATAACAAAAAAAAAAGAGAGAAAGCAATGAAAGGGGACAAAGATGCCCCAAGATAAAGTAACAAAAACAATGCATATGGGTGTGAATTGAAAAGAATACATGAGTATGCAAAAAGAGTAAAACTCAAGGGTAGCTAGGTAATGTATTGTAGTTGTACAGGTTGTTCTATGTGTCTAGTGGATCATAGGTTAATCAAGGACTCAAATTTTAAGCCCACTTGGCCATATACATCCTTACCTTCACCCTAGCCCCGTTACAACCCATGAATAAGACCTCATGATACTTGTAAGCATGCATTAAGTAATTGTCGATTGTTAGATGAAAGACAAATCTTGGAAAGCATGATTAGGAGAAGATTGAGTGACAAACCCTATACACTTGAGTGAATAGAGCGGATACACTTCCGGTGAGGGTTTGATGCTCAATGCTTGTTCCCGGCTTTCACAAGCGTTCGTTTAGCAAGTCATATGCATTCCATGGTAATGTTCAATTTGGTAGGATTCATGAATCATATACTATTTTCACCCTATATGCTCACATGTATTCTTAGAGGATAGATTTACTCTTGACCAAATATGAAGATGATTTTACATTAGTTGCATGCATCCATTTAGGTAGTTTGCATTTCATAAACCCTTTCCCATTATAATCTTTGGTCTTTTTATTTTAAGCATGAGGACATGCTTGGTTTAAGTGTGGGGAGATTTGATAAACCCCGATTTTGTGGTTTATCTTGTGCTTATTTTGGGAGATTTTATCAATATTTCTCACACTTATTCGCAAGAAATGCA
The DNA here is from genome assembly GCF_003086295.3 of Arachis hypogaea. Taxonomy (NCBI): domain Eukaryota; kingdom Viridiplantae; phylum Streptophyta; class Magnoliopsida; order Fabales; family Fabaceae; genus Arachis; species Arachis hypogaea. The sequence goes on from NC_092055.1 coordinate 108,573,183, forward strand.
TGGTTTTGTGTTCACTTCCCAATATTGCTCTATGATGAAAAACATGCTTATTTTGCCTTAAAATTGCCATATTTTAATCCTCTTCTATTTCCATTCAATGCCGTGATGTATTTGTTGAGTAATTTCAGGAATTATATGGTAGGAATGACTTAGAAGAGAGGGAGAAAGCATGTACAAAAAGGGAGGAACATGAAGAATTAAAATCTTGGGAAAAGCAGCATCGGCGCGCCCGTGCACTCCACGTGCACGCGTGGATGGGATTGGCTGGAAGCAACGCGCAAGGATGGACGCATCCGCGTGGATCAGAAGATTCCTATCGACGCGCACGCACGCATGGCGCGCACGCGTGGGAAGCTGCACGTGACCTCATTAAAGGAAATCGTGCCTGGCGATTTCTGAGGCTCATCAGGCCCAATTTCAAGCTGTTTCTGCATGGAAAAGACCCAAGGATGCTAGGGGGAAAGGGGGGATCAATCATTTTACACTAAGACATAATTTTAGCTAGTTTTTGGTTCTTTGTTGATTCTAGAGAGAGAAACCCTTGTTCCTCTTTAGATCTAGTCTTAATTTGATCTTCCCTTGTTGGATTGTGAATTGGATCTTGTTAATTACTAGTTTTAATTGTTCAATTTAAATTCCTTGTTACAATTTTGCTTATATCTTGTGATAGTTTATGAATTCTTATCAATTGTCATTTTATACCCATTTCATGAATGTTGTGAATCTTGACTTGTTGATGTTGCATTGATGATTTCTATGTTTAATCTTGTTGTTTGGATGATTGTAAGTTGATAATTGTTAGTTGGTACTTGTAGATTTCAATTTAATTGCTATTTTGAACATGTCTTTTGTTAATGCTCACCAAGTGTTTGATGAATTGTTTACTTTGATTATGGAGTAGTCTTTTTCACTCTTGGCCTAAGTCAAGGGAATTGGGTAAACTTAAGTCATTGGGTCTAATGGATTTGATGATTTGGGAGCCCTTGGTGGTCAATTTGATACTCATTGACGCCAACCCACTACTAATCTAATTAGTAGGTAGGTTGGGACTTATGGGTTGATGTGATCAAAGCCATTTGACGTACTTCAAGTCTAGGAGTAGATATCACGTACTTAAGACTTTGAGGGTAGACTTAATGAGCTTGGTTCCTCATAATTGTCAAGATATGGTTGTTAGACAAGGATGGTGACCCTAATTCCCATGCCTAGCCAAGAGTTGCTTTTATTATTCATATTTGAAAACCAATTTTCTAAATTCTTTGCTTTAGTTATAGTTACTTGCTTGGTTTATAATAGAATTAAGTGGAATGTTGCTTGTTCATTGGAATTGCTCATGTTTTGCTTAGTCAATTGAATTAACTTGTTGCAATTTAAGATTACTTGCTTGTTAAGATTCCCATTTATTTTCAAGCTCATAACTCACAACCCCGGATTTCTAACCAATGTTGAAGCACATGTTTGTCCATTCCTTGTGAGATGACCCGAGGTTTGAATACTTCGGTTATTTCTATTGGGGTTGAACTTGTGACAACCAAATTCCTCTTCTAAATTTGACCCCCGAGGATTGTTGTTAGTAGAGCTATACTTGCAACGCGGTTTTATTGGAGAAAAATCTTTACCAATACACCCTTGGGAGCCTGTCACCAGCTGATGAGCGAATTCTTGACGGTTTAGAATTTCCTCAATTGAATGAAATCTCGTTGTAAAGTATAGTTTCCAAACCAATCAAGAATCCTTTCATGCAAAAATTTTGGTTGAGTGAGTTGTCACGAATAACAAACCCCAAATAAAAATTAACCGAAGTATTTGGACTCCGGGTTGTCTCCCTAGGATGCAATGGAGTGCATGTGTATTGGCTATGATGGGATAAAAAGAGAGGGGTTTTGTTTATGAGATGGTAAGAAAGTAGATTGAGCGAGTAAGTAAAGAAAGCAAAATAAGGAACTCTTGGCTAAGACTTGGGTACTTGAGGTCACCATCCCAGTTAACAAACCGACTATTGATAATTATGAAAGGCAAACCCATTAAGTCTACTTCTCGAAGCCTTAAGTACGTAACATTTACTCCTAGACTGGAAGTATGACAAATAGGCCTAATCACATCCACCCATAAGTCCTAACCTATCTACTAATTAGCTTAGTAGTGGGTTAGCGTCAATGAGCTTCAAATTGATCACACGGGGTTCTCAAATTACCAAATCCATTACGTCCAAAAACTCAAGATCACTCAAGTCCCTTGGCTTAGGCCGAGAGTTGATAAAACTACTCAAGAACTAAAGAGAACATTTCATCGAACACTTGGAGTGCAATAAGAATCAACATCATAAAATGCAAGAATATCAAAGTCTATCACTATTGATTGCAAGAAAAGTGAGATCACAACTCAATTCATCAAGTAGGGAAATATGAACATCAAATTGCATTAAATGTAAACAAATCCAACATGAGTTATCATCACAAAAGAGAGCAAAATGAAGAATTGGCATAAAAAAACTAAGAGGGTCAAGATATAGAATTGAGAAATTATCAAAGAACAAGATGAAACCTAGCATTCAAACATGAAATTGAAATAATCTAACCTAATCCTAACCTAATTCTAGAGAGATGAGGGAGCTTCTCTCTCTAGAGAACTAACTAAAGGCTCATGTTGGCTAAAACTAGTTGCTCCTCTTTTGCTTGGACTTCAATTCTGCATGAAATACACTCAGAAACAAGTTGGATTTGGGCCTGGGCAGCTCATAAATCGCCCCCAGCGTTTTGCCTTCAAGTGGGCCACGTGAGGCTATCGGCGCGTGCGCGCCATGTGCACGTGCGCGTCGATGTCAAATTCTCAATCCGCGCGGACGCGATATGTACGCGTGCGCGTCCTTTGGTGAAATCACTTCTGTGCGTGCGTGCCTGGTGCGCGTGCGCGTCCTTTGGTAAAATCCCAATCCTTGTTTCTCCATGCATTCCCCCTTTGTGTATGCTTTTCTCCTCATTTCTTCCATCCAATACTTGCCTTATGGACCTGAAATCACTCACCAAACACATCAAGGCATCGAATGGAATTAAATTGAAATAAAAATCACCAATTTAGGGCCTAAAAAGCATGTTTTTACACTTAAACAAAATCAGAGGGGGGAATTACAAAATCATGCTATTTCATTGAATAAATGTGAGAAAAAGTGACAAAATCCCCCAAAATAAGCACAAGATAAATCATGAAATCGGGGTTTATCACCAGCCCCCTAAACGTGATCAAGAGATCAAAAGTGATACAAAGATATTCTCAAAAATGATCAAAAGATTGTGAAATAAATCACTAAAAGTAGTTTTTATACTAAACTAGTAACTAGGGTTTATAGAAATGAGTAAATGATGCAAAAATCTACTTCCGGGGCCCACTTGGTGTGTGCTTGGGCTGAGCATTGAGCTTTACATGTGTAGAGACTTTTCTTGGAGTTAAACGCCAGGTTGCAGCCTGTTTGTGGCGTTTAACTCTAGTTTGTAACCTGTTTCTGGCGTTTAACTCCAGAATAGGGCAGGAAGTTGGCATTTGAACGCCAGTTTGCGTCATCAAAACTTGGGTAAAGTATAGACTATTATATATTGATGGAAAGCCCTGGATGGCTACTTTCCAACGCAATTGAGAGCACACCAATTGGGTTTCTGTAACTCCAGAAAATCCACTTGGAGCGCAGGGAGGTCAGAATCCAACAACATCTGCAGTCCTTTTTCAGCCTCTGAATCAAATTTTTGCTCAAGTCCCTCAATTTCAGCCAGAAAATACCTGAAATCACAGAAAAACACACAAACTCATAGTAAAGTCCAGAAATGTGAATTTTGCATAAAAACTAATAAAAATATAGTAAAAACTAACTAAATTATACTAAAAACTACCTAAAAACAATGCCAAAAAGCGTATAAATGATCCGCTCATCAACCAGCTACTTTCCAAAGATGCATGATGAGTCTTATCTCTGATCTCATTGATAACTGTATGGAGATTTTTATGGATGATTTTAATGTGTATGGTGATTCATTTGGCCTTTGCTTGGATAGTTTATCTAGAGTGTTAGACAGGTGTGTTAGTACAAACCTTGTATTAAATTTTGAAAAATGTCACTTTATGGTAAAACAAGGAATTGTACTAGGATATGTTGTGTCTAATACTGCCATTTCTATAGATCCAGCAAAGGTGGATGTTATTTCTAGTTAACCTTACCCTCCTCCGTGAGGGAAGTCCGTTCGTTCCTTGGCCATGCAGGTTTTTACAGGAGATTCATTAAGGTCTTCAGTAAGGTAGCATTGCCTTTATTCAGATTGCTGCAGAAAGATATAGAGTTCGAGTTCAGTGAGGATTGCATGCAAGCGTTTGACGAGCTAAAGATCGCCCTGACTCAAGCTCCAATTGTGAGAGGACCAGACTGGAGCCAGCCATTTGAAATTATGTGTGATGCTTCTAACCATGCAGTAGGAGCGGCGCTGGCTTAGCGCGAAGGTAAGGATCTTTTTGTAATTGCTTATGCATCTAAGACCTTAGATACTGCTCAATCTAACTATACTACTACTGAAAAAGAGCTTCTAGCTATTGTTTTTGCTCTGGATAAATTCTGAGCCTATTTACTTGGTACTAAGGTAGTAGTGTACTCAGACCATGCAGCTCTAAAATATTTATTAGCTAAAAAGGAGTCCAAACCAAGGCTAATACGTTGGATACTACTGCTGCAAGAATTTGATTTAGAAATTAAGGATAGGAGTGGTAACTAGAATTTAGTGGCAGACCACTTCTGTCGCCTTGAGCACATTAAGGATAACTCCACTCCTATAAATGATAATTTTCCATTTGATAGCTTACATGCAGTATCTGAAGTAGTTCCTTAGTATGCACCTGTAGCTAATTATCTAGTTAACCACACTTTTCCTCCAAATTTTTCTAAGCATTAAAGAGACAAGCAGAAAAGCGAGTCCAAATATTATATATGGGATGATCCATATTTATGGAGGTGTGGTGCTGACCAGGTAATTAGACGGTGTGTGCCTCAATCATAATTCCAGTCTATTTTAGAGGCCTACCACTCATCTGAGAGTGGAAGACATTTTGGCCCTCAAAGAATAGCTAGAAAAATTCTAGACTGTGGATTCTGGTGGCCTACTCTTTTTAAAGACGCTGCTGAATTTTGTAAATCTTGTTCCCCTTGCTAAATGTTTGGTAATATATCCAAGAGGGATGAGATGCTTCAACAGATTATGCTTTTCTGTGAAATTCTTTATGTTTGGGGCATTGACTTCATGGGTCCATTTCCAAATTCTAATGGTTACTTTTATATACTATTAGCTGTAGATTATGTTTCTAAATGGGTGGAAGCACTTCCTACCCATACTGATGATCCTAACACTGTTGTTTCCTTTGTTAGAAACCATATTATTTGCCGCTTTGGATCACCACGAGCAATCGTGAGTGATCAAGGCACTCACTTTTGTAACAGGAGACTAACAGGATTACTGAAGAAGCATGGGATAATTCACAAAGTAGCAACAGCTTACCATCCCCAGACCAATGGGCAAGTGATGAGCGGATAATTTATACGCTTTTTGGCATTGTTTTTAGTATGTTTTTAGTAGAATCTAGTTACTTTTAGGGATGTTTTCATTAGTTTTTATGTTAAATTCACATTTCTGGACTTTACTATGAGTTTGTGTATTTTTTTGTGATTTCAGGTATTTTCTGGCTGAAATTGAGGGACTTGAGCAAAAATCAGATTCAGAGGTTGAAGAAGGACTGCTGATGTTGTTGGATTCTGACCTCCCTGCACTCAAAGTGGATTTTATGGAGCTACAGAACTCAAAATGGCGCGCTTTCAATTGCATTGGAAATTAGACATTCAGGGCTTTCCAGAAATATATAATAGTCCATACTTTGGCCGAGTTTAAATGACGTAAAAGGGCGTTGAACGCCAGTTCTACGCTGCTGTCTGGAGTTAAACGCCAGAAACACATCACAAGCCAGAGTTGAACCCCAGAAATACGTTACAAACTGGCGTTCAACTCCAAGATTGACCTCTACACGTGTAACATTCAAGCTCAGCCCAAGCACACACCAAGTGGGTCCCGGAAGTGGATTTATGCATCAATTACTTACTTCTGTAAAACCTAGTAACTAGTTTATTATAAATAGGACTTTTTACTATTGTATTAGAAATCTTTTGATCATTTTTAGATCTCTAGACCTCCATGGGAGGCTGGCCACTCGGCCATGCTTACCCTATGTTCACTTATGTATTTTTCAACGGTAGAGTTTCTGCACTCCATGAATTAAGGTGTGGAGCTCTGCTGTTCCTCAAAGATTAATGCAAAGTACTACTGTTTTTCTATTCAATTAAACTTATTCCACTTCTAACATATTCATTCGCACTTCAACCTGAATGTGATGAACGTGACAATCATCATCTTTCCCTATGAACGCGTGCCTGGCAACTACTTCCGTTCTACCTTAGATTGAATGAGTACCTCTTGGATCTCTTAATCAGAATCTTCGTGGTATAAGCTAGATTGATGGCGGCATTCATGAGAGTCCGGAAAGTCTAAACCTTGTCTGTGGTATTCCGAGTAGGACTCTGGGATTGAATGACTGTGACGAACTTCAAACTTGCGAGTGCTGCGCGTAGTGACAGACGCAAAACGAGGGTGAATCCTATTCCAGTATGATCGAGAACCTCAGATGATTAGCCGTGCTATGACAGAGCATTTGGACCATTTTCACAAGAGGATGGGATGCAGCCATTGACAAGGGTGATGCCTCCAGACGATTAGCCATGCAGTGACAGCGCAGAGGACCATTTTCCAGAGAGGATAAAAAGTAGCCATTGACAACGGTGATGTCCTTACATAAAGCCAGCCATGGAAAGGAGTAAGACTGATTGGATGAAGACAGCAGGAAAGCAGAGGTTCAGAGGAACGAAAGCATCTCTATACACTTATCTGAAATTCTCACCAATGATATACATAAGTGTTTCTATCCTTATTTTCTATCTATTTATTATTTATGTTCGAAAACTCCATAACTATTTTATATCCGCCTGACTGAGATTTACAAGGTGACCATAGATTGCTTCATACCAACAATCTCCGTGGGATCGACCCTTACTCACGTAAGGTTTATTACTTGGATGACCCAGTGCACTTGCTGGTTAGTTGTATCGAAGTTGTGAATGAAAAACGATTTATTAAGACGTGCGTACCAAGTTTGTGGCACCGTTGCCTGAGATCACAATTTCGTGCACCAAGTTTTTGGCGCCGTTGCCGGGGATTGTTCGAGTTTGAACAACTGACGGTTCATCTTGTTGCTCAGATTAGGTAATTTTCTTTTTGTTTTAATTTCAAAAATTTTTCAAAAACCTTTCAAAAATTTCTCATCTATTTTCGGAAAAAATGAATAAATAAATCTTTTCAAAAATATTTTTTTCTTCAGAATTTTTAAGAATGAATTCTAGTGTTTCATGATGATTTGTTGAATCCTGGCTGGCTATAAGCCATGTCTAATCTTTTGGACTGGGGTTTCAACTTATGATCACAAGAGCTTGTTGATTTTCACACACTTAGTTGCTCTATACATGGAAAATATAAATATCTTCTAAAGCTTGGCTGGCTAGTAAGCCATGCCTAACCCTTAGATTGGAGCTTTAGATTAAGAGTACAAGATTCCTGGAATTCATATTAAAAATTTTGGAATCCTTATTTTTCTTTTTTTCAAATTAATTTTCAAAAAATACCAAAAAAATTAGAAAATCATAAAAATAAAAAAAATTGTGTTTCTTGTTTGAGTCTTGAGTCAAGTTGAAAGTTTGGTGTCAATTGCATATTCATCTTGCATTTTTCGAAAAATTCATGCATTCATAGTGTTCTTCATGATCTTCAAGTTGTTCTTGGTAAGTCTTCTTGTTTGATCTTGATGTTTTCATGTTTTGTGTCTTTTCTTGTTTTTCATATGCATTCTTGCATTCGTAGTGTCTATACATGAAAAATTTTTAAGTTTGGTGTCTTGCATGTTTTCTTTGCATTAAAAATTTTTCAAAAATAAGTTCTTGATGTTCATCTTGATCTTCAAAGTGTTCTTGGTGTTCATCTTGGCATTCATTGTTTTGATCTAAAAATTTTCATGCATTGCATCATTTTCATGTTTTTCTCTCTCATCATAAAAATTCAAAAAAAAATCAAAAAAATATCTTCCCCTTTTTCTCTCTTAAAATTTCGAAAATTAGATTTGACTTTTTCAAAAATTTTTAAAATCTAGCTGTTTTTATGAGTCAAATCAAATTTTCAATTTAAAAATCTTATCTTTTTCAAAATCTTTTTCAAAAATCAAATTTTTTCATTTTTCTTATTTATTTTTGAAAATTTTAAAAATATTTTTCAAAAATCTTTTTCTTATGTTTATCTCCTAATTTTCGAAAATAACATCATCAATTAATGTTTTGATTCAAAAATTTCAAGTTTGTTACTTGCTTGTTAAGAAAGATTCAAACTTTGAGTTCTAGAATCATATCTTGTGATTTCTTGTGAATCAAGTCATTAATTGTGATTTTAAAAATCAAATCTTTTTCAAAACTAATTTCAATCATATCTTTTCAAAAATATCTCTTTATCTTATCTTTTTCAAAATTTGATTTTAAAATATCCTTTCTAACTTCTTATCTTCTTATCTTTTCAAAATTGATTCTCAAATTTGTTTCAACTACCTAACTAACTCTCTCTCTAATTTTCGAAAATATCTTCCCTCTTTTTCAAAATTTCTTTTTAATTAACTAATTATTTTAATTTTTGAATTTAATTTTCGAAAAATTACTAACCTTTTTCAAAAACTATTTTCGAAAATCACTAACTCTTTTTCAAAAATAATTTTCGAAAATTCTCCTTCTCTCTCATCTCCTTCTATTTATTTATTCATCTACTAACACCTCTCTTCATCCCACATCTCTGCTCTCCTTACCCTTGTGTTTCTTTCTTTACATTACATTCTTTTCTTCTTCTACTCACACAGGGGAACCTCTATACCTGTGGTAAAAAGGATCCCTATTATTATTTTTCTGTCCCTCTTTTTCATATGAGCAGGAGCAAGGACAAGAATATTCTTATTGAAGCAGATCCAGAACCTGAAAGGACTCTGAAGAGGAAACTAAGAGAAGCTAAATTACAACAATCCAGCAAGCACCTTTCAGAAATTTTCGAACAGGAAGAGGAGATGGCAGCCAAAAATAATAATAATGCAAGGAGGATGCTTGGTGACTTTACTGCACCTAATTCCAATTTACATGGAAGAAGCATCTCCATTCCTGCCATTGGAGCAAACAATTTTGAGCTGAAACCTCAATTAGTTTCTCTGATGCAGCAGAACTGCAAGTTTCATGGACTTCCATCTGAAGATCCTTTTCAGTTCTTAACTGAATTCTTGCAGATCTGTGATACTGTTAAGACTAATGGAGTAGATCCTGAAGTCTACAGGCTCATGCTTTTCCCTTTTGCTGTGAGAGACAGAGCTAGAATATGGTTGGACTCTCAACCTAAGGATAGCCTGAACTCTTGGGATAAGCTGGTCAAGGCTTTCTTAGCCAAGTTCTTTCCTCCTCAAAAGCTGAGTAAGCTTAGAGTGGATGTTCAGACCTTCAGACAGAAAGAAGGTGAATCCCTCTATGAAGCTTGGGAGAGATACAAAGAACTGACCAAAAAGTGTCCTTCTGACATGCTTTCAGAATGGACCATATTGGACATATTCTATGATGGTCTGTTTGAATTAGCTAAAATGTCATTGGATACCTCTGCAGGTGGATCCATTCACCTAAAGAAAACGCCTACAGAAGCTCAAGAACTCATTGACATGGTTGCTAATAACCAGTTCATGTACACTTCTGAGAGAAATCCTGTGAGTAATGGGACGCCTATGAAGAAGGGAGTTCTTAAAATTGATACTCTGAATGCCATATTGGCTCAGAATAAAATATTGACTCAGCAAGTCAATATGATTTCTCAGAGTCTGAATGGAATGCAAGCTGCATCCAACAGTACTCAAGAGGCATCTTCTGAAGAAAAAGCTTATGATCCTGAAAACCCTGCAATAGCAGAGGTGAATTACATGGGTGAACCTTATGGAAACACCTATAACCCCTCATGGAGAAATCACCCAAATCTCTCATGGAAGGATCAACAAAAGCCTCAACAAGGCTTTAATAATGGTGGAAGAAATAGGTTTAACAATAGTAAACCTTTTCCATCATCCACTCAACAACAGACAGAGAACTCTGAACAAAATACCTCTAATTTAGCAAACTTAGTCTCTGATCTATCTAAGGCCACTGTAAGTTTCATGAATGAAACAAGGTCCTCCATTAGAAATTTGGAAGCACAAGTGGGCCAGCTGAGTAAAAGGATCACTGAAATCCCTCCTAGTACTCTCCCAAGCAATACAGAAGAAAATCCAAAAGGAGAGTGCAAGGCCATTGACATAGTCAACACGGCCGAACCTGGAGAGGAAGGGGAGGACGTAAATCCCATTGAGGAAGACCTCCTGGGACGTCCAGTGATCAATAAGGAGTTTCCCTTTGAGGAACCAAAGGAATCTGAGACTCATCTAGAGACCATAGAGATTCTATTGAGCCTCCTTATGCCCTTCATGAGCTCTGACGAGTATTCATCTTCTGAAGAAAATGAGGATGTTACTGAAGAGCAAGTTACCAAGTACCTTGGTGCAATCATGAAGCTGAATGCAAAATTATTTGGTATTGAGACTTGGGAAGATGAACCTCCCTTGTTCACCAATGAACTAAGTGATCTGGATCAACTGACATTGCCTCAGAAGAAACAGGATCCTGGAAAGTTCGTAATACCTTGTAACATAGGCAACATGATCTTTGAAAAGGCTCTGTGTGACCTTGGTTCAGGGATAAACCTCATGCCCCTCTCTGTAATAGAGAAACTGGGAATCTTTGGGGTGCAAGCTACTAAAATCTCATTAGAGATGGCAGACAATTCAAGAAAACAGGCTTATGGACAAGTAGAGGACGTGTTAGTAAAGGTTGAAGGCCTTTACATCCCTGCTGATTTCATAATCCTTGATACTGAGAAGGATGAGGATGAATCCATCATCCTTGGAAGACCTTTCCTAGCCACAACAAGAGCTGTGATTGATGTTGACAGAGGTGAATTAGTCCTTCAATTGAATGAGGACTCCCTTGTGTTTACAACTCAAGGTTACCCTTCTGTAAACATGGAAAAGAGGCACAGTAAGCTTCTCTCAAAACAGAGTCAACTAGAGCCCCGACAGTCAAACTCTAAGTTTGGTGTTGGGAGGCCACAACCAAACTCTAAGTTTGGTGTTGAACTCCCATATCCAAACTCTAAGTTTGGTGTTGGGAAGTCTCAACAATGCTCTAAACATCTGTGAGACTCCATGAGAGCCCACTGTCAAGCTATTGACATTAAAGAAGCGCTTGTTGGGAGGCAACCCAATTTTTATTTATCTAATTTTTCTTGTTCTTTCATGTTTTATCAGGTTCATGATCATGTGGAGTCACAAAATAAATATAAAAATTGAAAACGGAATCAAAAACAGCAGAAGAAAAATCACACCCTGGAGGAAGACCTTACTGGCGTTTAAACGCCAGTAAGAAGCATCTGGCTGGCGTTCAACGCCAGAACAGAGCATGGTTCTGGCGCTGAACGCCCAAAATGGGCAGCATCTGGGCGTTTGAACGTCAGAATTGCACCCTGGAGAAGAGCTGGCACTGAACGCCCAGAACAAGCATGGTTCTGGCATTCAACGCCAGAAATGGGCAACAAATGGGCCTTCAACGCCCAGAACAAGCACCAATCTGGCGCTGAACGCCCAGAGTTGTGTGCAAGGGCATTTTGCATGCCTAATTTGGTGCAAGGTTATAAATTCTTGAACACCTCAGGATTTATGGACCCCACAGGATCACCTTAGGATCTGTGGACCCCACAGGATCCCCACCTACCTCCACTCACTTCTTCTCACCCCTCTTTCACATAATCCCATAAACACTCTTCCCCAAAACTCTTCACCAATCACCTCAATCTCTCCCCCCTCTCCTCTATATTTTCTTCTTCTTCTTCATCTATTCTTTCTTCTCTTGCTCGAGGGAGAGCAATATTTTAAGTTTGGTGTGGTAAAAGCATAAGCTTTTTGTTTTTCCATTTACCATTGATGGCACCCAAGACCGGAGAATCCTCTAGAAAAGGGAAAGGGAAGACAAAAGCTTCCACCTCCGAGTCATGGGAGATGGAAAGATTCATCTCCAAAGCTCATCAAGACCACTTCTATGATGTTGTGGCCAAGAAGAAGGTGATCCCCGAGGTCCCTTTCAAGCTCAAGAAGAATGAGTATCCGGAGATCTGACATGAAATCCAAAGAAGAGGTTGGGAAGTTCTAACAAATTCCATCCAACAAGTCGGCATCCTAATGGTTCAAGAGTTCTATGCCAATGCATGGATCACTAGGAACCATGATCAAAGTAAAAACCCAAACCCAAAGAATTATATTACAATGGTTCGGGGAAAATACTTAGATTTTAATCCCGAAAATGTGAGGTTGGCGTTTAACTTGCCTATGATGCAAGGAGATGCACGCCCCTACACTAGAAGGGTCAACTTTAATCAAAGGTTGGACCAAGTCCTCAGGGACATATGTGTGGAAGGAGCTCAATGGAAGATTGACTCCAAAGGCAAGCCGGTTCAATTAAGAAGACTGGACCTCAAGCCTGTGGCTAGAGGATGGTTGGAGTTCATCCAACGCTCCATCATCCCCACTAGCAACCGATCTGAAGTTACTGTGGATCGGGCCATCATGATTCATAGCATCATGATTGGAGAGGAAGTAGAAGTTCATGAAGTCATCTCCCTTGAATCCTACAAAATAGCCGAAAAGCCCTCTCCTGGGGCAAGGCTAGCTTTTCCTCATCTTATTTGCCATCTATGTTACACAGCTGGAGCTTTCATAGAAGGAGACATTCCCATTGAGGAAGAGAAGCCCATCACTAAGAAAAGGATGGAGCAAGCAAGAGAGCCCATTCATGGATCTCAAGAGACGCATGAAGCTCATCACCATGAGATCCCGGAGATGCCGCAAATGCATTTTCCTCCACAAAACTATTGGGAGCAAATCAACACCTCCCTAGGAGAATTAAGTTCCAACATGGGACAACTAAGGGTGGAACATCAAGAGCACTCCATCATCCTTTATGAAATAAGAGAAGATCAAAAAGCAATGAGGGAGGAGCAACAAAGACAAGGAAGAGACATAGAAGAGCTCAAGGACATCATTGGTTCCTCAAGAAGGAAACGCCACTATCACTAAGGTGGACTCATTCCTTGTTCTTACATTCTCTGTTTTTCATTTTCTCTATGTTAAGTGCTTATCCATGTTTGTGTCTTATTACATGATCATTAGTAGTCAGTAACTTTGTCTTAAAGTTATGAATGTCCTATGAATCCATCACCTCTCTTAAATGAAAACTGTTTTAATTCAAAAGAACAAGAAGTACATGAGTTTCGAATTTATCCTTGAACTTAGTTTAATTATATTGATGTGGTGACAATACTTTTTGTTTTCTGAATGAATGCTTGAACAGTGCATATGTCTTTTGAAGTTGTTGTTTAAGAATGTTAAATATGTTGGCTCTTGAAAGAATGATGATAAGGAGACATGTTATTTGATAATCTGAAAAATCATAAAAATGATTCTTGAAGCAAGAAAAAGCAGCAAAGAACAAAGCTTGCAGAAAAAAAAAAAGAAAACAAATATAGGCAAAAAAAAAGTAAAAAGAAAAAGCAAGCAGAAAAAGCCAAAAGCTCTTAAAACTAAAAGGCAAGAGCAAAAAGCCAATAACCCTTAAAACCAAAAGGCAAGGATAAATAAAAAGGATCCCAAGGCTTTGAGCATCAGTGGATAGGAGGGCCTAAAGGAATAAAATCCTGGCCTAAGCGGCTAAACCAAGTTGTCCCTAACCATGTGCTTGTGGCGTGAAGGTGTCAAGTGAAAACTTGAGACTGAGCGGTTAAAGTCAAGGTCCAAAGCAAAAGAAGAGTGTGCTTAAGAACCCTGGACACCTCTAATTGGGGACTTTAGCAAAGCTGAGTCACAATCTGAAAAGGTTCACCCAATTATGTGTTTGTGGCATTTATGTATCCGGTGGTAATACTGGAAAACAAAGTGCTTAGGGCCACGGCCAAGACTCATAAAATAGCTGTGTTCAAGAATCATCATACTGAACTAGGAGAATCAATAACACTATCTGAACTCTGAGTTCCTATAGATGCCAATCATTCTGAACTTCAATGGATAAAGTGAGATGCCAAAACTATTCAAGAGGCAAAAAGCTAGAAGTCTCGCTCATTTAATTGGAGCTATGTTTCATTGATAGTTTGGAATTTATAGTATATTCTCTTCTTTTTATCCTATTTGATTTTCAGTTGCTTGGGGACAAGCAACAATTTAAGTTTGGTGTTGTGATGAGCGAATAATTTATACGCTTTTTGGCATTGTTTTTAGTATGTTTTTAGTAGAATCTAGTTACTTTTAAGGATATTTTCATTAGTTTTTATGTTAAAGTCACATTTCTGGACTTTACTATGAGTTTGTGTGTTTTTCTGTGATTTCAGGTATTTTCTGGCTGAAATTGAGGGACTTGAGCAAAAATCAGATTCAGAGGTTGAAGAAGGACTGCTGATGCTGTTGGATTCTGACCTCCCTGCACTCAAAGTGGATTTTCTGGAGCTACAGAACTCAAAACGGCGCGCTTCCAATTGTGTTGGAAAGTAGACATCCAGGGATTTCCATTAATATATAATAGTCCATACTTTGGCCGAGTTTAGATGACGTAAAAGGGCGTTGAACGCCAGTTCTATTCTGCTGTCTGGAGTTAAACGCCAGAAACACATCACAAGCCAGAGTTGAACCCCAGAAATACGTTACAAACTGGCGTTCAACTCCAAGATTGACCTCTACACGTGTAACATTAAAGCTCAGCCCAAGCACACACCAAGTGGGCCCCGGAAGTTGATTTATGCATCAATTACTTACTTCTGTAAACCCTAGTAATTAGTTTATTATAAATAGGACTTTTTACTATTGTATTAGAAATCTTTTGATCATTTTTAGATCTCTAGACCTCCATGGGAGGCTGGCCACTCGGCCATGCTTACCCTATGTTCACTTATGTATTTTTCAACGGTAGAGTTTCTGCACTCCATAGATTAAGGTGTGGAGCTCTGTTGTTCCTCAAAGATTAATGCAAAGTACTACTGTTTTTCTATTCAATTCAACTTATTCCGCTTCTAAGATATTCATTCGCACTTCAACCTGAATGTGATGAACGTGACAATCATCATCATTCCCTATGAACGCGTGCCTGACAACCACTTCCGTTCTACCTTATATTGAATGAGTATCTCTTGGATCTCTTAATCAGAATCTTCGTGGTATAAGCTAGATTGATGGCGGCATTCATGAGAGTCCGGAAAGTCTAAACCTTGTCTGTGGTATTCCGAGTAGGACTCTGGGATTGAATGACTGTGACGAACTTCAAACTCGCGAGTGCTGGGCGTAGTGACAGACGCAAAAGGAGGGTGAATCCTATTCCAGTATGATCGAGAACCTCAGATGATTAGCCGTGCTGTGACAGAGCATTTGGACCATTTTCCAGAGAGGATAAAAAGTAGCCATTGACAACAGTGATGTCCTTACATAAAGCCAGCCATGGAAAGGAGTAAGACTGATTGGATGAAGACTGCAGGAAAGCAGAGGTTCAGAGGAACGAAAGCATCTCTATACACTTATCTGAAATTCTCACCAATGATATACATATGTGTTTCTATCCTTATTTTCTATCTATTTATTATTTATGTTCGAAAACTCCATAACTATTTTATATCCGCCTGACTGAGATTTACAAGGTGACCATAGATTGCTTCATACCAACAATCTCCGTGGGATCGACCCTTACTCACGTAAGGTTTATTACTTGGACGACCCAGTGCACTTGCTGGTTAGTTGTATCAAAGTTGTGAATGAAAAACGATTTGTTAAGACGTGCCTACCAAGTTTTTGGCGCCGTTGCCTAAGATCACAATTTCGTGCACCAGCAAGCAGAAGTCTCTAACAGAGAGATAAAGCGTATTCTGGAAAAGATAGTAAAACCTAATAGGAAGGACTGGAGTGCTAGGCTACAAGATGCACTCTGGGCATATAGAACAGCGTACAAAACATCCATTAGGATGAGCCCCTTCTGCTTAGTATATGGAAACGCTTGCCACCTTCCAGTGGAGGTGGAACACAAGGCTTTCTAGGCTGTGAGGGAGTGCAACATGAACTATGAAGAATCTAGTGCTGAAAGAAAGCTGCAACTAGCAGAATTGGAGAATCTTCGCCTAGAAGCATATGACAACTCCAGGAGATACAAAGAAAAGATGAAGGCTGTCCATGACAAGCACATAAAAAGGGGAGAATTCAGACCAGGGGAGTTAGTTTTTCTTTATAACTCCAGACTGAGGCTTATGCCAGGTAAACTGAGATCAAGATGGGAAGGTCCATACAGAGTAGAAAAGGCAGAGCCATACGGAGTTTTCCACCTGCGTCATCCTTCTAGCTCCAAATTTCTAAAGGTCAATGGAGATCGTCTAAAGCTTTATCATGGTAAGAAGACGAAGGATCACAAGGAACTAGAGGTCTTCC
Organism: Arachis hypogaea; assembly: GCF_003086295.3. Taxonomy (NCBI): domain Eukaryota; kingdom Viridiplantae; phylum Streptophyta; class Magnoliopsida; order Fabales; family Fabaceae; genus Arachis; species Arachis hypogaea. Next base: position 108,589,905 of record NC_092055.1, read on the forward strand.
TCTTGGAATACCCACCAACAGAAGCGGAATGAGTCTGAAGAGCGTCCAACTTAAGGATGTAAAAGCAAAGTGCTAGTGGGAGACAACCCACCATGATATGATCGTTCCGTTTCAATCTTAGTTTTATTATACTTTATTCTATTTAATTTTCGTTAATGACTCTTCTCATAATCTCTGCATATAGTTGCATATATTCTGCATTTTGCATTCTGCATACTGCATAAAAAAATAAAATAAAATAAAATTTCGCACGCGACGCTAAGCGTCGCTGACGCGTCCGCGTCATAGGTGCATTAAGAAGAAAAGAGAATTGAACAGAAAGTCACGCGAAAGCATGGCTGGAGGCGTGCCTTAGGCACAAACATGCCCACGCGACCGCGTCCGCGTCACCCACGTGAACGCGTGCCCCTAAAAATCGACGTAAAAGAGGTGTATGGCAATAAGTTACGATGGAGTGGGGCTGGAATGATGCTAGATGCACCAACCCTATAACGCGACCGCGTGCCCCACGCGGCCGCGTCGTCCTCAAAATATGGCCATTCACGCTATCGCGTCACCCACGCGAACGCGTCACCCTAAATTTTGGCAAAATGAGTTTGAAACAGAGAGTCGCGCGTACGCGAGCCTGCACTCGCGCAAATCAGGCCACGCAATCGCGTGACCCATGCGTCCGCGTCACTTAACAAAAATCACACACCACGCGACCGCGTGACCCATTTGTCCGCATCACATGTGGCGCACAGCTTATCCAGATCAGCCAAATATCATATCTTTTCTTCCCCAAATCCTAATTTTTCTTTTTCCCTTCTTATTTCTTTCTTCTCCCTTCTTCCTTCTCTACCCATTCTCACTTTTTACTTTCTCCTCCCTTATTTTGCACATCCATTATCAAGGTTCTTTTCTTTCTTTCTTTACTTTTTACTTTTCCTTTATTATTTTTTATGTTTTCTTTTTTTCTTTTCACTTTCATTATCTATATTTTCCTTTTCTTTCTTTTCTTTTCTTTTTATTCCTTTAATTGGTGTTAGAAATTTAATTAGGTGATTATTTTCTTTTATATTTTGCTTGTGAGTTATTGTGGAATTGTTTGACAATTATATATTACTTTTCATAAGGGTTGCTTGCATGTTCAAATTCCTACTTTCAATAACATATTTACCATGCATGCTATGTGTTTGTGAAAACGCCCGTATGGCATTACGCATTATTTTAAATCTTTCTATTCTACTACTCTAATGCCTATTTTTCACAAAACCCCTTTTATATTTTATTAATTATATATAATTGTCAATACAAACACATTATTAGTTTGAAAGGCTTGGTAATCTAACTTGGACATTGAATGATTGATCTATGCTACTCATGCCTTTGCCGGCATGCCAATAAACATCTTGCATTTAATTGCCATCACATGCACTTGCTATATTACCTCTGATGAACTTTTCACATGTAGTCTAGACCATGTGTTAACGACATCCTTCTTTACCGTGCATTGATTATCACCCATAATGTTCACTCCCTTGCCCGAACCCTTAGCTTTACATATTACTTTCTCTTTCCTTTTTCAGGATGGCCACCAAGAAAGGTAAAGAGAAAGCTACTTCTAAACTACCAGCAAGGAGAGGAACAAAAAGAACATTAGTGGAAGAGCCATCTTCAACAGCGGTGAAACCCTCAACAAAACGAATCAAGAGGATCATTAAGGTCAATGAAAAAGAAAAAGCCTTTCCAGCAAAGGACACTGCGCGGTTTACTAACCGCTACTGTGAGCAGATGTTCCCCATCCTAGCAGCAAGGAACTATAACAATGAGCACATTCTCATCCTCCCAACCAACATTGCTAAAATTGTTGAGCCCCGCATCGAGCACAGACAATGGGATTCCTACAGAGACAGCCACGGCAGGTTAATCTTTCATGGGTAGTTGAATTCTACTCCAATTTTCACATGCCAACCATGCAGTCTGTCTATGTCCGTCAGAAGCAAGTCCTCATAACTGAAGAGGCCATTCAACAAGCTTTAGATCTTCCCCTTGCTCCAGAAGGATTGGACGCATTTCAAGAAGCCTCATTCAAGTGCCAGACATACCAATTTGACTGGGATGTCGTTCTCAGAGTTATCGCACAACCTGGCAGCATATGGATCTACGGATACCATCGTTCCCGACCTAAGGGCATATCGGCTTCCGCACTCACCTTGAAGGCTCGAGTATAGGCACAAATTATGTCTCATTATGTCTTTCTGAGCACTCATGAGTCCTCTTTCACTGTAGACATGGCTGTTTTACTCTGGTGTATCCTTACAAAACAACACCTCAATTTACCAAGACACATTCGGCATGCTATGGGACACGTACAAATTGCGGGCAACCTACCTTTTCCCGCCTTGGTTTCAGATCTAGTCTCAGCAGCCGGAGTCTCCTATAGAGCTGGGGACACCAAGGCCATGATTACACGAGATGATCAATACGTCCCTAACGGGAAGTATATCAGACATCTAGCAGCCACTATCAACCGGAGCACAGAACCAGCAGAAGATATTCCTTCTTCTTCCACATCACAAGCACCTTCAACAAACCAACTGCTCCATCAGATACTCGAGAGGCTAGACCGGCTTGACCGGAAAGGAAAGCAAAGAGAGCGTCGTAATAAGCGCAGATTTACATACCTCAAGGAGCTACTTGTTAGTTCCCACCCACCTAGAGAAGACCTAGACACCCCAGACTCTACCTCATTTACCAGCACAGGGAGCCATGACGGTCCCGATGGTGGAGATGCTGCTACCAGCCCCCCTTTGTTCCTGACAGATGGCACCGAGGACGGTGCAAAGCTTTAAGTGTGGGGAGGTCAATCAGTACCTGACTTCCGGAGGTAATTTCTTTTTCCTTAAACACCAATAAAATAGGATATTAGTTAGTTTTTCTTTAGAATAGATTGCATAGTAATAATTAGTTGCATGCATGTTCTATTTGGTTGAAAAATAATAAGTTTCACTTAAGACCCTAATTTAAAAAAAATATATATTTTCACTAATTTAAATCAAAACTTTTGTGTTAAATTTGTTTGAAGTTGTAATTGGAACATAGTTTAAAAAGCTAAGAACACACAACCCGTGAGATTTTGAGCCTAATTACATGGTTACATCATTTAACCATAAATATTTTATTCTTGTGTGTTCACTTCTCTATGATTGTAATCTTTATTTTGTTTCATCTTATATGTCCAATGCTTAATGTATTTATATGCATGCATATGATTAAGGCCATTACTTGTTTAGCTCACTTATCCCAAATAAGCCTACTAGTGCACGAAATTGTGATCTCAACGGTGCCAAAAACTTGGTACGCACGATTGTAATCTCAACTCCTTTTCACAACTCCGCACAACTAACCCGCAAGTGTACTGGGTCGTCCAAGTAATAAACCTTACGTGAGTAAGGGTCGATCCCACGGAGATTGTCGGCTTGAAGCAAGCTATGGTCATCTTGTAAATCTCAGTCAGGCAGATTCAAATGGTTATGGGATGTTGATAACTAAAAGATAAATACAAAATAAGATAGAAATACTTATGTCATTCATTGGTGAGAATTCCAGATAAGCGTATGGAGATGCTTTGCTCCTTTTGAATTTCTGCTTTCCTACTACCTTCATTCAATCATTCATACTCCTTTCCATGGCAAGCTGTATGTTGGGGGATCACCGTTGTCAATGGCTACCGTCCGTCCTCTCAGTGAAAATGGTCCAAATGCTCTGTCACTGCACGGCTAATCATCTGTCAGTTCTCGATCATGTTGGAATAGGATCCATTGATCCTTTTGCGTCTGTCAACTACGCCCAACGCTCGCGAGTTTGAAGCTCGTCACAGCCATCCCTTCCCAGATCCTAATCGGAATACCAAAGACAAGGTTTAGACTTTCCGGATCTCAGGAATGGCCACCAATAATTCTAGCCAATACCACGAAGTCTCTGATCGTGAACCAGGAGGCTAAGAGATACACACTCAAGCTATTGCAGATAGAACGGAAATGGTTGTCAGGCACGCGTTCATAGGTGAGAATGATGATGAGTGTCACGGATCATCACATTCATCAGGTTGAAGTGCGAGTGAATATCTTGGAATAAGAATAAGCTTGAATTGAATAGAAAAACAATAGTACTTTGCATTAATTCATGAAGAATAGCAGAGTTCCACACCTTAATCTATGGGGTGTAAAAACTCCACCGTTGAAAATACATAAGTGATAATGGTGGTCATTGGCTTCGGCCCCAGAGGGGGAACCAGAATAACCAAGATTCAAATACAATAGTAAAAGGTCCTATTTATAATGAACTAGTAACCTAGGGTTTACAGAAATGAGTAAATGATGCAGAAATCCACTTCCAGGCCCACTTGGTGTGTGCTTGGGCTAAGCATTGAAGCTTTCACATGTAGAGACTTTTCTTGGAGTTAAACGCCAACTCTGGTGCCAGTTTGGGCGTTTAACTCCAGCTTTTATGCCAGTTCTGGCGTTTAACGCCAGAATAGGGTAGAAAATTGGCGCTTAAATGCCAGTTTGCGTTATTAAAACTCAAGCAAAGTATGGACTATTATATATTGCTGGAAAGCCCAGGATGTCTACTTTCCAAAGCAATTGAGAGCGCGCCAATTGGGCTTTTGTAGCTCCAAAAAATCTATTTCGAGTGCAGGGAGGTCAGAATCCAACAGCATCTGCAGTCCTTTTTCAGCCTCTGAATCAGATTTTTGCTCAGGTCCCTCAATTTCAGCTAGAAAATACCTGAAATCACAGAAAAACACACAAACTCATAGTAAAGTCCAAAAATGTGATTTTTATTTAAAAACTAATAAAAATATAATAAAAAGTAACTAAAACATACTGAAAACTACCTAAAAAATAATGCCAAAAAGCATATAAATTATCCGCTCATCACAACACCAAACTTAAATTGTTGCTTGTCCCCAAGAAACTAAAAACAAAGTATGATAAAAAGAAGAGAATATACAATAAATTCTGAAAACATCTATGAAGATCAGTTTTAATTAGATGAGCGGGGCTAGTAGCTTTTTGCTTCTGAACAGTTTTGGCATCTCACTTTATCCTTTGAAGTTCAGAATGATTGGCTTCTATAGGAACTCAGAATTCAGATAGTGTTATTGATTCTCCTAGTTCAGTATGTTGATTCTTGAACACAGTTACTTTATGAGTCTTGGCCGTGACCCTAAGCATTTTGTTTTCCAGTATTACCACCGGATACATAAATGCCACAGACACAAAACCGGGTGAACCTTTTCAGATTGTGACTCAGCTTTGCTAGAGTCCCCAATTAGAGGTGTCCAGAGTTCTTAAGCACACTCTTTTTGCTTTGGACCACGACTTTAACCACTCAGTCTCAAGCTTTTCAATTGACACCTTCATGCCACAAGCACATGGTTAGGGACAGCTTGGTTTAGCCGCTTAGGCCAGGATTTTATTCCTGTGGGCCCTCCTATCCATTAATGCTCAAAGCCTTGGATCCTTTTTACCCTTGCCTTTTGGTTTAAAGGGTTACTGGCTTTTTCTGCTTGCTTTTTCTTTTTCTTTCTTTTTCTTTTATTTATTTTTTTTGCCAGATGTTTTTTTTTTCGCAAGCTTTTCACTGCTTTTTCTTGCTTCAAGAATCAATTTTATGATTTTTCATATTATCAATAACATTTCTCCTTTTTCATCATTCTTTCAAGAGCCAACAATTTTAACATTCATAAACAACAAATTCAAAAATTTGCATTGTTCAAGCATTCATTCAAAAAACAAAAAGTATTGCCACCACATCAAAATAATTAAACTATTTTAAAATTTGAAATTCATGTACTTCTTTTTCTTTTGCAATTAAAAACATTTTTTATTTAAGAAAGGTGATGGATTCATAGGACATTCATAGCTTTAAGGCATAGACACTAGACACTAATGATCATGTAATAAAGACACAAACATAGATAGAACATAAAGCATAATTTTCGAAAAACAGAAAAATAAGAACAAGGAAATTAAAGAATGGGTCCACCTTAGTGATGGCGACTTGTTCTTCCTCTTGAAGATTTTATGGAGTGCTTGAGCTCTTCAATGTCTCTTCCTTGCCTTTGTTGCTCCTCCCTCATGACTCTTTGGTCTTCTCTAATTTCATGGAGGAGGATGGAATGCTCTTGGTGCTCCACCCTTAGTTGTCCCATATTGGAACTTAATTCTCCTAGGGAGGTGTTGATTTACTCCCAATAGTTTTGTGGAGAAAAGTGCATCCCTTGAGGCATCTCAGGGATTTCACGATGAGGAATTTTCTCATGCTCTTGGTGAGGTCCATGAGTGGGCTCTCTTGTTTGCTCCATTCTTTTCTTAGTGATGGGCTTGTCCTCATCAATGAGGATGTCTTCCTCTATGTCAATTCCAGCTGAATTGCAGAGTTGACAAATGAGATGAGGGAAGGCTAACCTTGCCAAAGTAGAGGACTTGTCCGCCACCTTGTAGAGTTCAAGGGATATAACCTCATGAACTTCTACTTCCTCTCTAATCATGATGCTATGGATCATGATAGCCCGGTCTATAGTAACTTCAGACCGGTTGCTAGTGGGAATGATTGAGTGTTGGATGAACTCCAACCATCCCCTAGCCACGGGCTTGAGGTCAAGCCTTCTTAGTTAAACCGGCTTCCCTTTTGAATCTCTCTTCCATTGAGCGCCCTCTTCACAAATGTCTATAAAGACTTGGTCCAACCTTTGATCAAAGTTGACCCTTCTAGTGTAGGGGCGTGCATCTCCTTGCATCATGGGCAAGTTGAATGCCAACCTTACATTTTTTGGGCTGAAATCTAAGCATTTCCCCTGGATCATTGTAAGCCAATTCTTTGGGTCCGGGTTCACACTTTGATCATGGTTCTTGGTGATCTATGCATTGGCATAGAACTCTTGAACCATTAAGATCCCGACTTGTTGAATGGGGTTGGTGAGTCCCAACCTCTTCTTCGAATCTCATGTCGGATCTCCAGATATTCACCCTTTTTGAGCTTGAAAGGGACCTCGGATATCACCTTCTTCTTGGCCACAACTTCATAGAAGTGGTCTTGATGTACCCTTGAGATGAATCTCTCCATCTTCCATGACTCAGAGGTGGAAGCTTTTACCTTCCCTTTCCTCTTTCTAGAGGTTTCTCCGGCCTTTGGTGCCATAAATGGTTATGGAAAAATAAAAAGCAATACTTTTACCACACCAAACTTAGAAGGTTTGCTCGTCCTCGAGAAAAAGAAGAAAGAAAAGAGTAGAAGAGGAAGAATTAGGGGAGATGTATGGTAGTAGAGGTTTCGGCCAAGGGGGAGAAGTAGTGTTTGTGATATGTGGAAATGAAGGATTAAAGATTGGTTTATATAGGAGTGGAGAGAGGGGTTGGGTTCGGCCATGTATGGGTGGGTTTGGGAGGGGAAGTGGTTTCAATTTGAATTGTGAGGTGGGTGGGGATTTTGGGGAAGGGTGGGTGGAGGTGATTAGTGAAGAGATGATGGGGAAGAGAAATGGAGGTGATTGGTGAGGGGTATTTGGGGAAGGGTGTTATGGGAAGGTGTCAAGAAGAGAGAGAGAGAGTTGAAGTAGGTGGGGATACTGTGGGGTCCACAGATCCTGAGGTGTCAAGGATTTCTCATCCCTGCACCATGTTGGCGTGTAAACGCCCCCTTGATTGCCAATCCTGGCGTTAAACGCCAGGTTGCTGCCCATTTCTGGCGTTTAACACCAGTTTTTCTCCCCTTTCTGGCGTTTAAACGCCAGCTTTTCTCCCTTTTCTGGCGTTAAACGCCCAGAATAGTGCCAGACTGGGCGTTTAACGCCCATTCTACTACCCTTACTGGCGTTTAAACGCCAGTAAGCTTCTCCTCCAAGGTGTGCTGTTTTTAATACTATTTTTCATTCTATTTTTGCTTTTTCATGTGTTTTTGTGGCTTCACATGATTATCAACCTACAGAAAACATAAAATAACAATGGAAAATAAATAGATATAATTAAAATTGGGTTGCCTCCCAACAAGCGCTTCTTTAATGTCAATAGCTTGACAATGGGCTCTCATGGAGCCTCACAGATACTCAGAGCATGATGATGGCCTCCCAACACCAAACTTAGAGTTTGAATGTGGGGGCTCTATTTGACTCTGCATTGAGAGAAGTTTTTCATGCTTCCTCTCCATAGTTACAGAGGGAGATCCTTAAGCTTTAAACACAAGGGAGTCCTTATTCACGTGAAGGACCAATTCGCCTCTGTCAACATCAATCACAGCTTTTGCTGTGGCTAGGAAGGGTCTGCCAAGGATGATAGATTCATCCATACACTTCTCAGTGTCTAGGATTATGAAATCAGCAGGGATGTAGTGGCCTTCAACCTTTACCAAGACATCCTCTACAAGTCCATAAGCCTGTTTCCTTGGATTGTCTGCCATCTCTAGTGAGATTCTTGTAGCTTGTACCTCAAGGATCCCTAGCTTCTCCATCACAGAGAGTGGCATGAGGTTTATACTTGACCCTAGGTCACATAGAGCCTTCTCAAAAGTCATGGTGCCTATGGTACAAGGTATTAAGAACTTTCCAGGATCCTGTCTCTTCTGAGGTAATCTCTGCCTAGTCAAGTCATCCAATTCTTTGGTGAGCAAAGGGGGGTTCATCCTCCCAAGTCTCATTACTAAATAACTTGGCATTTAGCTTCATGATTGCTCCAAGGTACTTAGCAACTTGCTCTTCAGTAACATCTTCATCCTCTTCAGAGGAAGAATACTCATCAGAGCTCATGAATGGCAGAAGGAAATTCAATGGAATCTCTATGGTCTTTGTATGAGCCTCAGATTTCCATGGTTCCTCATTAGGGAACTCCTTGGAAGCCAGTAGATGTCTATTGAGGTCTTCCTCAGTGGAAATCACTACCTTTCCCTCCTCTGTGTATTCGGCCATGTGGGACGTGTTTATGGCCTTGCATTCTCTCTTTGGGTTCTCTTCTGTATTGCTTGGGAGAGTACTAGGAGAGAGTTCAGTAACTTTCTTACTCAGCTGACCCACTTGTGCCTCTAAATTTCTAATAGAGGACCTTGTTTCAGTCATGAAACTTTGAGTGGTCTTAGTTAGATCATAGATTATGGTTGCTAAGTCAGATTGGCTCTGCTTAGAATTCTCTGTCTGTTGCTGAGAAGATGATGGAAAAGGCTTGCTATTGCTAAACCTATTTCTTCCACCATTACTGTTGTTGAAGCCTTGTTGAGGCCTCTGTTGGTCCTTTCATGAGAAATTTGGATGATTTCTCCATGAAGGATTATAGGTGTTTTCATAGGAACCATGTAATTCACCTCTTCCATTGCTGGGTTCTCAGGATCATAAGCTTCTTCTTCAGATGAAGCTTCTTTGGTACTGCCTGTTGCTGCTTGCTTTCCAGACAGACTCTGAGAAATCATATTGACTTGCTGAGTCAATATTTTGTTCTGAGCCAATATACCATTCAGAGTATCAATCTCAAGAACTCATTTCTTCTGATTTGTCCCATTATTCACAGGATTCCTTTCAGAAGTGTACATGAATTGGTTATTTGCAACCATTTCAATGAGTTCCTGGGCTTCTTCAGGCATCTTCTTCAGATGAAGAGATCCTCCAGCAGAGCTGTCCAATGACATCTTGGACAGTTCAGACATACCATCATAGAAGATACCTATGATGCTCCATTCTGAAAGCATGTCAGAAGGACACCTTCTGATCAATTGCTTGTATCTTTCCCAAGCTTCAGAGAGGGATTCACCTTCCTTCTGTCTGAAGGTCTGGACTTCTACTCTAAGCATACTCAATTTTTGAGGTGGAAAGAATTTGGCCAGAAAAGCACTGACCAGCTTTTTCCAAGAGTTCAGGCTTTCCTTAGGTTGTGAATCCAACCATATTCTAGCTCTATCTCTTACAGCAAAGGGAAAAAGCATAAGCCTGTAGACCTTGAGATCAACCCCATTGGTCTTGACAGTGTCACAGATTTGCAAAAATTTCACCAAAAACTGATGAGGATCTTCCAACGGAAGTCTGTGAAACTTGCAATTATGTTGTATCAGAGAAACTAATTGAGGCTTAAGCTCAAAGTTGTTTGCTCCAATGGCAGGGATAGAGATGCTTCTCCCATAGAAGTCAGGAGTAGGTGCAGTAAAGTCACCAAGCACCTTCCTTGCATTGTTGGCATTGTTGTTATTTTCGGCTGCCATGTCTTCTTCTTGTTTGAAAATTTCTGTTAGGTCCTCTCTAGAGAGTTGTGCTTTAGCTTCTCTTAGCTTTCTCTTCAATGTCCTTTCAGGTTCAGGATCAGCTTCAACAAGAATGCCTTTGTCTTTGCTCCTGCTCATATGAAAGAGAGAAGAAGAAAGTATGGAATCTTCTATGTCACAGTATAGAGATTCCTTGAGGTGTCAGAGGAAAAGAAGAATAGAAGGAGGAGGTAGAGATAAGAGAATTCGAACTTATAGAGAGGGGGAGTGTTAGTTCTTAAATAGAAGAAGGTGAGAAGGGGGGAGAATTTTCGAAAAAAAATTTTTAAATAAAACTAAAAATTGTAAATTAAAAAGAATTTGAAATAATTAAAAGAAATTTTGAAAATTCAGTTGATGATTTTCGAAAATTAAAATTGAGAAAGTCATTAAGTGATTTTGAAAAAGATTTTGAAATTAGAAATCAAAAAGATATGATTGAAAATTATTTTGAAAAAGATGTGGTTGAGAAGATATGATTGAGAAGATAGGGTTTTAAAAAGATATGATTGAACGGATATGATTGAAAAACAATTTAAAAAGATTTGATTTTAAGATTAATGACTTGGCTAAAAAGAAATTTAAAAGATATGATTCGAAAATTCAAATATTGAACCTTTCTTAACAAGGAAGAAATTTTTGAATCAAATCACTAATTGTTAGCAAGGATTTTCGAAAATAGTAAAAAAAATGGAAAGGATTTGATTTTGAAAAGATATGATTTGAAAAAGATTTGATTATGAAAAATTATGAAAATTTGAAAAAGATTTGAATTAAAAACAAAATCTTCCCTCCTGTGCCCTCTTGGTGTTAAACGCCCAGAATGGTATCCATTCTGGCATTTAACACCCAAAATACTACCTTTTTGGGCGTTTAACGCCCAGCCAGGTACCCTGGCTGGCGTTTAAATGCCAGTTTTCCTTCCTCACTGGGCGTTTTGAACGCCTAGCTTTTTCTCTATAATTTCTCTGCTGTATGTTCTGAATCTTCAATTCTCTGTATTATTAACTTGAAAAGACATAATTTTGAATTTTTTTTTTTGAATTTTTAATGATGAGAAACAATCAAAATGCAACTAATCATGGAAAACTAAGATCAAACAAACAATGCATCCAAGACACCAAACTTAGAAATTTTTATATTAGAGACACTAACAAATTGAGAATGCATATGAGAAACAACAAAACACACAAAACAAGAGAATTTAAAGATCAGAGTAAGGAAAATCATCAAGAACAACTTGAAGATTAATGTAGAACATAATTCATACATTCGAAAAATGCAGGGAATTAAATAAAACATGCAAGACACCAAACTTAAAAATTGACACTAGACTTAAACAAGAAACACAAATTATTTTTTATTTTTATCATTTTATAAAAAAAAATTTGTATTTTTTTTTTGTTTTTTTCGAAAATTATTTGGAAAAAGAAAATAAGAAATTCAAAATTCTTGATGAGAATTCCAGGAATCATGCAATGTTAGTCTAAAACTCCGGTCCAGGAATTAGACATGGCTTACTAGCCAGCCAAGCTTTCAATGAAAGCTTTGGTCCAAAGCACTAGACATGGCCAATGGCCAGCCAAGCCTTAGCAGATCATTACATTCAACAGCAAGATTGATAGAAATCAACAAGCTCTTGTGATGATAAGTTGAAACCTCGGTCCAAAAGGTTAGATATGGCTTCACAGCCAGCCAGACTTCAACAGATCATCATGAAACTCTAGAATTCATTCTTAAAAACTTTGAAGAATAAAATAAAAAAAATTTCTTTTTGAAATTTTTCGAAAATAAAAAGTAAAAATCTTAAACATAAACTAAATTACCTAATCTGAGCAACAAGATGAACCGTCAGTTGTCCAAACTCGAACAATCCCCGGCAACGGCGCCAAAAACTTGGTACACGAAATTGTAATCTCAACGGCGCCAAAAACTTGGTACAAACGATTGTAATCTCAACTCCTTTTCACAACTCCGCACAAGTAACCAGCAAGTGCACTGGGTCGTTGATGAGCGGATAATTTATACACTTTTTGGCATTGTTTTTAGTATGTTTTTAGTATATTTTAATTAGTTTTTATTATATTTTTATTAGTTTTTAAATAAAAATTACTCTTCTGGACTTTACTATGAGTTTGTGTGTTTTTTTGTGATTTCAGGTATTTTCTGGCTAAAATTGAGGGACCTGAGCAAAAATCTGATTCAGAGACTGAAAAAGGACTGCAGATGCTGTTAGATTCTGACCTCCCTGCACTCAAGTGGATTTTCTGGAGCTACAGAAGCCCAATTGGCGCGCTCTCAATTGCGTTGGAAAGTAGACATCCTGGGCTTTCCAGCAATATATAATAGTCCATACTTTGCCTGAGATTTGATGGCCCAAACAGGCGTTCCAAGTTAGCTCAAGAATTCTGGCGTTTAACTCCAAAACTAGCACAAAAGCTGACGTTTAACTCCAAGAAAAGTCTCTACACGAAAATGCTTCAATGCTCAGCCCAAGCACACACCAAGTGGGCCCGGAAGAAGATTTCTACATTAATTACTAATTTCTGTAAACCCTAGGCTACTAGTTTTCTATAAATAGGACCTTTTGCTATTGTATTTTGCATCTTGGGACGTTTAGTCCTTAGACCCTTGAGGCTGGCCATTCGGCTATGCTTACACTATTTGTTCTTATGTATTCTCAACGGTGGAGTTTCTACACACCATAGATTAAGGTGTGGAGCTCTGCTGTTCTTCATGAATTAATACAAAGTACTATTGTTTTTCTATTCAACTCAAGTCTATTTCTTCTCCAAGATATTCATTCGTTCTTCAACTTGATGAATGTGATGATCTGTGACACTCATCATCATTCTCACCTATGAACATGTGCCTGACAACCACCTCTGTTCTACTAGCAATGGCTTGAATGCGTATCTCTTGGGTTTCTAATCTAAGATTAGAACCTTCGTGGTATAGGCTAGAATTATTGGTAGCCATTCCTGAGATCCGGAAAGTCTAAACCTTGTCTGTGGTATTCCGAGTAGGATCTGGGAAGGGATGACTGTGACGAGCTTCAAACTCGCGATTGTGGGGCGTGTGACAGACGCAAAAGGATCAATGGATCCTATTCCAACATGATCGAGAACCGACAGCTGATTAGCCGATGTTGTGATAGAGCATCAGAACCATTTTCACTGAGAGGACGGGATGTAGCCATTGACAACGATGATGCCCAACATAAAGCTTGCCATGGAAATGAGTATGAATGATTGGAAGAAGGCAATAGGAAAGCAGAGGTTCAAGAGGAACAAAGCATCTTCATACGCTTATCTGAAATCCACCAATGAATTACATAAGTATCTCTATCTTTATTTTATGTTTTATTCATCTTTTAATTATCAATCCTCTATCATCATTTAAATCTGCCTGACTGAGATTTACAAGATGACCATAGCTTGCTTCAAGCCGACAATCTCCGTGGGATCGACCCTTACTCACGTAAGGTTTATTACTTGGACGACCCAGTGCACTTGCTGGTTAGTTGTGCGGAATTGTGACAAAGTGTGATTCACGTTTGAGAGCTCCAAGTCCTTTGGCGCTATTGTTGATGATCACAATTTTGTGCACCAAGTTTTTGGCGCCGTTTCCGGGGATTGTTCGAGTTTGGATAACTGACGGTTCATCTTGTTGCTTAGATTAGGTATCTTTTCTTCAGAATTTTTAAGAATGAATTCTAGAGTTTCAAGGTGATGTTCCCACCATCACAAAAGCTGATTGATTCTCATCAATTTAGCTATTGAATATAATGTCCTGCTGAAGCTTGGCCAAACATGTCTAATCCTTTTTAGACTGAAGCTTTAGACTAACATTGCATGATTCCTGGAATTCTTATTAAAAGTTTTGAATCTCTTTATTTTCTTTTCTATATAAGTTTCGAAAATCACAAAAAAATTTATAAAATCATAAAAATCAAAAATATTTTATGTTCCTTGTTTGAGTCTAGTATCAATTTTTAAGTTTGGTGTCAATTGCATGTTTCTGGTCTTCTTGCATTTTTCGAATTCATACATGTTCTTCATTGATCTTCAAGTTATTCTTGATGATTCCATTGCTATGATCTTTAAATTCTCTTGTTTTGTATGTTTTGTTGTTTCTTACATGCATTTTTACATTGTTATAGTCCTTAGTATACAAACTTTTAAGTTTGGTGTCTTACATGCATTGTTTATTTGATCTTAGTTGCATTTTTTTATTGATTCTCATCATCAAAAATTCAAAAATATTTTTCAAAACTATGTCTTTTCAAGTCAATAATACAGAGAATTGAAGATTCAGAACATTCAGCAGAGGAATCAAACAGAAAAAGCTGGGCGTTCAAAACGCCCAGTGAAGAAGGAAAACTGGCGTTTAAACGCCAGCCAGGGTACCTGGCTGGGCGTTTAACGCCCAAAAAGGTAGAGATTTGGGCGTTAAACGCCAGAATGGGCACCATTCTGGGCGTTTAACGCCAGGATGACACTAGAGGGAAGATTTTGTTTTTAATTCACATTTTTTTTCAAGTTTTCATATTTTTCAAAATCAAATCTTTTTCAAATCATATCTTTTCAATCATATCTCTTTCAAAATCAATTTCTTTCCATTTTATATTTATTTTTACTATTTTCAAAAATCCTTGCTTCAATTCAAGATTTACTTCAAATTTTCAAGTTATTACTTGCCTATTAAGAAAGGATCAAATTTTAAATTTTAGAATCATATCTTTTAATTTCTTGTTAGTCAAGTAATCAACTTTAGTTTTCAAACTTTCTTTTTCTAAATTGATTTTCAATCATATCTTTTCAAACATATCTTTTCAATCACATCTTTTTCAAAATTATTTTTTTTCAATCATATCTTTTTCTAATTTCAAAATCTTTTTTTCAAAAATCACTTTATTTCTTTCCCAATCTTAGTTTTCGAAAATCTCAATCAAATTTTCAAATTCCTTTTTAAAATCTTTTAATTAATTTTCGAAAATTTTTCCCCTCTTTTCACATCCTTCTATTTAAGGGACTAAGACTCCTCCTCAAGGTACAATTCGAACTCCCTCCGTCTTTAAATGTTCGAATTCTCCTCCATCTACCTCCTCCTTCTATTCTTCTTTTCCTCTGACACATCAAGGAATCTCTATACTATTACATAGAGGATTCCCTACTTTCTTGTTCTCTTCTCTTTCATATGAGCAGGAACAAAGATAAAGGCATACTTGTTCAAGCTGATCCTGAACCTAAAAAGACCTTGAAGAGAAAGCTAAGAGAAGCTAAAGAACAATTCTCTCTAGAGGGCCTAACAGAGCTCTTCAAAGAAGAAGAAACCATGGAATCCGAAAACAACAATGCCAACAATGCAAGGAAGGTGCTTGGTGACTTTACTGCACCTACTCCTGATTTCTATGGGAGAAGCATCTCTATCCCTGCCATTGGAGCAAACAACTTTGAGCTTAAGCCTCAATTAGTTTCTCTAATGCAACAGAATTGCAAGTTTCATGGACTTCCATTGGAAGATCCTCATCAGTTCTTAGCTGAGTTCTTGCAAATCTGTGACACTGTCAAGACCAATAGGGTTGACCCTGAAGTCTACAGACTTATGCTTTTTCCTTTTGCTGTAAGAGACAGAGCTAGGACATGGTTGGATTCACAACCTAAGGAAAGCCTGAACTCTTGGGAAAAGCTAGTCAATGCCTTCTTGGCAAAGTTCTTTCCACCTCAAAAATTGAGTAAGCTTAGAGTGGAAGTCCAAACCTTTAGACAGAAGGATGGTGAATCCTTCTTTGAAGCCTGGGAGAGATACAAGCAATTGATCAGAAGGTGCCCTTCTGACATGCTTTCAGAATGGAGCATCATAGGAATCTTCTATGATGGTCTGTCTGAACTATCCAAGATGTCATTGGATTGCTCTGCTGGAGGATCTCTTCATCTGAAGAAGACGCCTACAGAAGCTCAAGAACTCATTGAAATGGTTGCAAATAACCAATTCATGTACACCTCTGAAAGGAATCCTGTGAATAATGGGACAACTCAGAAGAAAGGAGTTCTTGAGATTGATACTCTAAATGCCATATTGGCTCAGAATAAAATATTGACCCAACAAGTCAATATGATTTCTCAGAGTCTGTCTGAAATGCAAGCAGCAACAGGGAGTACTAAGGAAGCTTCCTCTGAAGAAGAAGCTTATGATCCTGAGAACCTAGCAATGGAAGAGGTGAATTACATAGGAGAACCCTATGGAAACACCTATAATCCTTCATGGAGAAATCATCCAAATCTCTCATGGAAGGACCAACAGAGGCCTCAACAAGGCTTCAACAACAACAATGGTGGAAGAAACAGGTTTAGCAATGGCAAGCCTTTTCCATCATCTTCTCAACAACAGACAGAGAATTCTAAGCAGAGCCACTCTGACTTAGCAACCATTGTCTCTGATCTAATCAAAACCACTCAAAGTTTCATGACTGAAATAAGATCCTCCATTAGAAATTTGGAGGCACAATTGGGTCAGCTGAGTAAGAAAATTACTGAACTCCCTCCTAGCACTCTCCCAAGAAATACAGAAGAGAATCCCAAAAGAGAGTGCAAGGCCATAACCACATTTCACATGGCCGAACATGGAGAGGAGGAAGAGGCAGTGATTCCCACTGAGGAAGACCTCAATGGACGTCCACTGACCTCCATGGAATTCCCTAATGAGGAACCATGGGAATCTGAGGCTCAGACTGAGACCATAGAGATTCCATTAAATTTACTTCTGTCATTCATAAGCTCTGATGAGTATTCTTCCTCTGAAGAGGATGAAGATGTCACTGAAGAGCAAGTTGCTAAGTACCTTGGAGCAATCATGAAGCTAAATGCCAAGTTATTTGGTAATGAGACTTGGGAGAATGAACCTCCATTGCTCATCAAAGAACTGGATGACTTAACTAGGCAGAGATTACCTCAAAAGAGACAGGACCCTGGAAAGTTCTCAATCCCTTGTACCATAGGCACCATGACCTTTGAGAAGGCTTTGTGTGACCTAGGGTCAAGCATAAACCTTATGCCTCTCTCTGTAATGGAGAAGCTAGGGATCATTGAGGTACAAGCTGCTAGAATCTCACTGGAGATGACAGACAATTCAAAGAAACAAGCTTATGGACTTGTAGAGGATGTCTTGGTAAAGGTTGAAGACCATTACATCCCTGCTGATTTCATAGTCCTAAAGACTGGGAAGTGTATGGATAAATCCATCATCCTTGGCAGACCCTTCCTAGCCACAGCAAAAGCAGTGATTGATGTTGACAGAGGAGAATTGATCATTCAAGTGAATGGAGACTCCCTTGTGTTTAAAGCTCAAGGATATCCCTCTATAACCATGGAGAGGAAGCATGAAGAGCTTCTCTCAATACAGAGTCAAACAGAGCCCCCACAGTCAAACTCTAAGTTTGGTGTTGGGAGTCCACAACCCAACTCTAAGTTTGGTATTGAACCCCCACATTCAAACTCTAAGTTTGGTGTTGGGAGGTTTCAACATTGCTCTGAACATCTGTGAGGCTCCATGAGAGCCCACTGTCAAGCTATTGACATTAAAGAAGCGTTTGTTGGGAGGCAACCCAATCGTTACTATTCTATGATAATTTTCTATTTTCTATTTTATATTTTCTGTAGGTTGATGATCATATGAAGTCACAAAAATAATTGAAAAAGCAAAAACAAAGTGAAAAACAGAATGAAAAATAGAACAACCTGGAGGAGACAGTTACTGGCGTTTAAACGCCAATAAAGGTAGCAGAATGGGCGTTAAACGCCCAGTCTGGCACCATTCTGGGCGTTTAACGCCAGAAAAGGGCACCAGACTGGCGTTTAACGCCAGGAATGGGCAAGAAGCTGGCGTTAAACGCCAGAAATGGGTAGCAGCCTGGCGTTTAACGCCAGGATTGGCAGCAAGGGGCGTTTTGCACGCCACTTGGTGCAGGGATGAGATATCCTTGACACCTCAGGATCTGTGGACCCCACAGGATCCCCACCTACCCCACCACTCTCTCTCTTCTTCATCCATTCACCAATCACCTCAATACCTCTTCCCCAAAAATCCCTCACCTATCAACTCCTACCATTCTCTTCACCACTCACATCCATCCTTCATAAAACCCCACCTACCTCACCATCCAAATTCAAACCACTTTCCCTCCCAAACCCACCCATAATGGCCGAACCATACACACCCCTCTCACCCCTATATAAACCCATCTTCACTCCTTCATTTTCACACAACCTAAACACCACTTCTCCCCCTTAGCCGAAACACAAAGCCCACTCCATCTCCTCTATTTCTTCTTCTTCTACTCTCTTCTTCTTTTGCTCGAGGACGAGCAACCTTCTAAGTTTGGTGTGGTAAAAGCTAAAGCTTTTTGTTTTTCCATAACCATTTATGGCACCAAAGGCCGGAGAAACCTCTAGAAAGAGGAAAGGGAAGGCAAAAGCATCCACCTTCGAGTCATGGGAGATGGAGAGATTCCTCTCAAGGGTGCATCAAGACCACTTCTATGAAGATGTGGCCAAGAAGAAAGTGATCCCCGAGGTCCCTTTCAAACTCAAAAAGAATGAGTATCCGGAGATCCGACATGAGATCCGAAGAAGAGGTTGGGAAGTTCTCACCAACCCTATTCAATAAGTTGGAATCTTAATGGTTCAAGAGTTCTATGCCAATGCATGGATCATCAAGAACCATGATCAAAGTGTGAACCCGGACCCTAAGAATTGGCTTACAATGGTCCGAGGGAAATACTTGGATTTTAGTCCAGAAAATGTAAGGTTGGCATTCAACTTGCCCATAATGCAAGGAGATGCACACCCCTACACTAGAAGGGTCAACTTTGATCAAAGGTTGGACCAAGTCCTCATGGACATATGTGAAGAGGGCGCTCAATAGAAGAGAGATTCAAGAGGAAAGCCAGTTCAACTAAGAAGGCATGACCTCAAGCCCATGGCTAGGGGATGGTTGGAGTTCATCCAACGCTCAATCATTCCCACTAGCAACCGGTCCAAAGCTATTATAGACCGGGCTATCATGATACATAGCATCATGATTGGAGAAGAAGTGGAAGTTCATGAGGTTATATCCCAAGAACTCTACAAGGTGGCGGACAAGTCCTCCACTATGGCAAGGTTAGCCTTCCCTCATCTCATTTGTCACCTCTGCAATTCGGCTGGAATTGACATAGAGGAAGACATCCTCATTGATGAGGACAAGTCTATCACTAAGAAAAGGATGGAGCAAACAAGATATCCCACTCATGGACAAGAGCATGAGGAAACAAGAGATCCCACTGATGGACAAGATGCCTCAAGGGATGCATTTTCCTCCACAAAACTATTGGGAGTAAATCAACACTTCCCTAGGAGAATTAAGTTCCAATATGGGACAACTAAGGGTGGAGCACCAAGAGCATTCCATCCTCCTCCATAAAATTAACGAAGATCAAAGAACCATGAGAGAGGAGCAACAAAGGCAAGGAAGAGACATTGAGGAGCTCAAGCACTCCATAAGATCTTCAAGAGGAAGAACAAGCTGTCATCACTAAGGTGGACCCGTTCTTTAATTTCCTTGTTCTTTATTTTCTGTTTTTCGAAAATTGTGCTCTATGTTTATTTATGTTTGTGTCTTTATTACATGATCATTAGTGTCTAAGTGTCTATGCCTTAAAGCTATGAAAATAAATCCATCACCTTTCTTAAATGAAAAATGTTTTTAATTGAAAAAGAAAAAGAAGTACATGAATTTTGAATTTTAAAATAGTTTAATTATTTTGATGTGGTGGCAATGCTATTGTTTTTCTGAATGAATGCTTGAACAGTGCATATTTTTCAATTTGATTGTTTATGAATGTTAAAATTGTTGGCTCTTGAAAGAATGAAAGAAAATGGAGAAATGTTATCTGATGATTTGAAAAATCATAAAATTGATTCTTAAAGCAAGAAAAAGCAGTGAAAAGCTTGCAAAAAAAAAAGAAGAGCAAGCAGAAAAAGCCAATACCCCTTTAAACCAAAAGGCAAGGGTGATAAAAAGGATCCAAGGCTTTGAGCATCAGTGGATAGGAGGGCCCACAGGAATAAAATCCTGGCCTAAGCAGCTAAACCAAGCTGTCCCTAACCATGTGCTTGTGGCGTGAAGATGTCAAGTGAAAACTTGAGACTGAGCGGTTAAAGTCGAGGTGCAAAGCAAAAAAAGAAGAGTGTGCTTAAGAACCCTGGACACCTCTAATTGGGGACTCTAGCAAAGCTGAGTCACAATCTGAAAAGGTTCACCCAGTTATGTGTATGTGGCATTTATGTATCCGGTGGTAATACTGGAAAACAAAGTGCTTAGGGCCACGGCCAAGACTCATAAAGTAGCTGTGTTCAATAATCAACATACTTAACTAGGAAAGTCAGTAACACTATCTGGATTCTGAGTTCCTATAGATACCAATCATTCTGAACTTCAAGGGATAAAGTGAGATGCCAAAACTGTTCAGAAGCAAAAAGCTAAAAGCCCCGCTCATCTAATTAATACTGATCTTCATAGATGTTTTTGGAATTCATTGTATATTCTCTTATTTTTTTATCCTATTTGATTTTCAGTTGCTTGGGGACAAGCAACAATTTAAGTTTGGTGTTGTGATGAGCGGATAATTTATACGCTTTTTGGCATTGTTTTTAGTATATTTTTAGTATATTTTAATTAGTTTTTATTATATTTTTATTAGTTTTTAAATAAAAATCACTCTTCTTGACTTTACTATGAGTTTGTATGTTTTTCTGTGATTTCAGGTATTTTCTGGCTGAAATTGAGGGACCTGAGCAAAAATCTGATTCAGAGGCTGAAAAAGGACTACAGATGCTGTTGGATTCTGACCTCCCTGCACTCAAAGTGGATTTTCTGGAGCTACAAAAGCCCAATTGGCGCGCTCTCAATTGCGTTGGAAAGTAGACATCCTGGGCTTTCTAGCAATATATAATATTCCATACTTTTCCTGAGATTTGATGGCCCAAACAGGCGTTCCATGTCAGCTCAAGAATTCTGGTGTTTAACTCCAAAACTGGCACAAAAGCTGGAGTTAAACGCCCAAACTGGCACAAAAGCTGGCGTTTAACTCCAAGAAAAGTCTCTACATGAAAATGCTTCAATGCTCAGCCCAAGCACACACCAAGTGGGCCCGGAAGAAGATTTCTGCATTAATTACTGATTTCTGTAAACCCTAGGCTACTAGTTTTCTATAAATAGGACCTTTTGCTATTGTATTTTGCATCTTAGGACGTTTAGTCCTTAGACCCTTGAGGCGGGCCATTCGGCCATGCTTACACTATTTGTTCTTATGTATTCTCAACGGTGGAGTTTCTACACACCATAGATTAAGGTGTAGAGCTCTGCTGTTCTTCATGAATTAATACAAAGTACTATTGTTTTTCTATTCAACTCAAGTCTATTTCTTCTCTAAGATATTCATTCGTTCTTCAACTTGATGAATGTGATGATCCGTGACACTCATCATCATTCTCACCTATGAACATGTGCCTGACAACCACCTCTGTTCTACTAGCAATGGCTTGAATGCGTATCTCTTGGGTTTCTAATCTAAGATTGGAACCTTCGTGGTATAGGCTAGAATTATTGGCGGTCATTCCTGAGATCCGGAAAGTCTAAACCTTGTCTGTGGTATTCCGAGTAGGATCTGGGAAGGGATGACTGTGACGAGCTTCAAACTCGCGATTGTGGGGCGTGTGACAGACGCAAAAGGATCAATGGATCCTATTCCAACATGATCGAGAACCGACAGCTGATTAGCCGATGTTGTGACAGAGCATCAGGACCATTTTCACTGAGAGGACGGGATGTAGCCATTGACAATGGTGATGCCCAATATAAAGCTTGCCATGGAAAGGAGTATGAATGATTGGAAGAAGGCAATAGGAAAGCAGAGGTTCAAGGGGAACAAAGCATCTTCATATGCTTATCTGAAATCCACCAATGAATTACATAAGTATCTCTATCTTTATTTTATGTTTTATTCATCTTTTAATTATCAATCCTCCATCACCATTTGAATCTGCCTGACTGAGATTTACAAGATGACCATAGCTTGCTTCAAGCCGACAATCTCCGTGGGATCGACCCTTACTCATGTAAGGTTTATTACTTGGACGACCCAGTGCACTTGCTGGTTAGTTGTGCGGAATTGTGACAAAGTGTGATTCACGTTTGAGAGCTCCAAGTCCTTTGGCGCCATTGTTGATGATCACAATTTCGTGCTGAAAGTCCAGAAATTTGATTTTTATTTAAAAACTAATAAAAATATAATAAAAAATAACTAAAACATACTGAAAACTACCTAAAAACAATGCCAAAAAGCGTATAAATTATCCGCTCATCACCTACCCTTTAAATCACCCTTGTCAGCCACTTTGAGCCTTTTAAATCCCATTTGTTCTATATTTTACCACATCACTAGCCTTAAGCAGAAAGACCATTAAACACCCCAAATTGAATCTTTGATTAGCTTAAGATAGAGATTGTGTGTTAATTAAGCATGGGAAAATTGTGGAAACATGGGTTAATAAAGGAATATGTTATGTTCTTACCTTAATAAAATAATAGAAATTTGGGTACCTACTCATGTAAAACAGAAAAAATAAAAATCCATGTGCATTCATATGTTATTTATAAAAAAAATCCAAAAATATTCAATAAATATTTAAATAAATAAGGGGACAAAATTAGAATTAAATAGAGTATGTGTATGTTAGGTGAAAGCTTAGGTTAGTCAAAGATTCATATTTTAGCTCACTTAGCCATATATATACCCTCACCCTAACCTTAGCCCCACTACAACCTTGAAAAAGACCTCATGATGTTGCATTAGTACATTAATTATTGTTGATTGGTTAGGTGAAGAATAAAGTTTAGAAAGCATGATTAGAGAAGAGTAGAGTGATTACCCTATACACTTGAGAGGCTAAAGTGCATATACACCATCAGTGAGGGTTCAATGCTTAATTCTATGTTCCCTGCTTTTATGAGCTGTCTTCTTACGTTTTTATCTGTTCTTACTGTATAAATTGAATTAGTGGAATTTGATTTATGTTTATCTTGAAGAGCTTATTTATTTTTAACCAAGTAGACAAGAATCATATAGTTGCATTCATATATATAGGTTGCATTGCATTGCATGAGTCTTACATTTTCCTACTCATTTATTTTATCTCCGTAAGCTAAGCATGAGGACATGCTAATGTTTAAGTATGGGGAGGTTGATAAACCATTATTTTATGATTTATATTGTGTTTAATTGAGTGATTTTATCAAGTCTTTACCTACTTATTCATATAGATTGCATGAATTTTATAATTCCTTCCTAGTATTGTTTATGGTTGAAAACTTGCTTCCTAGAAACCTTTAATTAGTACATTTTAATTCTCCTTTATACCATTCGATGCCGTGATCCGTGTGTTAAGTGTTTCAGGCTTCATAGGGCAAGAATGGCTTAGAGAATAGAGAGGAAGCTTGCAAAATTAGAAGGAACACAAGAAACCAAGGAGATGACCAGCAAACACTGACGCGATCGCTTGGCTCACGCGAGCGCGCGAAATGAAGAAATTGCAGTGACGCGAACGCGTGCCTAACGCAAACGCATGGATTGGAGTCTACACGAGTGACGCGAACTCGTAGACGACGTGAACGCGTGACAAGGAAAATCGCTGAATGACGCAAACACGTGGACGACGCGTACGCGTGACCTGCGCGATCTGCAGAAATAACAGAATACGCTGGGGGCGATTTCGGGCCGCGTTTTAACCCAGTTTTTAGCCCAGAAACACATACTAAAGTTAGGGAACATGCAGAAACTCAACACGCATCCACACACATTCAGATACATCGATATTAGGATTACTTTTAGTTTTAGATCAGAATCTAGATTAACTTTACATTGATAGTTTATGCTTTCGCTTTGGATTTTGGATGCTGAAGAGTCATTACCTCCGTGAAGACATCACTTTAGTTTGTTTCCATATTTCTTTACTCTTATTAGTTGCTCATTGACCCTATTCAAATAAGTATGTTGCATTTTGGATTTATTAATATATAGAGTTACTTTTATTTTTAATTAATTTTAAATATCTATTTTATTTCATTTAATTATGTCTTCTATATTTTTATGAGTATTAATTCCATGTCAATGGAGTAGATTTTATACTTGACATGGGAGTTGATTAAGAGGAGACACTTGAGTTGGAATGCTCAAGTGCTTAGTTAAATTGGACGTTGTTGGCTAATCCTATACCTACTAACGCTAGACCTTCCCAAGGGAGAGGACTAGGATTTGTGGGTAAGAGTTAGCTCAATCACTTGACTTTCCTTTATTTAGTAAGGGTTAACTAAGTGAAAACAACAACCTCTTTACACTACACTTGAGAAGATTCCATCAAGGATAGAACTTCCAATTAATCATTCCCCCAGTCAAGGTCATTTAATATAGAATATCAATAATTGTTCTTAGTTTATTTTTATTGCTTTAATTTACAATTATTTTTATTCATTATCAAAACTCAACTTTTCTGGAAAACTTCTAGTTAATAAAATAGCACACTTTCCTGCAACTCGTTGGGAGATGACCTGGGACTCATACTCCCAGTATTTTTTTTTCTAAAATTTGTGACAAACCTTTTTAAATTGGTGAGGCAGACTTTAGCTGGTTAAGGGGCTATACTTGCAATGCATTTTTCTTATTAAGATTCTCTTAATTGGTCTAACTTTTGTCACGCATCAAATTATTTCAGGAATTGTAAACAATTTCGAGGTTAATTATAAAAATCTTAACGAAGTGGGCAAGAAAAATCAGATAGATAAAGTGGTCAATGGAATAATAATGGAACGAGAAAAATGTGATGGAAGACGTCAAAACCAAATTCAAAGCAAGGATTCAGTGTCAAATTCTTTCGTAAGCCAATTGCCACTAAACCTATCATCCAAAGGTAACACAGCAGTAAGAGATTTAATGTAATTTGCTACATAAAGAGCTATATAAAGTGATACATAAAAATTAATTGATTTATATAGAGAAAGCAGAGAATGCTAGGATACAAAGAGCTATCAATTTGCAGTGTAAAAAGTAAATCAAACGGTCTCAGACACAACAAGGTATAGCTTAATCACCAACAATACATACATTAAAACTTTTGACAACTTCATAGCATGAATTTGGACTATGTTGTTTTCTAGATGGTTTTGTATAAGTTATTAAAGATTTGT
Source organism: Arachis hypogaea (assembly GCF_003086295.3). Taxonomy (NCBI): domain Eukaryota; kingdom Viridiplantae; phylum Streptophyta; class Magnoliopsida; order Fabales; family Fabaceae; genus Arachis; species Arachis hypogaea. The sequence goes on from NC_092055.1 coordinate 108,615,453, forward strand.
TTGTATCTACTATTTTTGCCGTAGGAACCAATTCTACAATCACATTCACACTACTACCAATGGATTTCAATTCCATGGCAGGTATCATAGGAGAATTGAATTAATATCTAATTAGCTAGAATGAAAGTTGTTATGATTTAGGTCCATAAATAGAAAAAAAAGGTGCTTGGTTCCTACTGCATATACGTTTATAAATGAGTCAGACATACATCATTTTGTCTTGAACAGGTGTCTCAAGTAATGGAGCTGGTAATAGAGTGGACAATAATACCCAGATTCAAGGTAATAAAGGTTTGATATCACACTTAATGATACTTTCTCAAATCAACTATAAAATTTGTATTTTGGATGAACTATGTTCTACATATACTGATCGATATTTCTTGCAATAGATCAAACAAAATCAGTAAGAAAGTATAGAAGCAAATAATGGATGCAAAACGATCTACTGAACTCTCAATACATGGAAAGGGTATGCTAAATTAGCTGTATGTATTGTATTATAATTGGTTTAAGGGTAATATCTTTTAAAGGGGTTAATATGTTAGTAGAAAGATAGAATAAAAATTATATTAATTAAAATTAAATTACTACGGTCATCAACCAAAATGCTTAAATAATTATGCAAAACATTACCTAAGAAAGAAGAAAAAGAGTAAAGGACATAAGATTATATAGGAGGAGATTAAATAGAGACAATGAATTATAATTTATTAACCAATAGAATTGAATGTTTATTTATATAGTAAACATAAATAGAAGTGAGAATAAATAGAGACAATGAATTATAATTTATTAACCAATTCATATCTATTAAGAGAAAGAATATTAATTAAAATGAAAGATATAGAATAACGTATATAGAAATAAAAAGTAAAAAGAGATGAAAATATAATGTTAAACATTGCATAAGAAAAATAAAATGTGATGTAAGAATAAAAAAACTAAAATGGCAAGTTTACTAAAATATTTATGTAGCAATAGTCGAAACTGTGTAATATGTCAAGACTTGACTATATCAGTACGTAATTTTCATTTTTATACATTATTAAAAAATAGATAGATTGATAAATAATTAAATTGAAATATTCTCTAATTTTTTTTTAAATTTCTTATTCAAATAGAGTATGCAATATTAGAGTTTTATTAAGTTGTATGTTTTTATCCATATGATATTCAAGTGATAATTTTTGAAAAAAATGTTAACTAATTAAAAAATAAATAAGTAAATAAATTTATCATTATTTAAAGATAAAATATTTCAAAAATTCATTGTATCATAACTTAATTTTTTTTATTAATTATTAATAAACTAATAGATGCATAAATAATTAAATTTTCATAAAATAAAATTTAATAAAAATTTATTCTTCAAATAAAATATGCAATATTGGAATTTAGAATATTGATGTCAGTTAATATTTTTTATATTAACTTTTTTTAATAAAATTAGATAACTTAATATGTAAAAATATGATATTAATGTTAAATTGATTATAGAGATAGTATTCCCTATGGTAATATAAGTGTAGGTCTAAGATACATGCTTATTTTTTTTGTTGTAAAGATAAAATGGTAATTTTATATGAAACTTAAAATCTCATGTATTATGTAATATCTTTTTATATATTATAATAATGGATTTCACAGTTGTTGGTAAAAAGCAAGTGGGCAACAAAGATGGAGTAAGACGGACTACAAAGACTAATCGTGGTATAATGTTTAAATTTATGGTATTTTTGTACTTGGATGTATATATTAATAAAATTTTATTACACAATATTGCATAAAGTAAGAGATTAATTTATTAATTCAATCGAAATGTATGTAGTCCTTATAAACTCACACTTGGTTCTTTGAAATCTGATAAAGACTTTAGCAAGAAAAATAGTGGTATGTAGTATATATATTATGGAGAGGTTTTGTTGGTATTGAATTTTTACAAGTCTACCAAATCAGCTAATTAAACTAGATAATTATTTACACCAATTGTTGGATTTTTTCAAACACGTAATTCGTTAAGTTACTTAAATGATGACAAGTTTAGTTGTTTTATATTGTAGAATCTAAACAATTAACTCCTCTATACAGGTAATAACGTGGGACGTAGATCAAACAGAGATGCCAATTTTAGTAATTCGATGAATAAAGGTATGGGGTAACTTTAATGTCTTACTAAACTATTATTGCTTAATATCAGATTTCAAAATTAATAACAATATGAATCACATCTGCTAATGACCTTGATTATGCAGAGTATGTGCACATCGGATATGCAATCTATGAATGTGAACATTATCATGCTCTTTATTGGTATGATGAAAGGTCAAACAAGAGTTACAAGACAGCAGAACCAAAATTCACATTATGTTGTAAAAGAGGACAGGTTCAACTTCCACAACTACAAAAATTTCCAATAGTGTTGTATGATTTGTTGTTCAATGATAGTCCTAAGAGCAAACATTTCTGGGATAATATCAGAGCTTACAATAGCATGTTTCAGTTCACATCAATGGGTGCAAAAATAGACCGTGGAATAAATCAAGCGAGAGGTCTACCAATATTTATACTATGTGGAGAGAACTATCATCCAATGGGTAGTCTCATTCCACCAGAGAAAAATATTGCAAAATTTGCCTACTTATATGTATTTGATACTCATAATGAGATCCAAACCCGCATGGCTGCTATCCGATAAGTTTTAGAGTTATGCTTTTGTAGTGTAGATACGAGAATTCTATACATATGTCAGGAATTATTGAAGTAAAATGTGCAGAATAAAATGAATGAATTTTAACTTTTGTTTTTGGTATGTAGGGGCAATGACCACAAAGAGATTCACAAGGACATTGTAAGAGAATTAAAGTAGATGCTTGATGAGAACAATATTTTGGTGAAGGCATTTCGCATGGTTAGAGAGTCGGTCTCTAAAGATACGCATACTCAAATCAAGCTAAGGCTTCCGGGAAAAAGGGGTAAAGATGGTAGGAGATACAACTTGCCCACCACAGATGAGGTTGCTGCACTGGTTGTGGGTGGCTTTGATATCGATAAAACTGATAGAGATATTGTGGTCGAGATACAAAGTTAAAGATTACAAAGGATTAATCAACTCAATCTAGCATATTTGGGATTATAATACCTGTTGTTATTTCCTTTTGGAGAGGATGGGTACAAGGAAGACATACCTCTCAACAAGCGTAATCAGAGTGAGGGTAAAGGTCGACAAGAGGTTTCAATGAGAGAATTCTTCACTTTTAAGATACAAGAAAGGTTAGCTGACGGCTCTCCTCTGTTATATTCCAGGCGGCTATTTCAACAATTTTTGGTTGATGGATTTTCGATAATTGGATCATCTCGACTAAATTATATACGCCTTGATCAAGAGAGGATCAGATGTGAGATGTATAGGGGTATAAAGGAAGCAGTTCTGAGTGGGGAAACTACTTCATCATCGCATGGCAAACGTATTATATTGCCATCATCGTTTACAAGAGGTCCCAGATATATAATTCAGAACTATCAAGATGCAATGGCAATATGTAACGTTGTGGGGTATCCGGACCTCTTCACTATATTCACATGCAATTCCAAGTGGCCCGAGGTTGAAGACTTTCTTAAGAATAGGAAATTAAATGCAGAAGATAGGCTTAACATAGTATGCAGGACATTCAAGACAAAATTGGATTTGCTGATTAAAGATATTAAGGTGAACAAGATTTTTGGCAGAGTTTGTAAAGGTATTTTGCATTTAAGAAAATCGGATACATTCAATAAATTGTGATTTTTAAGTAGTATGTGGTAAAATTGAGTACCCATGCAATGGCTTTTAATAAACTTAACAAACATATGTACTATTTTTGACACAATTGCATACACAATTGGGTTCTAAAAGCGTGGACTACCACATGCACATATACTATTATTCTTACACAAGGATGACAAGCTTCCCACAGCTGACAACATTGACAAGATAATATCTGCTAAGATCCCGGATAAAGAGCTAAATCCTGAATACTTAGAAGTAGTTGAAAAGCATATGATGCATGGTCCATGTGGGTTGGCAAGGAAAGATTCATCATGTATGGAGAATGGAAAATATATACGTCACTTTGCTAAGAGATTTGTCGATTCCACAACTGTCGATGATGATGGGTATCCAGTATATAGGCGCAGAGAAGATGGAAGAACTATTAGCAAGTCTGTGATTGACCTTGATAACCGTTATGTGGTTCCTCACAACAGACTACTGCTTATAAGATATGGAGCTCATATAAATGTAGAGTGGTGCAATCAATCAAGATCTTTTAAGTATTTGTTCAAATACTGAACAAAGGATATGATCGCGTAACTACATCTTTCTATGAAAGTGCAACAGAGGACGCTGAGCTAGATGAATATGATAAGGTGAGTATGTATTATGATTGTAGATATATATCACCGTGTGAAGTAGCGTGGAGGATTTTTGGATTTAACATTTATTATAGAGATCCATCAGTCGTGAGATTAGTCTTCTACTTACCCGATGAACAAAATGTCATTTTCAAGGACCATAAAAATCTAGATAATGTGGTAAGACAAGCAACTATGAAGGAGTCTATGTTCCTAGGATGGTTTCAAGCAAATAAGGACTACGCAGAAGTAAGGTCATTAACATATGCAGAGCTCCTTACTAAGTTTGTATGGAAGGTAAAAGAGAGAGTGTGGTTGCCTCAGAAATCGAATTCTATTATAGGACGGATCTTCTATGTACCTCCAGGATCAAGTGAAAGTTATTACCTGAGAATATTGCTCAATTTTGTTAGGGGGTCCAACTTCTTATGAGGAGATCCGTACTGTAGATGGGGTTTTGTATTCCACATTCAAAGATGCCTGATACATACATGGCCTTTTAGATGATGACAAGGAATATATTGATGCAATACAAGAAGCAAGCCATTGGGGGATCAGGAACATACTTGAGGAAGATATTTGCAATGCTTTTATTTTCAAATTCAATGAATTCACCAGAAAATGTTTGGCAGAAGACCTGGCATCTATTAAGTGATGACATACTTCATAGGCAGAAGAGACTACTTGACAATCCAGGTTAACTATAACTTACTTTATTCTTCTGTATATTTACAATTGTTTGACATGTCAATATACCTTATATCCTAATATATTTGAGAAATGAAAAATGCTATATTAATCATGCCATAGTTGTTTGAAGAATTATAGAGAAATGTGGCCATATTATGGAATGATATATGTAAGAGATGAGAAGTTTTTTATTAGTCAGGCTAATAATAGGTGAAATTAGGCTTATTTTAGCATATTAACAAAAATTAATTGGTTAGAACCAAATAGTATACATGGACAAACAGTATAATTTTTTGTGTTGTTAGATAGTAGTATATATAATAAATCGTGATAATTTAAAACAATAGGATACATTTTAGTTATAGTTGTTTCTAATTGTAGTGTGATTAATTAACTGACCTAATTTGTAAATGATCCTCATAGGCTTAATCCTTATGGATGATGAACTGAAGGACTTGACGCTAATGGAGATTGAGAGTACATAACTCATACAACAAGAGTCTTAGAGACTTCTCCCCATTGCCAATCCCAGATATGAATCAACTGCATAGCCAATTGTATGGCGATGGAATGAACATGTTAATTTGCGATGAGCTCTGCTACGACAAAAGACAGCTAGCTCTAGATCATGCTACTTATATGCAACAACTTACCGATGAGCAAACAATTGTACACAAGTCAATCATGGAGGCTGCTGAAAGTGGGAAGGGTGGAGTATTCTTTCTGTATGGTTATGGTGGAACTAGAAAGACCTTTATTTAAAAGACTTTAACAGTTGCATTGAGATCTAGATCACAAGTCGTACTTATTGTTGCATCAAGTGGGATTGCATCCCTTTTATTGCTCGGGGGTAGGACAACACACTCACGTTTTGTAATCCCACTCAATCTAGATAAATTCTCAACATCCAATATTAAATAAGGAAGTGCATTGGCTGATTTGTTAATAAAAACAAAACTTATAATTTGGGATAAGGCTCCTATGGTAAATAGGTTCTGTATTGAAGCTCTTGATAGGACAATGCGTGACATTTTAAGAGTCAAGAATCCAACCAGCCTTGATCAACCATTTGGGGGGAAGACAGTTGTTTTTGGTAGTGATTTTCGACAGATACTTCCGGTGATCCCCAAAGGGACTCAATAGAAGGTTGTTAATACCACTATAAACTCATCGTACATTTGGAATGATGCAAGCTTTTGACATTGACAAAAAATATGAGATTGAAATTAGGTGATTCCAACACAAGGTTGTCAGAGTTAAAAAAGTTTGCCGATTGGATACCTGGGATTGGTGATGGTAGTCATGGAACACCATCGGACCTGTGTCAGAAGATTGCAATCCCGCAAGACATACTGGTGAAAGATTGGGACGATCCCATTCTAGCCATTTGTAAGGTGACTTATCCGAAACGTTTTGCTAGCAGTAACATTGATGAAGACATTGAAGATCGAGCAATACTTGCTCCAACATAGCAAATAATTGATGAAATAAACCAATTCATGATGAGCTTAAATCCCACTGAAGCCCAAACATACTATAGGTCAGACAAGACATGCCCAACTGAATCTAATAATGACTTATTGGCATCCATTCACACTCTAGAATTCCTAAATATGATTTGATGCTCAGGAGTGCCTAATCATGAGTTGACATTAAAGGTCGGAACCCTTATCATGCTTCTAAGGAACATAGACCACTCAGCTGGATTGTGCAATGGCACCCGTTTGGTGGTCACTAAGCTAGGAAAACACATAATTGAAGCACATAGCAGCACCAGAAAGAACAACAGTCACAAGGTATTTATTTCTCGGATGATTCTAACCCCATCCGACCATCGAATACTATTCAAGTTCCAATGGAGACAATTTCCTATAATGGTATCATACGCAATGTCTATAAACAAAAGCCAAGGTCAATCACTATCAAAGGTTGGGTTAATTCTCAAAAAGCTTATTTTCATGCACGGTCAGCTTTATGTTGTAGCATATAGGGTGACACACAGGGGAGGGCTTAAGATACTTATATGTCATGACAATGATAATCGCACAGAGACAGATAATGTTTTTAAGGAAGTTTTTCGGAATGTTTTCTGAAAAAAATACTTAATCAACATTAACAAGTAGAATTTCACTCAGCGAGCCAAAAAATCATCAAGATTTAGGTACTGCTACTTGGCTTACATTTCATTATTTTCTGTTATTATCCTAGGACAGTTTTATTTGGAGTAATTGAAATTTTAATTATATAAGAACTAGACACTAACTCAGTTATAACTAAGCAGTATAGCTATAGAATAATTGAGGTAAAAAAAATTACTTACAACTACACCCAATACCATTATGTAGCTCTTCAATTTATGAATCCTCATTCGCACTATTAGTCAATAATCTGCAACCATAAGTAGAGAAATTGCAATGAATATTAAAACAATAAAACTACACGTTATAAACTAACAACACCTTATCTGTTAGTGCATAATTGGGATCGGGAAAGTTTTTGGTTGTATCAACATAACGTAGGAAAAAAAGGATCCGAAGAGTTGTGGTTAAACTTTCTGTTTGCTAATCAATTACATTGCGTACAATCAGATTTAGATAACTTATGTGGAATTCTCGCATTACATGCATTTATAGATTTTAGATGCCTTCATCCATACTATAAACTTATCAGCAGCTATATGTTTTAATAAGTGTATATTGGAAACAAAGGCGGTTATCGTCAAATTGTATAAACAGAATGATATCCACCCCGTCCCCTGCCCCTCTACCATGACCATGAATGGGATATCCATTAAAATAGGTGACACACAAATAGTTAACATGAACATCGATTAGAGTATTAGAAAAATAATACCCATCAAGTCTTCATTCCATTCCAGTCTACAATCTGAATTGCATCTTCAAGAAATTAGCAATAATCAATAGTATGTAATTAGTCATAAATAATAGTAGCTCCAGTGTTACAATATCAAAAAGCATACACTTGAAATGAATGGCTAATCATTGATAGGATTGCTTACCAAATTGATTCCAGTGACCAGATCACTAAAGGGGTACCTTGCTTCTAGAAATTTGTGAAGGAAAAAGTAGTCCCTTTTATGAAAAAAATTGCAAAAGTTAGAACAGAGTTCATATGCATTTTACCAAAAAATCAAACATTTCTTTTTTTTTTTCAAATGCTACAAGGCAAATACATCTATCTTTTGGAGTATTTTACCTTTTTCCATTTTTTTTATAAGTGGCAGTTCAAAAGAGCTACACCTGCCATGAAGAATTTGCGACCTCTCCATCCAAGGAATAGAACATCCATAGCCAACCACCTAGGGACACAGGTCTTCATCACCAATAAAGTTTAGATCTTTTATTCAGCACCTTCATCTTGAACCACCCTCCGTCGTAGAGATTTAGATGAAACTGACATCATTTGGTTTATTGAAACAAAATGAAGCTGAACAATTTTTCTGAAGTTTTATTATGAGCAAATACATTGTGCAGGAGATTATTCATCCACTGATATGTAAGGAAAATCCTCTAAGTGGCAGAGGAGATATGTCATGCCACAGTAGTTTTTGTAATGTAAGTTCTTTCTTCTGGATCTAAAACAAATCAAAAGCGCAGTGTGGTGGTTCGTGCTTTAATTAGTTGACGTATTAACTGCCCCAATGAAAACAGTGAAATACACTTTCCAATTAATGTGGGTTGTTAATGTCTTAATGTAGCTAACCAAACACGAGTTATATTTTTCAATCGGGCCCCACGGTAAAATCACATTTTTATATTAATGCATAAATAAAGGAATTATCTCAGTGAAATTGAACATTAAATATAAAAATTGTTTATACATTATATTGGAATGTGTTATATCACTTATTAAAGTGGAAAGCTACATTTTAAAGTACTTTTTTTTATCAGTATATTAAAGTGGTTTTAAGTCATGACTATGCTATATGTGGATCCAATAACTAACATGGGGGGTAATGGGAGGAGGGTCTTACCGGTGCATGTCTTATTATTTGATAGTAATATGTTATTTTAATATATATTTCTTTATGGATATGCTGTAATCGAATTTATCAATATATTCATATACAAGCCCCATATTCATAGTGAGTGGAGTTTCCAATAGAAATTATCACCTATCACACTACTAAAAAAATTAGTTTTAGCGACAAATTTTTAGTGGCCATAATACAATGGCTACTATTAATTTTATTTAAGTTATATTTTAGTGGCAATTATACATTTATCATTATTATTATATTTTATAATGGCAATTATTACTATTGTCACTAAATTATTACTGTCTTTCTATTTTAACTCTAATTTTTTTCCATCAACAATGGCAATTATCATTATTGCCACTAATTTTTTATTTTATTTTTATTTTTATCATCTTCTTTCATCAATTGCCAACACATAGTAAAAGACTCTCCCACCCAAAATCAGAAACTCACAAGTCACAACGGCACAACCTCAAGCATTCCCTCCATCACCGACCACCGCCGCAGACCTTGCCATCACCGACAACCGTCCATCATTCAAACTGCATCGTTGTTCCTATTTTCATCCTCCGCCTCAGATCAGCATTGCTGTCTTCGTTTCTTCATTCGTCTCAGATCTATGTCGCTACGGTGGAACCGGCATCACTTTCATCTTCAAAAGCATCATTAATGGCGACAAGGAAGTTCGACACGGAGGTTGTGGAGCTTCTTGACCAGATGCTCGCTGCAAAATTTCAAGATTGAGCTCTTCCTTCTCTGCATCTCCTCCAATTCTGGCGCTGCATGTTCGCGAAAAGGTTCGACAGTTCTGTTCTCCTCTCTCTCTCTCAATTTTATTTGTCAGCAATTTGGAGTGTTTTAGATTTCAAATTTGAAGATGCTACTGCTAATTTTTGTTAATACTTGTGTTAATTGTGCAACTGACATAGGATTTCAAATTTGCGGTTGTGAGGAACTCAGGGAAATTGATTTATTTTTGAACATGAGAAATTTTACCAATTGCAGCTTGAAAGTTCAGATTTGTCCTCGGATAGTGTATCTGTTCACCAATAATTTATTGGGCCTGTTTAGCTGATTACATTTCACATTTTGCAACCCTAATTTTGATGTTACGCCACTGCTATTATGAGTGCAAGATTTTGATGACATGGATAAGAGCTTGAAGGATATAGAAGATTAAACTACTGCTCTAAAGAGATGCAAGTCAAGGTCAAGAAGGAGATGGGATCTGTCCAGGGTAGCTATTTTAATTTTTATTTTGTAAATGATTTCTCGTTCTGCATTGATCATAGAACATGTCCTAATTCCTTTGCCTACAAGATGTTTTATTTCTGGTTGGATGATTATGATTTGGCTTGTTTGTTACTGGCTAATGAGTAACACTCTCTCACTTGGCTGTGAAGGCTATATTCTTGTATACTTATTTGAATATTCATGTTATGAACAAATTCAAACTTAATTTTGTTTCCTTTATTTTAGAGTTTACAGGGCTTCATGACTTCATGCTTAATATTATTGCATCATACTTTTAAACCATTTTTTATGTGGTTTGTTATGTTTTTCTATCTCTTTTTCATTCGCTTCTCATTCTTATCTATGTTAATATGTAAACAATGTTATCCCAGTGTATTGTTAGACTCCATTGTCTGTTATTGATTCTAATCTCCCAAAAATCTTGAAACTGCATCTACTAGTCAGGTCAACAGAGAGGAGATAGATTCTCGTTCAGTTTTTGTAGGCAATGTGAGCTCTCTCATTCCTTCTTTACTTGAGAAATTTTTATGGTGTTTGGCTGTCTTTTTCTCACCACTCATGATATGGAATGAATATATTAATGTCTTAACTTCTTTCGAAGATATCAAGTATTGGAGAATGGGTACAATTAATCCAGTACAATTTAATCATATTTTTAATTAAAAATGGGCCACTAAAATCACCAGTCATCACTAATAATAATCACTCACTTGTTCCAAGAATCTTGTGTTCGCTGCAAGGCCTGGCTATGGCCACCTTGGAACAAAATGTGTCGTCAAAGCTAACCACTTCCTTGCAGATATTTCAGCATCTGACCTCAGCCGTTACACTGTAAGTGCTCAGCTTTTTGTTCCTGATATATATACCCGTACTATAACTACTGTTTTAAGCAAATTGGTACTTGATTAACATTTAATTAAGTTACTTATTGTGTGTGTTTTATGGTAAAGGTTAAGATAATACCTGAAGTGAGGTGTTGCAAAACAAGCAAAGCTATAATAGCTGAGTTGGTGAGGGTTCATAAGAACACTGAGTTCGGGATGAGGCTTCCTGTTTATGATGGAGGAAGGAATATTTACACTGCTGCCATGCTTCCTTTCACATACAAAGAGTTCACTATATTATTGATTGAAGATGATGAGAGTATTGGTACTACCAGGTAAGTTTATTTATTGAAGTTATTATATTATATAATAATATTATGTTGATCCTCAAAGTAAGTTTGTGCTTGATATGGCAGGGAAAGAGAGTTTAATGTGGTAATCAAGTTTGCTGCTCGTGTTAGCATGCATCAATTACGTGAGCTTCTCAGTGGAAAACAAGTGGATACACCACAAGAAGCACTTACTATTATTGACATTGTTAGAGGGAGCTTGCAGCACAGAGGTGAAAATCTTGAATTTTTGTGTCTTCTTGTTCTTTCTTTCATAACATGTTCTTGTGTTTCTCATGCCATCATTATTCTTCATATTTAGTTACGTATCCATTGGGAGGTTTCTGTATTACAACTTAGTTGTGCCAAGGCTAATTCCACTCCATCGAAAAAGCTAAAGCCAAAGCCATCACCAGCACAAGCTCTTGGCACCCCAGCCAAGAGAAAGTCTCTAGCTATGATGTCTCCTTCAAGCAGCATCAACAGGTCAATTTTATTAATCAATTTTCATGTTTAAATTTGAGGCTAAAACCTGTTTAATCAAACATAAGTGAATATAACAGAGAAAACAATGTCATAATTTCATGCCGTGTTATACATTTTTCTCGCTCTCTTTGTTCTGTTTCAATAATGGAGTTGGGAAGCATACTCCACTTCGTTGAGGATAAGACCATTCTCATCACTGGAGCCACTGGCTTCCTTGCCAAAAGTACATATATTATTCTCTCTTTTAATGTATAATTCATTCATATTATTAAATGTATTTATGTGTTTGGTTTTGTAACATAAAAATAGTTCTGGTGGAGAAGATACTGAGGGTTCAACCAAATGTTAAGAAGCTATTTCACAGTGACAAGGTTCTTTCTTGAATAAATTTCTATTTATTTTGTTTATTTTTATATTTTCTTTTGTGACTTGTGCAATTTTATCTTACATTTACAGATATTGCAGGGTCTTTTTCCTTATGAATTATGGAGAGTAAACACATGCACCTCATACTTTGTAGATAAAATGCATGAAATGTGGAGGAAAATTTGATCGTCAGGAAAGGATGATGGATCTTACCATTGAGATAGAAGGGGAGATGGCAACTCTGTTGGAATCTCATTTTGAGTTTATAGGCTTGTAGTATTTTTTGTTGTTTAGATTTGTAACATGATTTATTACTTTTCAAGAGAAATTTGTGTATTAATATTTTGAGTTTAATAAAATATCTCATTTTGTAGTAATTAATTTCAGTATATTTATATTATTCATAACAATAATAATTGTTAGCAAAAATAATTGAGATTCTAAAAAAAAAAGTAGTTCATTGCTTCTAAGAAAATGAGTATAATATAACTAAAAAAAGTCTTAAGATTTTAGCTGCAATAGTAATGGTCGGTAAAAGTGAATATTACAATTTTAGAATTATTTTTAGTGGCTATATAAATTACCAGTAAAATGAGTTTTGGCGGCAATAATAATGGCCGCTAAAAATGAATAACATTGCAATTTTAGAATTACTTTTGGTGGCTATATAAATTGCCAAGAAAATGGCCGCTAAAAATTATATACTTTTTGCGGCCATTAAAAAAGTCTTTACCGGCAAATGTTATAATTGCCGCTAAAATCTTTTAGCGGCAAAGCATAAGACGGCTAATGTCTAATTGCTGGTAAATGTATTAGCAGTTATTTTTATTGCCGCTAAAAGCAAAATAAATGGCTGCTAAAAGTGAGTTTTCTTGTAGTGTCATTATAAAGAAAAATGTACACGGCAAACTTTATAGCAGATCATCAATCGGACCGTGCATAGCGCGGGTCTTCCCCTAATACATTAAGGGTTTATACAAATATTATACTTTTATAATAGTTTTATACTTTTATTAAATACAACAATTTAGATTAAAAAAAAGAAAAAGTATACGTAATCAATCAAGATGTAGCCAACAAGTAAAAACCTAATTTTAAAATAAAAAAATGTTTTTAGAATAAAAAAAACACAAAATCCTTCCAACGATGCTTCCATTATCTCTTTCAACAACAACAACTCTATTCTCACCTTCGATGATGTTGCCTTCCACACCTACGATGTCTACCTTCTCGCTTCTGACGACATCGTGATTTCTGCCTCCTTCGACGCCACCGCCTTCTGTACCCACGACGTTTTCCTTCTCTTCTCCAACGACAACAACTCCCTTCCCTGCTCCTTTGATGACGACACCTTCCAACCCTTCAGCGTGTCACGTCTCTCTTCCAACGACGACGACACCGTGACCTTTGTTCCCCTCCCTGCTGCACATTGAGTTCCCCCTCCCTGCCGCGACTTCCCTTTTGCGTTGCTACTTGGACGCAGCATCCTTCCTCTGGAATTCTTCTCCACCGTCCACAAGACAAATCACACCTCACATGCCGCCACATCCTCTCCATATTCTCTTCACGACATTGTTTTCCTCTGCATCTCTTGATCGTCGAGACGCACGCGACTCTCCAGATAGCAAATCTCGTCGTGCCTCCGGATGCTCGACGTTGAACGCGTGTTGCCGCTAACCCTTGATGATGGATCTTGCAGCCATGCATGCTAGACCGGTTGCCGTGACGCCTCCACTGCGTGTTGTTGTTGGAGTCGCCGTCGTCTTGGATGTTTTTTGGTTTTGGACGATTCTTTTTACCAGAATATTTTTGTTTTTTATGTTTTGGATGTCTATTTTTGTTTAAGTTTTGGATTTTTTAATACTTTTAGATGTTTTTTTTAGTTTTTAGATTTTTTAAAAAATATTTTTGGATATTTGGTTAATAAATATTTTATGTATTATTATTCATGTATTATTTTTTATAATATTTTTTATTATTCATGTATTATTATTATTTAATAAATATTTTATGTTCAAAATGTTATTTATTTATTTATTTTAACTAACGTATAATTTTATTTCTATTGTTATGTTATCGTTGGCTTTTTAAGATATTGTTAAGACTTGTTATGTCATTGTTGATTATTTAAATTTTGATGTTGAGACTTGTTATATGTATTTAATTTTTTTATTTAAAAAACCGCAAATCTAAATCGCTTGTAATCGGATCGGATCGGATCGGATTTCCAGAAAAATTTCATCCAATCCAAACCGCACCGCACATAAATTAAGCGTTCGGATCGAATGACTTTTTTCCTTAAAACCGAACCAAACCGCACCGTGAACACCCCTATTTGGTTTTGTTTAGGTTTTGAATTTTTTTAAAACAATTTTGAATATTACTTTTTTGTTAGATTTTGAATATTCTTTTATGATGTTTTAGATGTTTCTTTTATTAAGTTTTAGATATTATTTTTATAATGATTTTTAATGTTTATTTTTATTTAGTTTTAGATTTTTTTTATTGTGATTTTTTTTGTTAATTTTAAATGTTTTTCATAATAATTTAAATTTATGTTTTTTCCAAAAAAAAACTAATAAAAGAAGGTTCTAGTTGGCTGCAGTTATTTATATCTTGTTGGTTATTTAGCAAAGATGTTAATAAAATATTGGAAAAACTATCATTTGTACTCATGAACTTTACGAATGATAACAAAAGTACCTTTATAAGACGAAAAGTGACTTTGTACCCTAAAAGGTTGGGTCCGTCTGTCAAAAGTATCCAGACGTCATTAACTCATTTGCTCCGTTGATTTAAAGGCCAATATGGCACATTAAGTGCTTACCTAGATTTGTATTTGTATTTTTTATTTTTTTAAACTGTTTCAGGTAGATATAGAAAAGGGAGAGAAAGAATTGAGAGTTCACTTCGTGCCATTCCATCTTCTTCCTCACCACATATTTGCAAGCCCTAGCAGAGAGAGACTTGAACCACCTATTGGGCTCCAACAAAACTAATAAGAAGGTTGAAGACGGCCACTCCAAAATCCACAATCATGGTTCAGTGGTGATCTTTCTGTTGCGTGGGTGTGTCGAGACGATTGGAAGACAGTCGTCACTCCCATAGTGAAAGGTAAGCCATCTTCCTATAGTTCTGATGCCCAATTTTTCATTTTAGTTTCCTTTCACGAACTCGTACACCATGAAATTGTTAACTAAAGTTAGGGTTTTTTCATTTCACTGATCGCATAGATTTTGTCACTGTGGGGGTTGTTTTTCAGTTTAGAAATTTTGGAAAAATAGTAGGTGTATTTTTATGGTTTGTTCATTTTTTGATGGTTTATACAGAGGAGACCTATGTACAGATAAGGCCCAATCAGATGCCAACCTGAATCCATTAGCCTTGGCTACTATACCTGAACCTAACAAGCAGAATTTTGAAGATCTTAAGAACAGACAACCACCACCAAACGTCACCTCTCAACCTCTAGAAACACCTTCCCAACTCCCTGAACCAAATGTGCAGGCTCCTACACAACCTGTATTTGAAGAATCTGCTACACAAAACACACTTCCAGCAAAATTTACTGGGAGAAGGGAAATCACTATCCACTGTTGTCTCCTGTGTATAGAAAACTTATTGGGAGACCTACCAAAAAGAGGGACACTCTTAGAGATGGCCCTCGAGAGAATCCTGATCTCCATAGGACAAAGAGGAAACATGGGCCCATTAAATATAAATATTGTCTGAAGGTATAATGACGTTAGGATTTTTTCCAGTAAAGAATTTTATAAAAACAGTCGCGTTGTAGGTATAGTTTCTAAACCAACAGAAATTCCTTCGTACAAACGTTTTGGTTGTCACAAGTAATAAACCCCTTAATAAATTGATAACCGAAGTATTTAAACCTCGGGTCGTCTTCTCAAGGAACTGCAGGGAAGTGTGTTCTTATTATTGATTATGAAGATTATAAATTGGGGTTGTGAAGATGAGGAACAAGTAATTTAAATTGCAATTAAAATAGGTAAAAGACTGTAAAATAAATAAATAACTGTAACGTAAACTTTTGGCAAGGTATGAGAAATTAGAAGTCCTATCCTAGTTATCCTTATCAATGATGATGAAAATTGAACCTTAATTCCACTTAGTTAACCTTTGCTAGAGCAAGGGAAAGTCAAGTGACTAATTAGTTAGATCCTCAATTCCTAGTTAATCCCTAAGGAAAGATTGGGATTATTGAAGTTCAATTCAATTAGCAAAGATAACAATTATCAATCATGTTTGAGTTTGATAACTCCTGAGTTACTGATTTCTTAACCAAGACCAAAAAGGGAAAAAGTAAATCTACCGGAATAAAAATGTCTTCAGATTGGAAGCAACAGTAATATAAATAAAAGAGAGCAATAATAAACTGAAATACCTCAAATAACATTAATTCAAAAGAGTAATCTGTAACATAGAAGAATTCATAAATTAAATTGAAAAGATAAATAAAAAGGAATGTTGAACCTGATAGAAAGAGATAATCCTGAAAGCGAATAAAATCCTAAATCTAAATCCTAAAAGAGAGAGGAGAGAACCTCTCCCTCAAAACTACATCTAATTCATGAATATTAACTAATTGGAGACTCTCCTCTGAATGAATACATTCCCCCACTTCATAACCTCTGATCTATGCCTTCTGAACTTGGAATTGGGCCAAAAAGGGCTTCAGAAATCGCTGGGAGCGTTTTCTGTAATTTCTGGTGCGTGGCCTCTGTCATGCATCCGCGTGGGTCACGCGGTCGCGTCGTCTGGAGTTTTCCTTGCCACGCGGTCGCTTCAGTCATGCGCCCGCGTCATATGCGTTTCGCTTAAGGTGCACGGTCGCGTCAATCATGCGGTCGCGTCACTGCCATTTCGCGCTGGCATGCGGCCGTGTCGTCCATGCGATAGTGTCGCTGCCAGTTTCTTCAAAAACTCCATTTTATGCTTTCCTTCCAATTTTGTATGTTTCCTTTCCATCCTTTAAGTCATTCCTGCCTTAGAAGATTTGAAATTACTCAACACACGAATCACGGCATCGAATGGAAATAAAGGGTAATCAAAATAATTACTTTTAAGCATAGGAAACATGTTTTTCACATACATTACGTAATAAGGAAGGGAAAGTAAAACCATGCAATTAATATGAATAAGTGGGTGAAGGATTGAATAAATCACTCAAATTGAGCACAAAATATATCATAAAATATGGGTTTATCAACCTCCCCACACTTAACAATAGAATGTCCTCATGCTAAATCCAAGATAAAGAGTAAGGTAAGGTTGAAGTGGTGGAATCTCATGCAATGCAATCTATTCTAAATGCAACTACCTAAATGCATCATGCAATTCTAATTATTTTTATTCACTTGTATATAAAGCTTACATGTAGTTGAATTAATTCACATTTCTCAAGGAATTATATATATAGCCAGACCTTAGATAATGATAAAGCACTTTTACAATTGAGATGGGAAAGAAAAAATATTTTATAAACTTGCAAGACAATTAATAATTCAAGTAGAGATATATGTTAATGAGCTATTGAACCCTCACTGGATTTTGTGTTTACTCTCTAGTCACTCATTGTTTATTGGGTTAATCACTCTATTCTTCTTTTTATCCTTACTTTCTATAACTTTGTTCTTCATCTAACCAATCAACAATTATAGAATATAGGCATACAAAAGTCATGAGGTCTTTAATTAAGGTTGTAATGGGGCCAAGGTAAAGGTAAGGGTATATGTATAAGGCTAAGTGAGCTAATAAGTGAATCATTGATTAGTCTAAGATCTCACCTAACATACATATTTTGTAAAGCACAGCTTCTTTACCTATTTTCCCATATTTTTCCCACTTTTGATGTTACATGCTCATATTTCAATTTTTTTTATCCCATGTGCATTGCTTTATTTTTGCATTTGGGGAATTCTTTTGTATTCCCCTTTATTCAAAAAAATAAATATTTTTTTAATGCACATGGTAATTCAATTATTTTGATTTCACATGAGCATGCTTCCCAAAAATTTTTTATTTTGAATTATTTTATTCTTTTCAACTTTCTACCCTTTGTTTTTATCATCCATGTTCCCAATAGGTTTCCCACACTTAAACAATTACACAACTTCTATCTTAAGCTAACCAAGGATTCAACTTGGGATTTTTATTTTATTTTTCTGCTTAAGGCTAGTAATGTGGTTTGTAGAATAAGAGGGGATTTAAAGGCTCAAGGGGGCTAACAAGGGTGATGTAAAAGGTAGGCTAATTTGGGATAAGTGAGCTAAAATCAAACAATGGCCTCAATCACTCTCTTGGTATGTATTTCTATTCTATAACCGGACATATAGATTAAAACAAAATAAAGAACACCAGAATAAATAAGAAGGGCGGAACACACAGGAATAAAATATTATGGTTTAAATGTAACCATATAATTAAGCTCAAAACTCACAGGCTATGTGTTCTCTAACTCAAAAATCATATATCAGTTATATATGTCATGCAAGTAAAAATTAAGAGTTCCCATTATTCTCAATGTAAATCTTAAGGTGGCTTTAAAGTTCTAGTGTTTCTCCTTGATGAAATGTTGTTAACTAACTAACATGGAATACTACATATACAAGGTGTGTGGATTGTTTCTATTATGTTCAAGTCTCTAGTTTACTTCCTTTTATATTTTCAATTTAAACTAAGCTATCTTATGCTAAAAAGGGTAAACTATACTAATTAATCCATATTTTCTATAACTAATAAGTTAGAATTGCAACTAAACTAAATGGCTAAAATATGAACTAAAAGTGCAACATGCAGAAATAGAGTAAAAATACATGAAAATAGTAATGTATAAGTACTGAGAAAATAAAAATAAAAATAAAGAGAAAAATACAGAAAAAGAACAAAATAAAATAAAAAGGGTCTGTAGTGGTTCACCAAAAAAATACGCCAGAGATGGCGACCTCCCCACACTTAAAATGAAGCATCGTCCCTGATGCTCACTCAAGCAGGGTGTGAAAGGATGTCATCACTGGAAGGATGGGTAGCTGGGGTCTCTGTGGTGGTGGTCTGAGGATCTACCTGCTGCAGAGGAGGTGCTGACTGAATAGGGACCTCTGGGTCTGCAGCCTGAATCTGATGCGGGGCCTCCTGATGTGAAGCAGCCTGCTCTGTGCCTGCCTGCTCAGCCTCTCTCTGTGAATGGGTCTCTGCCTCGTGATCATCCGCCTCCTCCTCAGATGGTTCTGATGGTGTGTCAGACTCGGAGGGGATATCGCCAGATCGTATCATCAGCTTCAGGTGCTCATAGCGTCACTTGCTGCGACGCTCAGCTCTCTCATATCGGCGCCGGTTGCGGCACTCCATCTGGTCTAGCTGTCGAAACAGGCGGTGCACTAGGTGATAAATCGGCTCTGAGGCAGGTGGAGGTGCAGTGGTGGTAGCAGGGGTAGCTGTAGAAGAAGAGGGGCCGGCAGATGGTGTGGCTGTCTCATCAGTAGGAGTGAAGAATGGAGGTCTGTAGCCCAAAGCCAGAAAGTTCCTGCTGTGAGGAATGATTTTCTTGCATTCTGCAGCAGGTGGCTTCTCATAAGCATCCTCCCAAGGCACGTCAGCTTGAAGGCCAAGTTGTGTAATCAGATATGGAAAGGGGAGAGTGCCTCGGACGTGGATTCTGGCCATGTAGTACCGAATGAAGCGTGGCAGGTACAGGTCCTTACCCTCCATCACACACCATAGGAGGGTGATCATAGCGGCAGGTAGCTCCGTCTCGTGAGTACTCAGCATAATAAAGTTGCTTAGGATCTGATGCCATAGCCGAGCCTCATCGTTCAAGTATGCCCGCTTGATTCCCTTAGGCATGGTGGTCTTCTGACCCATGACCCATGGAACAGTCGGGTCAAGGGCTATCCTCGCCTTGACAGTATCCCAATCAAACTTCATGAAGCACATGTTCTCTTCAGCCTTCTGATAACCATCTGGCTGATCGGATTTAGGCAGGAGTTTCAGAACATCCTATATGGCTTCTTCAGTGACCAGTATCTGCTTCCCTCTTAAGTTCACTGCATCTAGGGAAGTTTTGAAGTAATTGCAGTAAAATTTCCTTACCTAAGATGCATTGACCTCAGTCAGGTTTCTCTCCAGGAAGAACCAGCCTCTTTGTTTGATCTAATCAGAGGTGTATTGCTGGAGTTCTTCTGGGATCTTCAGAGTCCTCTCCAGGTACAGGTTCCTGGAGTTTGCAAACACCGGATACTTCAGCTCGCAGTAGCGGTTTGCAAACTTAACGGGATTGACGTTAGGATTTTTGCTAGTAAAGAATTTTATAAAAACAGACGCGTTGTGGATATAGTCTCTAAACCAACAAAAATCCCTTCGTACAAACGTTTTGGTTGTCACAAGTAACAAACCCCTTTGAAATTGATAACCGAGTATTTAAACCTCGGGTTGTCTTCTCAAGGAATTGCAGGGAGGTATGTTCTTATTATTAGTTATGAATCTTGTAAATTAGGGGTTTTAGAAAGTAAGAAAGCAGTATGTTGAATGATAAGAAAAATAAAATAATAATAATAAAATAAACTCTTGGCAAGGTATGAAGAACTGGAAGTCCTATCCTGGTTATCCTTATCAATTGTAATGAGAATTAGATTTTTCTCCCACTTTGTTAACCTCTAACTATGAAGGTAAGTTAGGTGGATGAATTAATTTTTATTCCTCAGGTCCTAGTCTTTTCTTGGGAAAGGCTAGAGTTATTGGAACTCAAATTAATTCTTGAAGAATTCCAATTTTCAGTCAACAATGAGTTTGATAACTCAAGTGTCTCCAATGACTCAACCAAAGCCAAAAGGGAAGAGAATCTACTTGAATGAAAATAATTTGAATACATAAATTAAAGAGAGCAATCGTAATTCTGAAATACCTCAATTAGCACTAATAAAGATATCAAATGTAACATGGAAGAGTTCATAAATTAAATTGAGAAAAGAAATAAAAAGAACATTGAACCTGGGATTGAGAGTCACTCCTAAAACTAAGAGAAATCCTAAATCCTAATCCTAAGAGAAAGGAGAGAACCTCTCTCTCTAAAAACTACATCTACTCCTAAAATTGTGAATGTGAAAGCTTTTTTTTCATGAATGGATGCATTCCTCCACTTTATAGCCTCCAATCTGTGCTTTCTGGGCCGAAAACTGGGTCAGAAACAGCCCAAAAATCGCTGGTTGCGAAATCTACCACGCTGGTTTTTCGTCACTGCGATGTGTCCGCGTGGAGCACGCATTCGCGTCACCTAGCTTTAGGGCAACTATGGCATATTATATATCAAATCGAAGCTCCAGACGTTAGCTTTCCAACGCAACTGAAACCGCATCGTTTGGACCTTTGTAGCTAAAGTTATAGCCGTTTGAGTGCGAAGAGGTCAGGCTGGACAGTTTAGCAATTTCTCCAACTTCTTGTATTCCTTCCACTTTTGCATGCTTTCTTTCCATCCTCTGAGCCATTCCTACCCTGTAATCTCTGAAATCACTTAACACACATATCAAGGCATCTAATGGTGATAAGGGAAAATTAATTTTTGGTAATTAAAAGGCTCGGGAAGCAAGTTTCCAGTTATAGAATAAAATTAGGAAGGAAATATAAAAACATGCAAATATTATGAATAAGTGGGTAAAGAGTTGATAAAATCCACTCAATTGAGCACAAGATAAACCATAAAATAGTGGTTTATCAACCTCCCCACACTTAAACACTAACATGTCCTCATGCTAAGCTCAAGAGAAGCTATAAAGATGAAGAGGAATGGTAAAATATATGAAATGCAACCTATGAATGCAACTACATGCTAAATGCTTTTACTTACTTGGTTAAGAGTAAATAAGTTCTTCAAGACAAAAGTAATTCAAATTCCACTAATTCAAATCATACAATAAAAAGCAAGTAAACTTGTAAGAAGATAGCTCATGAAAGCAGGGAACATAGAATTAAGCACTGAACCCTCACTGGTAGTGTATATCACTCTAGTCTCTCAAGTGTATAGGGTAATTCACTCTACTCTTCTCTAGTCATGCTCTCTAAACTTTGTTCTTCATCTAACCAATCAACAAATATTTAGTATATCAATGCAAACATCATGAGGTCTTTTCAAGGTTGTAATGGGGCTAAGGTAAGGGTATAAGGATATATGTATGGCCAAGTGAGCTTTATAAAGTGAATCCTTGATTAGTCTAAGATCTCACCTAACATATACATACTTTATATAATTTTAAAATACTTTACCTAGCTACCCGAATTTTCCCACTTTTGTATTACATGCTCATGTATCAAACTTATTTTTGAATCTTGTCCCATGTGCATTGATTCTTTTTATTTTGCAATTGGGGTAATATTATTTTTTTTTCTTTTCTCTTTTCTTTTCTTTTCCCTTTTTTTATCCCCTTATTTAATTACTTAATATTTTTTTTTCAATGCATATGGTAATTTAATTATTTTGATTTCATATGAGCATGCTTCCCAAATTTTTGAATAACTTATTCAATTTAATTCCCCCCTTTTTTTTATTTTATCATCCCATGTTCCCATAAAATTCCCCATACTTAAATTATACACAATGTCTATCTTAAGCTAACCAAGGATTCAACTTGGAATTTTTAATTTGTTTTTCTGTTTAAGGCTAGTAATGTGGTTATAAAACAGAACAAATGGGATTAAAAGGCTCAAAGTGGCTGACAATGGTGATTTAAAGGGTAGGCTTATTTGGGATAAGTGAGCTAAAATCAAACAATGGCCTCAATCATATGCAAGCATGTAACATATTAAATATTGGACATATAGAATGGAGCAAAGCAAAGATTGCAATTATAGAAAAGAAAACACACAAGAATAAAAATTTATGGTTAAATAATGTAACCATGTAAATAAGCTCAAAATCTCACAGGTTGTGTGTTCTTTGGCTCAAAAACCATGTTCCAAATACAACTTCAAACAAGTTTTAACATAAATTTTTTTTTTCAATTTAAATTAGTGAAATTTTTCAAAGATAGGGTCTTAAAAGAATTTTATTACTTTAACCAAGTAGTAACTAGATGCATAAAATCAAACAAATATCCAAATGCAACAACTAATTTAACAAAGAAAATTAAACATTGGTGCTAAAATATGAAGTGACTAACCCATGGAAGTCGGTATCGACCTCCCACACTTAAAGATTGCACCGTCCTCGGTGCATGCTGAGATGTGCAGGTGGACGGGTTGTTCCAACTGGCGCTTTTCTTCAAAGATTGTGCAGATGGACTTGTCTTGTTTCCCCATGTAAACGTCTTCCGGTTCTCTTCTTGGTGGCCATCCTGAAAGAAAAAGGGAAGAAAGGTAACCCAATAATAGAGATAAGAAAATAAATGAAGTATGGTTGGGTTAATGCCAAATGATAAGGGTCTCATTTACATGGAAGCTTCAACATGTACGTGAGAAAATAATATAAGCACATGGCATACTAGTGGTGCAAAATTTGCAACAAAGGAGAGGAAAATGTGGGTAATGCAAGATAGTATAAGTTCATATCAATGTAAGAGAAGTACAAGTATCATAAAAGATTAGCATTGATTTAAATAATGTTACCCAATCAGAATAAAATAAGTCATAAGCACTAAGATAATACCAGAAAAGATATAGCAGGTGAATAAGAACATTTGAACACCAATGGTAAAATAATAAATTTAGAAAAGAAAAATAAAAAATATACAAAATTAAAATGCAATGAATGAAAGTATGCAAATAAATAAAATAAAATAAAAGATAAGAAGAATGAGAAGGGAAAGAAATAAAGTAAGAAAGAAGAAAGAAGAAATGATAGAAGAAATTAGGATTGGAGAAGAAAAGATAAGAAAATTGGCTGATCTGGATATTCTGTGCGGCGCAGGCAACGCGGACGCGTGGGTGACGCGGTCGTGTGGTGCGCGATAAGGTCAGGTGACACGGACGCGTGGGACATGCGGACACGTGGCCTGATTTGTGCGATTGGCGCGTGATGAGCGGATAATTTATACGCTTTTTGGCATTGTTTTTAGTATGTTTTTAGTAGGATCTAGTTACTTTTAGGGATGTTTTTATTATTTTTTATGTTAAATTCATATTTCTGGACTTTACTATGAGTTTGTGTATTTTTCTGTGATTTCAGGTATTTTCTGGCTGGAATTGAGGGACTTGAGCAAAAATCAGATTCAGAGGTTGAAGAAAGACTGCTGATGCTGTTGGATTCTGACCTCCCTGCACTCAAAGTGGATTTTCTAGAGCTACAGAACTCAAAATGGCGCGCTTCCAATTGCGTTATAAAGTAGACATCCAGGGCTTTCCAGCAATATATAATAGTCCATACTTTGGCCGAGTTTAGACGACGAAAAAGGGCGTTGAACGCCAGTTCTACGCTGCAGTCTGGAGTTAAATGCCAGAAACACGTCACGAACCAGAGTTGAACGCCAGAAACACATTACAAACTGGCGTTCAACTCCAAGAATGACCTCTCCACGTGTAAACTTCAAGCTCAGCTCAAGCACACACCAAGTGGGCCCCGGAAGTGGATTTATGCATCAATTACTTACTTCTGTAAACCCTAGTAACTAGTTTAGTATAAATAGGACTTTTTACTATTGTATTAGACATCTTATGATTTTTAGTTCAACTTTGGATCATATTGATCACGTTTGGGGGCTGGCCATTCGGCCATGCCTGGACCTTCATCACTTATGTATTTTCAACGATAGAGTTTCTGAACTCCAGAGATTAAGGGGTGGAGCTCTGCTGTTCCTCATGATTTAATGCAAAGTACTACTGTTTTATATTCAATTCAACTTATTCCGCTTCTAAGATATCCATTCGCACCCAAGAACATGATGAATGTGATGATTATGTGACGCTCATCATCATTCTCACTTATGAACGCGTGCCTGACAAACACTTCCGTTTTACATGCAAACAAGCTAGAATGAGTATCTCTTGGATATCTAATACAGAGGACTGAGTCCGAGATATTGGAATCTTCGTGGTATAAGTTAGAACCCATGGATGGCCATTCCTGAGATCTGAAAAGTCTAAACCTTTTCTGTGGTATTCCGAATAGGATCCGGGAAGGGATGGCTGTGACGAACTTCAAACTCGCAAGTGCTGGGCGTAGTGACAGACGCAAAAGGAGGGTGAATCCTATTCCAGTATGATCGAGAACCTCCAGATGATTAGCCATGCCGTGACAGAGCATTTGGACCTTTTTCACAGAGAGGATGGGATGTAGCCATTGACAACGGTGATGCCTTACATAAAGCTTGCCATGAAAAGGAGTAGGAAGGATTGGATGAAGACAGCAGGAAAGCAGAGGTTCAGAGGAACGAAAGCATCTCTATACGCTTATCTGAAATTCTCACCAATGAATTACATAAGTATTTCTATCTTTATTTTCTGTTTATTTATTATTATTCGAAAACTCCATAACCATTTGATATTCGCCTGACTAAGATTTACAAAGTGACCATAGCTTGCTTCAAGCCGACAATCTTCGTGGGATCGACCCTTACTCACGTAAGGTTTTATTACTTGGACGACCCATTGCACTTGCTGGTTAGTTGTATCGAAGTTGTGACAAATTATGAATTAAGATTAGAGCACCAAGTTTTTGGAGCCATTACCAGGGATCACAATTTCGTGCACCAAGTTTTTGGCGCCGTTGCCGGGGATTGTTCGAGTTTGGACAACTGACGGTTCATCTTGTTGCTCAGATTAGGTAATTTTCTTCTTATTTTGTTTTCAAAAAGTTTTCAAAATTTTTCAAAAATATTTTCTTATTTTTCGTTTTTCCCAATTAATATTCAAAAAAAAAATTTATCATCTGTTTTCGAAAATTATTCAAAATTTTTAAGAATGAATTCTAGAGTTTCATGAAGCATGTTGAAGCCTGGCTGGCTGTAAAGCCATGTCTAAATTCATTTAGACTGAGGCTTCCAAGTCATCATTACAAGAGCAAGCTAGTTGTTGCTAATAAAATTTGTTATTGTATGACTGATTTGTATCTTCTAAAGCTTGGCTGGCTATTAAGCCATGTCTAACCCTCAGATTGGAGCTTTAGACTAAAGAGCACAAGATTCCTGGAATTCATATTAAAAATTTTGAAATCTTTATTTTTCTTCTTCAAATAATTTTCAAAAAAATAAAAATATACAAAAATCCTAAAACAAAATTAATAAAATCATAAAATCAAAAATATTTTGTGTTTCTTGTTTGAGTCTTGAGTCAATTTTTAAGTTTGGTATCAATTGCATTTTTTCTAAAAAAATTTTATGCATTTTTCGAAAATTCATGCATTCATAGTATTCTTCATGATCTTCAAGTTGTTCTTGGCCAGTCTTCTTGTTTGATCTTCATATTTTCTTGTTTTGTGTCTTTTCTTATTTTTCATATGCATTCTTGCATTCATAGTGTCTATACATGAAAAATTTCTAAGTTTGGTGTCTTGCATGTTTTCTTTTTCTTGAAAATTTTTCAAAAAAATAATTTCTTGATGTTCATCTTGACATTCAAAGTGTTCTTGGTGTTCATCTTGACATTCATGGTGTTCTTGCATGCATCACATGTTTAGATCCAAAATTTTCATGCATTGCATCATTTTCATGTTTTTCTCTTTCATCATTAAAAATTCAAAATTCAAAAAAATATCTTTCCCTTTTTCACTCATAAATTTCGAAAATTTGGATTGACTTTTTCAAAAATTTTTAAAATCTAGTTATTTTTATAAGTCAAATCAAATTTTCAATTTAAGAATCTTATCTTTTTCAAAATCTTTTTCTTAATTTTATTTCATAATTTTCGAAAATATCATCAAAAATTAATGTTTTGATTCAAAAATTTCAAGTTTGTTACTTGCTTGTTAAGAAAGATTCAAACTTTAAGTTCTAGAATCATATCTTGTGATTACTTGTGAGTCAAGTCATTAATTTTGAATTTTAAAAATCAAATCTTTTTCAAAACTAATTTCAATCATATCTTTTCAAAAATATCTTTTTATCTTATCTTTTTCAATTATCTTTTCTAACTTCTTATTTTCTTATCTTTTAAAAAATTGATTTTCAAAATTTGTTTCAACTAACTAATTAACTTTTTGTTTGTTTCTTATCTCTTTCAAAACTACCTAACTAACTTCCCCTCTCTAATTTTTGAAAATACCTCCCTCTTTTTCAAAAATTCTTTTTAAATTGTTTTCATTTTTTTATTTTAATTTTATTTCATTCTTAATTTTCAAAAATCATTAACCCTTTTTCAAAAACTATTTTTGAAATTTAACTTTAAAATTTTTAATTTTCGAAAATCCTCTCACCTCTCATCTTCTTTTATTTATTTATTCATCTACTAACACTTCTCTTCATCTCATATCTCTGCTCTCTTCACCCTTCTGTTTGGATTCTCCTCCCTTCTCTTTCTTTACATTACATTCTTTTCTTCTTCTACTCACACAAAGGAACCTCTATACTGTGGTAAAAAAGATTCCTATTATTATTTTCTGTTCCTTTCTTTTTCATATGAGCAGGAGCAAGGACAAGAACATTCTTGTTGAAGCAGATCCTGAACCTGAAAGGACTCTGAAAAGGAAACTAAGAGAAGCTAAAATACAACAATCCAGAGACAACCTTACAGGAATTTTCGAACAGGAAGAGGAGATGGCAGCCGAAAATAATAATAATGCAAGGAGGATGCTTGGTGACTTTACTGCACCTAATTCTAATTACATGGAAGAAGCATCTCCATCCCTACCATTGGAGCAAACAATTTTGAGCTTAAACCTCAATTAGTTTCTCTGATGCAACAAAACTGCAAGTTTCATGGACTTCCATCTGAAGATCCCTTTCAGTTCTTAACTGAATTCTTGCAGATATGTGATACTGTTAAGACTAATGGAGTAGATCCTGAAGTCTACAGGCTCATGCTTTTCCCGTTTGCTGTAAGAGACAGAGCTAGAATATGGTTGGACTCTCAACCTAAGGATAGCCTGAACTCTTGGGATAAGCTGGTCAAGGCTTCCTTAGCAAAGTTCTTTCCTCCTCAAAAGCTGAGTAAGCTTAGAATGGATGTTCAAACCTTCAGACAGAAAGAAGGTGAATCCCTCTATGAAGCTTAGGAGAGATACAAGGAACTGACCAAAAAGTGTCCTTCTGACATGCTTTCAGAATGGACCATCCTGGATATATTCTATGATGGTCTGTCTGAATTAGCTAAGATGTCATTGGGTACTTCTGCAGGTGGATCCATTCACCTAAAGAAAATGCCTACAGAAGCCCAAGAACTCATTGACATGGTTGCTAATAACCAGTTCATGTACACTTCTGAGAGGAATCCTGTGAGTAATGGGACGCCTCAGAAGAAGGGAGTTCTTGAAATTGATATTCTGAATGCCATATTGGCCCAGAATAAAATATTGACTCAGCAAGTCAATATGATTTCTCAGAGTCTGAATGGAATGCAAGCTGCATCCAACAGTACTCAAGAGGCATCTTCTGAAGAAGAAGCTTATGATCCTGAGAACTTTACAATAGCAGAGGTGAATTACATGGGTGAACCATATGGAAACACCTATAACCCCTCATGGAGAAATCATCCAAATCTCTCATGAAAGGATCAACAAAAGCCTCAACAAGGCTTTAATAATGGTGGAAGAAACAGGTTTAGCAATAGCAAGCCTTTTCCATCATCCACTCAGCAACAGACAGAGAACTCTGAACAAAGTACCTCTAATTTAGCAAACTTAGTCTCTGATATATCTAAGGCCACTCTGAGTTTCATGAATGAAACAAGGTCCTCCATTAGAAATTTGGAGGCACAAGTGGGCCAGCTGAGTAAGAAGATCATTGAAACCCCTCCTAGTGCTCTCCCAAGCAATACAGAAGAAAATCCAAAAGGAGAGTGCAAGGCCATTGATATAACCATCATGGCCGAATCCAAGGAGGAAGGGGAGGATGTGAATCCCAAGGAGGAAGACCTCCTAGGACGTCCAGTGATCAACAAGGAGTTTCCCTTTGAGGAACCAAAGGACTCTGAGGCTCATCTATAGACCATAGAGATTCCATTAAACCTTCTTACGCCCTTCATGAGCTCTGATGAGTATTCTTCTTATGAAGAGAATGAGGATGTTACTGAAGAGCAAGTTGCCAAGTTCCTTGGTGCAATCATGAAGCTGAATGCCAATTTATTTGGTAGTGAGACTTGGGGAGATGAACCTCCCCTGTTCACCAATGAACTAAATGCATTGGATCAACTGAGATTGCCTCAGAAGAAGCAGGATCCTGGAAAGTTCCTAATACCTTGCACCATAGGCACCATGACCTTTGAGAAGGCTCTATGTGACCTTGGGTCAGGAATAAACCTCATGCCACTCTCTGTAATGGAGAAACTGAAAATCTTTGAGGTACAAGCTGCTAAAATCTCATTAGAGATGGCAGACAACTCAAGAAAAGAGGCTTATGGACAAGTAGAGGACGTGTTAGTAAAGGTTGAAAGCCTTTACATCCCTACTGATTTCATAATCCTGGATACTGGGAAGGATGAGGATGAATCTATCATCCTTGGAAGACCCTTCCTAGCCACAACAAGAGCTGTGATTGATGTTAACAGAGGTGAACTAGTCCTTCAATTGAATGAGGACTCCCTTGTGTTTAAAACTCAAGGTCATCCTTCTGTAAACATGGAAAAAAGGCACAGTAAGCTTCTCTCAGTACAGAGTCAACTAAAGCCCCCACAGTCAAACTCTAAGTTTGGTGTTGGGAGGCCTCAGCCAAACTCTAAGTTTGGTGTTGAACTCCCATATCCAAACTCTAAGTTTGGTGTTGGGAGTCTATAAAATTGACCTGATCACCTGTGTGGAGCCATGAGAGCCCACTGTCAAGCTATTGACATTAAAGAAGTGCTTGTTGGGAGGCAACCCAATTTTTATTTATCTAATTTTATTTTTATTTTTATTGTTCTTTCATGTTTTATTAGGTTCATGATCATGTGGAGTCACAAAATAAATAGAAAAATCAAAAACAGAATCAAAAATAGCAGAAGAAAAATCACACCCTGGAGGAAGGGCTTGCTGGCGTTTAAACGCCAGTAAGGAGCATCTGGCTGGCGTTCAACGCCAGAACAGAGCATGGATCTGGCGTTGAACACCCAAAACAAGCAGCATCCTGGCATTCAGATGCCAGGAATGCACACTGAGGAAAGCTGGCGCTGAACGCCAGAAACAAGCATAGAACTGGCGTTCAACGCCAGAAACATGCTGCATCTGGGCGCTGAACGCCCAGAACAAGCACCAATTCGGCGTTTAAATGCCAGAATTGCATACAAAGGCATTTTACATCCCTAATTGGTGCAGGGATGCAATTCCTTGACACCTCAGGATCTGTGGACCCCACAGGATCATCTCAGCATCTGTGGACCCCACAGGATCCCCACCTACCTCCACTCATACTCTTCCCTCTTCTCAATGTTCATCCTCTCTTCCCAATAAATACCCTTCCCCAAAACCCTTCACCAATCACCTCAAGCTCTCTTCCCTATCACCCATTCACCACTCACATCCATCCACTCTTCCCTATAAACCTACCTCATAAACCCCACCTACCTTCAAAATTCAAAATCACTTTCCCACCCAAACCCTCCCCATATGGCCGAACCTTAACCCCTCTCCCTCCACTATATAAACCCCTCCATTCTTCTTCATTTTCACACAACAAAACCCTCTCATCCCCTTCTTGGCCGAAACACAACCTCTCTCCCTCCTCCATTTCTTCTTCTTCTTCATCTCTTCTTTCTTCTCTTGCTCGAGGGCGAGCAATATTCTAAGTTTGGTGTGGTAAAAACATAAAGCTTTTTGTTTTTCCATTACCATTGATGGCACCTAAGACCGGAGAATCCTCTAGAAAAAGGAAAGGGAAGAAAAAGCTTCCACCTCCGAGTCATGGGAGATGGAAAGATTCATCTCCAAAGCCCATCAAGACCACTTCTATGATGTTGTGGCCAAGAAGAAGGTGATCCCCGAGGTCCCTTTCAAACTCAAGAGAAATGAGTATCCGAAAATCCGACATGAAATGCAAAGAAGAGGTTGGGAAGTTCTAACAAAACCCATCTAACAAGTCGGAATTCTAATGGTCAAGAGTTCTATGCTAATGCGTGGATCACCATGAACCATGATCAAAGTAAGAACCCGAACCCAAAGAATTATCTCACCATGGTCCGGGGGAACTACTTAGATTTCAGTCCAAAAAATGTGAGGTTGGCGTTCAACTTGCCAATGATGGAAGAGAACGCACGCCCCTACACAAGAAGAGTCAACTTTGATCAAAGGTTGGACCAAGTCATCACGGACATATGTGTGGAAGGAGCTCAATGGAAGATTGACTCAAAAGGCAAACCGGTTCAACTAAGAAGATTGGACCTTAAGCCAGTAGCTAGAGGATGGTTGGAGTTCATTCAACGCTCAATCATTCCCACTAGCAACCGGTCTGAAGTTACTATAGACCGGGCCATCATGATCCATAGCATCATGATTGGAGACGAGGTGGAGGTTCATGAGATTATACCTCAAGAACTCTACAAGGTGGCTGACAAGTCCTCCATTATGGCAAGGTTAGCTTTTCCTCACCTCATTTGCCATCTATGCAATTCGGCTGGGATTGACATAGAGGGAGATATCCTCATTGATGAGGACAATCCCATCACTAAGAAAATGATGGAGCCAACAAGAGAGCCTATTCATGGATCTCAAGAGACGCATGAAGAAGCTCATCACCAAGAAATCTCTGAGATGCCTCAAGGGATGCACTTTCCTCCACATAACTTTTGGGAGCAAATCAACACCTCCCTAGGAGAACTGAGTTCCAACATGGGACAACTAAGGGTGGAACATCAAGAGCACTCAATCATCCTCCAAGAAATTAGAGAAGATCAAAGAGCTATGAGGGAGGAGCAACAAAGACAAGGAAGAGACATAAAAGAGCTCAAGGACATCATTGGTTCCTCAAGAAGGAAACGCCACCATCACTAAGGTGGACTTATTCCTTGTTCTTAAATTTTCTGTTTTTTGTTTTCTTTATGTTAAGTGCTTATCTATGTTTGTGTCTTATTACATGATCATTAGTATTTAGTAACTTTGTCTTAAAGTTATGAATGTCCTATGAATCCATCACCTCTCTTAAATGAAAAATGTTTTTAATTCAAAAGAACAAGAAGTACATGAGTTTCGAATTCATCCTTGAACTTAGTTTAATTATATTGATGTGGAGACAATACTTTTTGTTTTCTGAATGAATGCTTGAACAGTGCATATGTCTTTTGAAGTTGGTGTTTTAGAATGTTAAATATGTTGGCTCTTGAAAGAATGATGACAAGGAGACATGTTATTTGATAATCTGAAAAATCATAAAAATGATTCTTGAAGCAAGAAAAAGCAGTGAATACAAAAGCTTGCAGAAAAAAAATGGCGAAAAAAAAAAGAAAAAGCAAGCAAAAAAAGCCAAAAGCTCTTAAAACCAAAAGGCAAGAGCAAAAAGCCAATAACCCTTAAAACCAAAAGGCAAGGGTAAGTAAAAAGGATCCCAAGGCTTTGAGCATCAGTGGATAGGAGGGCCTAAAGGAATAAAATCCTGGCCTAAGCGGCTAAACCAAGCTGTCCCTACCCATGTGCTTGTGGCGTGAAGGTGTCAAGTGAAAACTTGAGACTGAGCGGTTAAAGTCAAGGTCCAAAGCAAAAACAGAGTGTGCTTAAGAACCCTGGACACCTCTAATTGAGGAATTTAGCAAAGCTGAGTCACAATCTGAAAAGGTTCACCCAGTTATGTGTCTGTGGCATTTATGTATCCGGTGGTAATACTGGAAAACAAAGTGCTTAGGGCCACGGCCAAGACTCATAAAGAAGTTGTGTTCAAGAATCAACATACTGAACTAGGAGAATCAATAACACTATCTGAACTCTGAGTTCCTATAGATGCCAATCATTCTGAACCTCAATGGATAAAGTGAGATGCCAACACTATTCAAGAGGCAAAAAGCTACAAGTCCCACTCATCTGATTGGAGCTATGTTTCATTGATAGTTTGGAATTTATAGTATATTCTCTTTTTTTTATCCAATTTGATTTTCAGTTGCTTGGGGACAAGCAACAATTTAAGTTTGGTGTTGTGATGAGTGGATAATTTATACGCTTTTTGGCATTGTTTTTAGTATGTTTTTAGTAGGATCTAGTTACTTTTAGGGATGTTTTTATTAATTTTTATGTTAAATTCACATTTCTGGACTTTACTATGAGTTTGTGTGTTTTTCTGTGATTTCAGGTATTTTCTGACTGAAATTGAGGGACTTGAGCAAAAATCAGATTCAGAGGTTGAAGAAAGACTACTGATGCTGTTGGATTCTGACCTCCCTACACTCAAAGTGGATTTTCTGGAGCTACAGAACTCAAAATGGCGCGCTTCCAATTGCGTTGGAAAGTAGACATCCAGGGCTTTCCAGAAATATATAATAGTCCATACTTTGGCCTAGTTTAGATGACAAAAAAGGGCGTTGAACGCCAGTTCTACGCTGCAGTCTGGAGTTAAACGCCAGAAACACGTCACGAACCAGAGTTGAATGCCAGAAACACGTTACAAACTGGCGTTCAACTCCAAGAATGACCTCTCCACGTGTAAACTTCAAGCTCAGCCCAAGCACACACCAAGTGGAACTCGGAAGTGGATTTATGCATCAATTACTTACTTCTGTAAACCCTAGTAACTAGTTTAGTATAAATAGGACTTTTTACTATTGTATTAGACATCTTATGATTTTTAGTTCAACTTTGGATCATATTGATCATGTTTGGGGGCTGGCCATTCGGCCATGCCTGGACCTTCATCACTTATGTATTTTCAACGGTAGAGTTTCTGCACTCCAGAGATTAATGTGTGGAGCTTTGCTGTTCCTCATGATTTAATGCAAAGTACTACTGTTTTATATTCAATTCAACTTATTCTGCTTCTAAGATATCCATTCGCACCCAAGAACATGATGAATGTGATGATTATGTGACGCTCATAATCATTCTCACTTATGAACACGTGCCTGACAAACACTTCCGTTCTACATGCAAACAAGCTAGAATGAGTATCTCTTGGATATCTAATACAGAGGACCGAGTCCGAGATATTGGAATCTTCGTGGTATAAGTTAGAACCCATGGATGGCCATTCCTGAGATCCGGAAAGTCTAAACCTTTTCTGTGGTATTCCGAGTAGGATCCGGGAAGGGATGGCTGTGACGAACTTCAAACTCGCAAGTGCTGGGCGTAGTGACAGACGCAAAAGGATGGTGAATCTTATTCTAGTATGATCGAGAACCTCCAGATGATTAGCCATGCCGTGATAGAGCATTTGGACATTTTTCACACTGAGGATGGGATGTAGCCATTGACAACGGTGATGCCTTACATAAAGCTTGCCATGGAAAGGAGTAGGAAGGATTGGATGAAGACAGCAGGAAAGCAGAGGTTCAGAGGAACGAAAGCATCTCTATACGCTTATCTGAAATTCTCACCAATGAATTACATAAGTATTTCTATCTTTATTTTCTGTTTATTTATTATCATTATTCGAAAACTCCATAACCATTTGATATTCGCCTGACTGAGATTTACAAGGTGAACATAGCTTGCTTCAAGCCGACAATCTCCGTGGGATCGACCCTTACTCACGTAAGGTTTTATTACTTAGACGACCCAGTGCACTTGATGGTTAGTTGTATCGAAGTTGTGACAAATTATGAATTAAGATTAGAGCACCAAGTTTTTGGAGCCATTACCAGGGATCACAATTTCATGCACCAGCGCGATTGTAGCCCAACTCCAGCTCAACTTTCTGCCATACACCCTTGTTACGTTGATTTTACAGAGCCACGCGTTCGCATGAGTGACGCGGACGCGTGGGAGGCATATTTTCCACATGACGCAGCGACGCGATCGCGTGGGGTCAAATTATGCTACAGGCGCGCCTCCAGCCATGCTCTCGCGTGACTCTCTGTTTGTTTTCTTTTCTTCCCATTGCCCTGGTGACGCGGACGCGTCAGCGACGCTGCAGCGTCGCATGCGTGCTTTTTTTTTTTAATCTGGAAAAAAATGCAGAATGCAGTGTTAATATGAATGTAATGCAAAACTCCAGGTTCAATATAATAAAATAAAATAAAACTCAAAAACAAATAAAACTAAATAAGAAAAAAGGAACGATCATACCATGGTGGGTTGTCTCCCACCTAACACTTTTAGTTAAAGTCCTTAAGTTGGACATTTGGTGAGCTCCCTGTTATGGTGGTTTGTGCTTGTATTCATCCAGGAATCTCCACCAATGTTTGTAATTCCAATGGCTTCCGGGATCCCAAACTAGGCACGTGAAGCCTTTAAGAAGCTTCAAACAGATTCTTAGGCTCCCGGGGTGTTGGATGTCAGAACAGATTCTAGGATCCCAAACCTTACTATTGCACCCATCTTCTTGTTGATCATCATGATTCCATCCGGGTGGCAAGCAATCTGAATTCTCACTAAAGCGGCCAACCAACTTCTTAGACCCATTCAGTTGAGCTTTACACCAACCTTTGCGTTTAAACTTAAAGCTTCCAACCATAATGAACCTTGCAGGACAATTCTTACCACTGACCATCTTCCTCTTACTCTTAATACCACAAAGAGCTCTAAGTTGACCATCCGTCTCCAGTAGCCCATATTCAAGTGGGATTAGAAAGCTAAGGGATATGAATTTTGCCCACTTGAATTTTGTGAAGGATGATGGCAACTTAGGGGGAGGCATCTCCAATAACTTTGGCAAGGTGATTTCAAGCTCCACTCCCTTGTGCTCTTTGACAACTTCCACCTCTTTGCAAACTTCTTCAATTTCAACCTCTTCCTCTTGGTAGCTTTCTTCCAATTCAATCTCTTCTTCATTACTTACCAAGGGCATGGGAGGCTGTGCTTCTTCTTCTTTGATCTCCATCTCTTGATCAACCTCTTCAAAGTCTTTAGCTATGATATGCTTTGGAGGTTGTACACCCTCCTCAACATCAATTTCAATCACCTTGGAAGGAGGTTTTATAACCTGACTTTCCCATGGAGGTTCAGCATCTCCTAAGTCTTCAACCACTTCTTCCTCTTTAATAATTACAGCTTCCTCCACTTGTTTCAGTACAAAGTCATGCTCTGTACTGTCTACTGGAGTTTCTAGTATCTCCTTCATGCTATGTTCTTCATTAGATTGTCCACATGAAGCCATGGGGGTTCCTTGAGTGTCCGAACGTCGGGAAAGTAATCGATTTATCGCTTGATCCAGTTGGCGAAGGGCTGCTTGAAGTTTTGCACATGTTTTTGTGAGACGCTCTGTTGAGTCTTGAGGTGATGGATATGGACATGGTACATAAGGAAGTGGTGGTTCTTGATATGGTTCATATGGCTCATAAGGTGGTTGGTATGGTAGATAAGGGTTAGGATCATATGAGGGTGTTTGGTGGTAAGGGGCTTGTGAGTATGGTGGTCCAGAGTTATTTTGAGGAGAGGGTTCATAGGCATATGGTGGTGGTTGTTGATAGTTCATTGGAGGTGGTTGTTACCATGAGGGTTGATCAAATCCTTGTGGCTCCTCCCATCTTTGATTGTTCCACCCTTGATGCCTGTTCTCATTGTAATTTCCTCTTCCTGCAATGTAATTGTAACCAGACTCATAGCCAAAGGGGTGAGAGTTCATAGTAGCAAATAAAAATAAAAAATAAAAATAAAAATAAATTTAAATTAAAAGGTTATTTAAATTTTGAATTTGAAAATTAAATTTTGAAATTTGAAATTTAAAATTTTTGAAATTTGAATTTTGAAATTTAAATTTTAAATTTTTTAAATTTGAATTTTGAGATTTGAAATTTGAAAAAAATTTTAAAATTGAATTCTGAAAATTTTTAAATTTGAATTTTGAAATTTGATTTTTAAATTTTGAATTTTTTTGAATTTAATAAGGAAAGAGAAAAACAATAAAATGACAACAAACTTAAAAATTCTTAGATCAAAACGAAGAAAAAACTAAGAACAACTTGAAGGTCAAGATGAACACGAAGAACAACTTGAAGATCAAGATGAACACCGAGAAAAAATTTTTTGAAATTTTTTTTATAATTAAATAAAAACCAATAACCTCTTAATTTATGAAAAAAGCAAAAAAAAACAATAAAACAGGTAAAAAGCAAATATTTACAATAACCAATAATAAGGCACACGTTTGTAATTCCCCGGCAACGGCGCCATTTTGACGTTAGAATTTTTGCTAGTAAAGAATTTTATAAAAACAGTCGCGTTGTAGATATAGTCTCTAAACAAACAGAAATCCCTTCGTACAAACATTTTGGTTGTCACAAGTAACAAACCCCTTTGAAATTGATAACCGAGTATTTAAACCTCGGGTCGTCTTCTCAAGGAATTGCAGGGAGGTATGTTCTTATTATTGGTTATGAATCTTGTAAATTAGGGGGTTTTAGAAAATAAGGAAGTAGTATGTTGAATGATAAGAAAAATAAAATAATAATAATAAAATAAACTCTTGGCAAGGTATGAAGAACTGGAAGTCCTATCCTGGTTATCCTTATCAATTGTAATGAGAATTGGATTTTTCTCCCACTTTGTTAACCTCTAACTATGAAGGTAAGTTAAGTGGATGAATTAATTTTTATTCCTCAGGTCCTAGTCTTTCCTTGGGAAAGGCTAGAGTTATTGGAACTCGAATTAATTCTTGAAGAATTCCAATTTTCAGTCAACAATGAGTTTGATAACTCAAGTGTCTCCAATGACTCAACCAAAGCCAAAAGGGAAGAGAATCTACCTGAATGAAAATAATTTGAATACATAAATTAAAGAGAGCAATCGTAATTCTGAAATACCTCAATTAGCACTAATAAAGATATCAAATGTAACATGGAAGAGTTCATAAATTAAATTGAGAAAAGAAATAAAAAGAACATTGAACCTGAGATTGAGAGTCACTCCTAAAACTAAGAGAAATCCTAAATCCCAATCCTAAGAGAGAGGAGAGAACCTCTCTCTCTAAAAACTACATCTACTCCTAAAATTGTGAATGTGAAAGCTTTTTTTTTCATGAATGGATGCATTCCCCCACTTTATAGCCTCCAATTTGTGCTTTCTGGGCTGAAAACTGGGTCAGAAACAGCCCAGAAATTGCTGGTTGCGAAATCTGCCATGCTGGTTTTTCGTCACTGCGACGCGTCCGCGTGGAGCACGCGTTCGCGTCGCCTAGCGTCAAAACAACTATGGCATATTATATATCAAATCGAAGCCCCGGACATTAGCTTTTCAACGCAACTGAAACCGCGTCGTTTGGACCTCTGTAGCTAAAGTTATAGCCGTTTGAGTGCGAAGAGGTCAGGCTGGACAACTTAGCAATTTCTCCAACTTCTTGTATTCCTTCCACTTTTGCATGCTTCCTTTCCATCCTCTGAGCCATTCCTGCCCTGTAATCTCTGAAATCACTTAACACACATATCAAGGCGTCTAATGGTGATAAGGGGAAATTAATTTTTGGTAATTAAAAGGCTCGAGAAGCAAGTTCCAATTATAGAATAAAATTAGGAAGAAAATATAAAACCATGCAAATATTATGAATAAGTGGGTAAAGAGTTGATAAAATCCACTCAATTGAGCACAAGATAAACCATAAAATAGTGGTTTATCAGGGATCAGTAGCAGGGAGTAGCTGGTCAGCCTTCTCCTACGGGGTAAAGTGTTTCTCCCGCCAGGAGTCATCATGCATGAGGTCAAGGATGGACATGGCAGATTCACCTCTTTTTCGTTTGCCAGTTGTTGCCTTTCTTTTTCCTTTTCTTTGGGTGTCAGACATCCTAAAAAACAGAAAACCAGGATATAATAAAAATAGAAAAGCAGGTAGGCAAATAATCGAAAGAAGCATATAATGGCAAAGGAGCAATAGAATAATGAAAAGGAGTTAAGTAAATGTGCATTAAGGATTGTATAGGAGTTAAAAGTCCGAGAATAAAAATTCACAATCCAAAATGTAAAAGGATTCATGTTAAGTAGGAAAAACCTTCGTCATGCCTTGGTTAGAATGTTAGAGAGAATAGTGAAAAACTAGAAGAGATGTTTTGAAAGGTAAGTGGGTTAGGAATGAAAAAGAGGTTAGGAAGTTAAAATTAGTGAATTAGTAAAAAGTGGATTAGATTAAGTGGCATGATGAGCATTTCCTAAATAACGAGAATTCACAAATTAAAGCAACAGATAACTCAAATTCAAACAAGAAAGTCAAGGATGAATCAAATGAAAATAGCAAAAAGTGAAATTGAATCATCCAAGATGCAATTTATAAACCAGGAAATTAAAAAGAATAAGAAAGCTTGCCCTGTCATTCATGAATTGGTTTGGTAAAAGCTGAGTAAAGTAGAGTGCAAGTTTGCCAAAACCAAAATAGGAATGAAAATCAAAACAATTTACAGAAATTTGAGCAGCATCCCGGCTAAAATTGGATGTTCCCGAAAATGAAATAGTAAGTAGAACAGTTCATATGAATTAAAATATAGCTGCAATTACATATAAGGAATATGAACATGAAAAAGCAGTGTAAAAAGCAGCATGAAACAGTAAATTACACCATATGAACAATACTAACATCACAGCAATAGCTGAATTACGAAAAGTATAAAACAAGAAACACGAACAGCGCAATTAATCAGGCCTAAATCCACTAACCACATCCTAGGCTACCTAACAACCTAGAATCCACTACAACATGCATATCTAACTAGCCTAATTATGAAGATAAATAGAAAAAATGTAATTAACTATGAATTGATAGAAGGGTGGCGTTCGGCGGAACCTGGTAGACGTAGGAATGAAAGTGGGGCAGAGAGGTGGCTGGGGGATGGTGGTGGTGGCGGCTGACGCGGCGGTGGAGGGTGGCACGGCGGCGGTGAGGGCTGTTCGGAGGCAGGGGGTTTGGAAAGGTAATGAGGGAGGGGTTAAGGGGAAAGGAAGGGAAGGGGTTGTGGGTGGTGGGTGGTGGCGCGGCGGTTGAGGGCGGCGCGGTGGGGGCGGTGGTTGCGGAGGGGGAGGGTAGTAGTGGTGGAGGGAAGAAGAGGAGAGGGGAAGAAGAAAGAGAGGGAAAAGAAAGAAGGGGGTGGCGCGGCGGTGCTGTTTGGGTGGTCGTCGGTGGTGCGGCGGCGAAGGGTGGCGCGGTGGCGAAGGGCAGAGAGAGAGGGGGTGTTTGCAGGGAAGAGGAAGGAGAAAGGGTTGGGGGGGCGCGATGGGTAGGGTTCGCGTCACAGGGGGTTAATAATTTTGAATCCACGCGATCGCTTGGGGCACACGGTTAGGGGTGGGCATGGTTTGGATTTTTATAAATCCAAACTGGATCCATTTCAGAACCAGTTTTATGGTTCATAAAACCAAACCAGAACTGGATTGAAGAGAGAAACCGGTTCTAAACCGGTTTAAAAAAATAAAAACCGGTTTTAAATCGGTTTTAGAATTTAAATCCGGTTTTACTTACAAACCGGTTTTAAATCCAGTTTTACGTATAAAACCGGTTTTAAATCCAGTTTTACATATAAAACCGGTTTTAAATCCGATTTTTTTAAATCCAGTTTTTTTTTTTAAATCCAAATCTAAAATCCGGTTTTTTTTATAAAATCCAATTTTAAAACCAGATTTTTTAACCAAAAATTCAGTTTTAAAACCAATTTTTGAAAATCCAGTTTTAAAATCAGTTTCTTTAAACAAAAATCCAATTTTAAAACTAGTTTTTAAAAATCCAATTTTCAAACCAGATATTTTAAAAAAAATCCACTTTTAAAAATAATGTGCACTAGGTATCAATGTACTAATATAGACATGCAACAAAGAAACGGATAGTAATTTTCTTTGCAACCTATTGGTTAATCCAATAAGGCAACTCAATTTAAAATATTTCTATTTCTCCCTAAACATTTTCTTATTAACATAAATTTGCACGTCAAGTAGTTATTGTCACCACATTGCAGATCAACAACATTAAGACTGTTTATTAAGTAAGCCATGCAAAGCAAACTTGAGCAGTAGCATAAAAGTGAAGATTGGATCAGACCAAGAGAAAAAATTGGATATGATAGAATGTAGGGTATAGTAGCGAATTTCAGAATATTGATTTGAAAATTACAAAACTTGCCTTAACCACATACTTGGTGCTCTGTTTTGGAACCATCAAAGGGCACTTCAAGCCGGTGCCTCAAATTTCTTAGTATTTCTTCCTACAAAAGGAATAAATAACAAAGAACAATAAGCAACAGGTTACATAACAAATAATATATAAACTACAAACAATAGATAAAATTCTACAAAATGCAATAAGATGTCATTCTTCAACATATACTAATATAAAAGATAGGCACACTCCAAAAATAAGACAGTGAAAGAATCAAAATACTGATGAATTATAAGTTTGAATATATTTATTGAGGCTTGCTTTTATCATGTGATAAATTTACATTAATATTTCAACAAGACCCAAACTGCTGAGCGGAATCATCCAAATCTTGATTTCCAGTAGATTCTACACGATTATTGATGAGCGGATAATTTATACGCTTTTTGGCATTATTTTTAGTATGTTTTTAGTAGAATCTAGTTACTTTTAGGGATGTTTTCATTAGTTTTTATGTTAAATTCACATTTCTGGACTTTACTATGAGTTTGGGTGTTTTTCTGTGATTTCAGATATTTTCTGGCTGAAATTGAGGGACTTGAGCAAAAATCAGATTCAGAGGTTGAAGAAGGACTGCTGATCCTGTTGGATTCTGACCTCCCTGCACTCAAAGTTGATTTTCTGGAGCTACAGAACTCAAAATGGTGCGCTTCCAATTGCGTTGGAAAGTAGACATCCAGGGCTTTCCAGCAATATATAATAGTCCATACTTTGGCCAAGAATAGACGACGCAAACTGGCATTCAACGCCAGCTCTCTGCCCAATTCTGGAGTTCAGCGCCAGAAAGGGATCAAAAACCAGAGTTGAACGCCAGAAATGGATCAAAACCTGGCGTCCAACTCCACAAATGGCCTCTGCACGTGGAAAGTTAAAGCTCAGCCCAAGCACACACCAAGTGGGCCCCGGAAGTGGATTTATGCATCAATTACTTACTTCTGTAAACCCTAGTAGCTAGTTTATTATAAATAGGACCTTTTACTATTGTATTAGGCATCTTTGATCAGTTGTATGCTATCTTAGATCACGTTTGAGGGCTGGCCTCTCGGCCATGCCTGGACTATCACTTATGTATTTTTAACGGTAGAGTTTCTACACTCCATAGATTAAGGTGTGGAGCTCTGCTGTTCCTCAAAGATTAATGCAAAGTACTACTGTTTTCTATTCAATTCATCTTGTTTCGCTTCTAAGATATTCATTCGCTCTTCAACCTGAATGTGATGAACGTGACAATCATCATCATTCCCTATGAACGCGTGCCTGACAACCACTTCCGTTCTACCTTCGACTGAATGAGTATCTCTTAGATCTCTTAATCAGAATCTTCGTGGTGTAAGCTAGAATGATGGCAGCATTCAAGAGAATCCGGAAAGTC
Organism: Arachis hypogaea; assembly: GCF_003086295.3. Lineage (NCBI taxonomy): Eukaryota > Viridiplantae > Streptophyta > Magnoliopsida > Fabales > Fabaceae > Arachis > Arachis hypogaea. The sequence goes on from NC_092055.1 coordinate 108,658,430, forward strand.
TAAACCTTGTCTGTGGTATTCCGAGTAGGATTCAATGAATGAATGACTGTGACGAGCTCCAAACTCGCGATTGCTGGGCGTTAGTGACAGACGCAAAAGGATAGTAAATCCTATTCCAGCATGATCGAGAACCGACAGATGAATGGCCGTGCCGTGACAGGGTGCGTTGACCATTTTCACTGAGAGGATAAGATGAAGCCATTGACAAGGGTGATGCCTCCAAACGATTAGCCGTGCCGTGACAGGGCATTTGGATCATTTTCCCGAGAGAAGACCGAAAGTAGCCATTGACAATGGTGATGTATCACATAAAGCCAGCCATGGAAAGGAGTAAGACTGATTGGATGAAGACAGCAGGAAAGCAGAGGTTCAGAGGAACGAAAGCATCTCCATTCGCTTATCTGAAATTCTCACCAATGATTTACATAAGTATTTCTATCCCTATTTTATTATATTATTTTCGAAAACTCCATAACCATTTGATATCCGCCTGACTGAGATTTACAAGATGACCACAGCTTGCTTCGTACCAACAATCTCCGTGGGATTCGACCCTTACTCACGTAAGGTATTACTTGGACGACCCAGTGCACTTGCTGGTGAGTTGTGCGAAGTTGTGAACCATGGTATTGGCATCATGTTCTTGGCGCCATTACCAGGGAAAGAAAGAGCGATGAATTTTACATAATCAAAGTGTAATCACAATTTCTGCGCACCAATTATCCTGAAAGAAACAAACTCAAACAAAAACAAGTCACTATCGACATAATAAAAACCGTAGTAAATGTGAAGTTTAAATTTAATTCCTGTACATACCTTGCCTAAACTCTTCCACTTTCTCTGCATGGATTTTTTGATCGATTTATCCAACTCATATCCGAGCCTTTTACCTTTTGGACGACCCTTTGTGGTTACCTTTGATGGGGCCTGGATGTTCTTTGTGCCCAGCACGATTGACGTGTCTGTGGCAATGCTATTGTGTGCAATAGCGACGGTCTTATTCTGCATCATGGCACGGTAATCTACTAGCTTGGCCCTTGCATCATCCAGAGCAGCATGCAACATGTCTGCTTCGTCATCACAATCCACGAATTCCTGCGCAACATTGTAGAAATGTGCACACAACCCTCTGAATATGTTGTGGCTTTCATCTGAACGTCTAATGTCGTGGCTACTCTTAATGTAGGTGGGCTTGCGCTTTATGTTCTTGCTCCAACGAGGTAGAACATAGCAGGAAGGCACCTCATTCACTTTGTAAGATGAAAGTACTACAAGATAGTGGCAACATAATATACCTGCACTCTCGAACAAGTTGCAATCACATCGAACCGCGTGGGTCGAATGGTCAAAATGGATGTCGTACGTAACATGCCGGGTCGTCTCATAGACTAGTATTTCCTCTTCCATCTTTATCGAAGCCGAGTCACCCTGTTCATACATAGCACGAATAGTGCAATCAGCTTTCTTTGCAAACTCCGTTTGGACATCCCTAAACATATCGTTGGTGTACTCTTGTTGAAATTGTCTCTCGATGACTGATCTAGTTGCACATGGGATTAGACCTCTCGAGTCTGTAGCATCATCCTCCAGTTCCTTTTGCTCCTTCGTTCCTTGCACGACCAAACTAGTCCTGCAATTTAAGAATCCACTAAAGAATGAATGCATACCCTCACTCCTCTACGTACTCCTCATGGAAGCCCAGAATTGACCCTTGAAAAAGATTGGCACCCACATGTGTCGGTTCTCAAACAGATCTAAAAAGCAAACAAACCCACCAAAAGCAAAACCATACATAAGAACATATTTTTAGAATAGAATACAAGAACACAACAACATCTAAGCACTTACGACGCATGGTTTTACTAAAAAGACACAAACCTGATAGCCATCTGTTGTGATGTAAGTTGAACTCATCAATGAACTCAGCCCAATGATCCTCGAAATCCTCAACCGACCGAGAGTTCCATATAATGTGATTCAACTCAGCATTCAACTCTCTGAACCTAGCATAACCTCCAAGCTTATTCTGTATCTTTTTTGTTATATGCCATATAGATCAACGATGTCGTGTATTAGGGAGGACCTTCTTAACTGCACCAAACATAGACTTGCATTGGTCTGTGATGATGCCCTTCGGTGCAGTTCCCATGCACTTCAGTCATTGTGTGAACACTCACTCAAAACTCGGGATCTCCTTGCTGCCTAGCAGAGCACAACCTAGCAAAGTAAACTTACCATGGTGGTTCACACCAATGAAAGCAACGAACGGCAATCCATGCCTAAAGGAAGAACAACCATATTTAGGAACATCCAACTAATAAAAAATAATAAAATAATTAGATAACGTGAATGTAAATACATTTACCGGTTCGTGCTGTATGTGGTATCAAATGAGACCACGTCTCCATAGTATTCATAAGACACTCTACACCTTGCATCCACCCAAACTGCACTCGTAAACTTATAATCGTCATCCACATTCACTGCGTAAAAGAAGTTCGGATTTAACTCCTTCATTCGCAAGAAGTAATTCAGCATCTCCTTGACATCTGCGTTGACATTTGTGGATCGGAGACTTGATGAAATGTAATTCCTGACGTCCTTCCCTGAGAAGCCCAAGTTCGAAGGCCCACCAACTTTATTGGCTAATGCTAGAAAGGTCTTGTTGGGTCAAATGCTCGCCTCATCATTAACCTCAATGATGCACTTCGCATGCATTGTCAACTCCCTGTTCTCGTGGTAGTGCACCGCCTTCTTAGTTGAACACGGGTGCAAGTGATTTAGTTCAACCTTCAACAAGACCCAATCTTGCTTTTCCCTGTCAAACTTTGCATATATTCTTGCTCTGCACCCTACAGCTGCAATCATGTTCTTCCGTGTGGGTGCTTTGACACGAGACCCGCAGAAACCCTCCTGATTGTAATGGATAGATTGGTTGATCGGTTGATTTGTCATCCTGTCAAAGTTAGTGGCCCGTATCTTACTTATGAAGCCAACTTTCTTTGCATAGCTCGCATAAAAATCCTGGGCCAGCTTCAAATGCTCAAACCGCATCCCAACTCTTGGTATTTCGTCTTTAGCAAGGCAACTATGATTCGGTAACTGGGAATCAGTTCAAAATAGACATCATTTGATGAACACGACGATTAATGGTCAATTCAAACATGCAGTTAACGAAAAAATAACAACAAACTAGAGTCCAAACCTCATCAACAAGATCCGTGTCATCACATCCAAACTCAGTAATTTCCATACATTCTATAGCCTACAATCAAACATACACAAAGTAAATAGATACTATAGTAAAATATCAACTAAATAGATTTTATTAATACTCTTTCTAAAAATATGATACTAAAATTTATTAATATACATGAATTAAACGAAAGCAGAACAATGAGACTATACTCATACAAAGTGGCACCTAACTAGTTAGTTTTATATTAATTATTTATATAGAGAATGCATAAGTCCACCACATATAAAATATAACTACACAAACTAAAAGTGAGTCTTCTACTATGCTGTGAAAAGTCTTGTTATTAGCTCCTATAATTTTCTTACATATTTATCCATATTTGTTAGTGCATGCATGGAATGGGAGCATACAGATGGGGATTCTTCACATTCTAGTCGCAACCATGGGAAAATTTTTCTCATTTAACACTAAACATATATTGAAAATGTCTCAGGGTAACCTATTAAAAAGGTAATGTAACAATTTATCATCTCCAGTAAATAATTTTCCATCTTCATCTTCTTTAGGACTTGAACAATAGTTCATTGTAACAAGTTATAAAAACCTAACAAGAAACCAAGCTGTAGCTAGTAAGTAATAACAACTAACCAGTACATTGTATTATGACATCCCACAATTCTAAAAATGTAATTCTTTATAAATAGAAAAAATTGAAACTAATTTTTTTACGGGATCATCCACTTATATATTACACCATCCAAATTTTACCTTTTGTAACAAAATATCATCATGGGTTAAGAATGTTGATATTTTAATAACCATCTAATTTATATGTAAATAAACATACATCCGAAAGAAACAACATACATTGGTTACCTTGTCCGACTGTTCACTTTCCCCGTCGAACGACTTGAGCAGGTTGTCGATTGAATGCGTGGTAATGTCGTTGGTGAAAGAATCTGGTGCGAGACAACTCGGTTCAATGGAATTGTCCTCCATTAAAATGGCTGTCAGAGGTCACGTACGTATGAAACGAGAGGTGCAACTTGATAAACCACTATTTTATGGTTTATCTTGTGTTTTATTGAGTGGTTTCACCAAGTCTTCACCCACTTATTCATACTAATTGCATGATTTACATTTTTCTTCCTAGTATTATTTTATGATTGAAAACTTGCTTCCTAAAGAACTTTAATTAGTATATTTTAATTCTCCTTTATACCATTTGATGTCATGATCCGTGTGTTAAGTGTTTCAGGCTTTATAAGGCAGGAATGGCTTAGAAAATGGAGAGGAAGCTTGCAAAAATGGAAGGAACACAAGAAACTAAGGAGATGACCAGCGAATACCGACGCGCGCGCATGGCTCACGCGAGCGTGCGGAATGGAAAAAATTGCAGCGATGCGTGCGCGTGCCTGACGCGTACGCGTGGATTGGAGTCTGCACAAATGACGTGAACACGTGGACGACGCATACGCGTGACAAGAAAAATTTTTGAATGACGCGCACGCGTGGACGATGCGTACGCGTGACCTGCGCGATCTGCAGAATTAACAGAAAACGCTGGGGGCGATTTCGGGCCGCGTTTTGACCCAGTTTTCGGCCCAGAAACACAGAATAAAGCCAGGGAACTTGCAGAGACTCAAGACATAATTGAAACAACATTCATAATTCACAATTTTAGGTTTTTAGATGTAGTTTTCTAGAAAGAGAGGCTCTCTCCTCTCTCTTAGGTTTTAGGATTTAGGATTTCTCTTAACTTTAAGATTATTTCTCCTCAATTTCAGGTTCAATGTTCCTTTATTTTAGTTTCTCTTCTACTTTTATTAACTCTAATGCTTTTACTTGTTAATTACTTATGTTGCCAAATTGGCTTATGAACCTTCCCATGTTAGATTTGAATTTATGTTTAAATGCTATTTGAGGTATTTCAGATTTATGATTGTTTTCTTCTATTTATGATATAAATAATTTATATTTTTCTCCCTTTGCTCTGGTTGAGTAATTGGTGACACTTGAGTTGTCAAACTCAGCAGTTGATTGAAAATTGCGAATTGCTGATTAATTTGGATCCCTCTAAAGCTAGTCTTTCCATAGGAGTTGACTAGGACTTGAGGAATCAAGTTAATTAGTCCACTTGACTTTCCTTTATTTAGTAAGGGTTAACTAAGTGGGAGCAATAAATAATTCTCATCACACCTGATAAGGATAACTAGGATGGGATTTCGAGTTCTCTTACCTTGCCAAGAGTTTTTCTAATTATTAATTTATTTTTCTTGCCATTTAAATTACTTGTTCTCTATTTCAAAAACCAAAAATATACCTTTTTCCATAACCAATAATAAATCATACCTCCCTGCAATTCCTTGAGAAGACGACCCGATATTTCAATACTTCAGTTATAAATTTTATTGGGTTTTGTTACTTGTGACAACCAAAGTTTTTGTACGAAAGGATTCTTTGTTGGTTTGGAAGCTATACTTACAACGTGATTATCTTTCATAAAACTCTTTACCGGCAGGAAATCCGATTGTCAAAATGGCGCCGTTGCTGGGAAATTACAAACGTGTGCCTTATTATTAGTTATTGTAAATATATTTATTTTGCTTGTTTATTTGTTTTTATTTTTGTTTTTAATTTTATTAGTTACTATGAGTTCTCACCCCCGTCGCTTTGAGTTTGGTTCTAATGTTGTTGAAAGGAATGGAAGCTATAACAGGAACATGCATCAAGGTCAAAACAATCACAGATGGAAGGAGCCACGAGGATCTGATCAATCCTTTCGGCAACAACACTTTCCAAGGTACCAGGGACAACGACCATTCTACGATGCATACCCAGACAATAGTTATGGTGGACCCCTTCGTGACAAACCACCTCCACCAAATTACTATGGTCAAGAGCCATTCCGAGGTGCGTACCAAGATGATAGATATGGTGGACCCCCTTGTGGTTACCAACAAGCCCCATCATACGCCTATAAAACACCTCCTCAACATAGCTTCGAACCACTATACTCACAAGCCAATCACAACCATTCACCTCCATATGCCCCTAACCTTTATCCACCCCAATTCCAATCCAATTACTCCCAAGAACCACCACCTCAATATTCACCATGTCCATATCCATCAACCCAAGAATCACAGGCTCGCCTCAAGGAAATAGTAGATCAATTTCATGCAACCTTCATCAACTGGAACAAGCGATAAATCAATTAGCTTCCCGACGTTCGGACACTCAAGGAACCCCATGGCTTCATGTGGAGAATCTAATGAAGAACGTAGCATGAAGGAGACACTAGAAACTCCGGTGGACAGTGAGCAGCATGACTTTGTATTGGAACAATTGGAGGAAGCCGTAATCGTTAAAGAGGAAGAAGTGGTCGAAGACTTAGGAGATGTGGAATGTCCATGGGAAAGCCCAGTCATAGAGCCCCCTTCTAAGGAGTTTGAATTTGATGTTGAGGAGGGTGTACAACCTCCAAGGCATATCATGGTTGAAGACTTTGAAGGGGATGATAAAAAGATAGATTCAATCATTAATGAATTCTTATCTACATTTGAATCCTCTCCCATTGGACTTGACATGGAGATTAAAGAAGAAGAAGTACAACCTCTCATGCCCTTGGTGAACAATGAAGAAGAGATCGAATTGGAAGAAAGCTACCAAGAGGAAGAGGTTGATATTGAAGAAGCTTGTAAAGAGGTGGAAGTTGTCAAAGAAGAGCCCAAGGGAAGGGAGCTGGAGATCACCTTGCCAAGGTTGTTGGAGACCTCTCCCCCAAAGCCATCACCATCCATCCCTTCATTCAAGTGGGTAAATCTCTCATCTCTAAGCTTAATTAGCCCACTTGAATATGCTTTGCTTGAGACGGATGGGCAACTTAGAGCTCTTTGTGGCTATAAGAGTAAGAGGGAGATGGTTAGTGGTAAGAATTGTCATGCAATGTTCAATATGGTTGCATGCTCCAAATTAAAGTATAAGGGTTGGTATAATTCTCAATTGAATGGGTCTAGAAAATTGTTTGGATGTCTCGGTAAGAATTCTGACTGTTCACCACCCAAGTGGAAAAATGATGGTCAACAAGAAGACGGGTGCAAAAGCAAGGTTTGGGACCCCGAAATTCATTCCAACAATCAACACTCTTGGGGCCTTGTCACTTGCTTTAACTTGCTTGAAGGCTTTAAGCAACTAGTTTAGGATCCCGGAGGCCATTGGAATTACAAACATTGGTGGAGATTCCTGGATGAGTTCAAGCACAAGCTACCATAACAGGGAGCTCACCAAATGTTCAACTTAAGGACTTAAACCAAAAGTTCTAGGTGGGAGACAACCCACCATGGTATATTCTTTCCTTTTTGTTCTTAGTTTTATTTTATTTTATTTTTTTCATTCGTGTTCATTCATAATTTCTGCATAGTCATCTGTATTCTGCATTTTGCATTCTGCATACCGCATAAAAAAAATTCACACGGGACGCGCAAGCGTCGCTGACGCGTCTGCGTCATAGGTGCATTCGAAGCAAGGAAGAAAAGAAGCAGAGAGTCACGCGGGAGCGTGGCTGGAGGCGTGCCTTAGGCACAAGCATGCCCACGCGAACGCGTGCCCTACGCGTCCGCGTCATTTGAAAAAATGCCTCCGACGCGTGCGCGTCGACCATGTGCACACGTGACCCTGCAAAATCGACGTAAAAAGGTGTATGGCAGAGAGTCATGATGGAGTGGGGCTGGAATGATGCTGGAAGCACAAGCCCTATCACGTGAACGCATGCCCCACACGTCTGCATCATTTTTCAAATAGAAGCAATTCACGCGTGCGTGTCACCCACGCGCACGCGTCACCCTAAATTTTGGCAATATGCGTACGAAATAGAAAGTTGTGCATGCGCGAGGATGCACTCGCGCCAATAGCACAAATCAGGTGACGCGTCTGCGTCCCTGACACATCCGCATCATCTGAAAATAACGCCAATCACGCGAACGCGTGCCCCACGCGTCCGCGTCGCATACGACACACAGTTTATCCAGATCAGCGCCAGAATTCCTATCTTTTCTTCTCCAATCCTACTTATCTTTCTATTATCATTCTTTCTTCTTTCTTCTATCTTTTCTTATTCTTTCTTTCTTCTTTCTTACTTTCTACTTCTTCATCTCTTTAACCTCTCATCCTTCTTCACTTTCATTCTATTTTACTTAATTTATTTGCATACTTTCATTCATTGCATTTTAATTTTGTGCATATTTTTATTTTCTTTTCTAAATTTATTATTTTTCCATTGGTGTTAAATTTTCTTTTTCAATTGCTATATCTTTTCTGGTATTATTTTGGTGCTTTGTGACTTGTTTCCATTGTTGGGTAATATTATTTATAGGTCAATGCTACTCTTTTATGACACTTGTATTCCTTTTGCATTGATTTGAACTTATACTGTCTTTCATTACCCACATTCTTCCCCTGTGTTGCAATTTTTGTACTATTGATATGCCATGTGCCTCTATTATTTTCTCACTTGCATGTTGTAGCTACCATGTAATTGGGACCCTCATTATTTGGCATTAACCCACCATTACTTTATTTATTTTCTTCTCTTTATTCCTGGGTTACTTTTCTTCTTTTTCCTCTTCTTTCAGGATGGCCACCGAGGAAGGGAAACAGAAAACTTTTACATGGGGAGACAAACAAGTCCATCTGCACAATCTTTGGAGAAAAGCATCAGTTATAACCACCCATCCATTTGCACATTGACGTTAGGATTTTTTCCAGTAAAGAATGTCATAAAAACAGTCGCGTTGTAGATATAGTCTCTAAACCAACAAAAATCCCTTCGTGCAAACGTTTTGGTTGTCACAAGTAACAAACCCCTTTGAAATTGATAACCGAGTATTCAAACATCGGGTCGTCTTCTCAAGGAATTGCAGGGAGGTATGTTCTTATTATTGGTTATGAGTTTGTAAATTAGGGTTTTGGAAGTAAGGTGGGAATATGTTATATGACAAGTAAAATAAAATAATAATAATAAAATCTCTTGGCAAGGTATAAGAATTGGAATTCCTATCTTAGTTATCCTTATCAGGTGTGAAGAAGATTGGGTTTTAATCCCACTTGGTCATCCTTTATTAAACAAAGGAAGGTTAAGTGGAATGATCAGCTTGATTCTCAAGTCCTAGTCAACTCCTGTGGAGAGACTAGTGTTAGAGAAATCCTAGCTCAAGCAAAATCTGCCAATTTCAATCACTTGCTGAGTTTGATAACTCAAGTATTACCAATCACTTGACCAAAGCCAAAAGGGAGAAAAATATCTAAATTAATTTGAAAGCAATTTTAAACAGAGCATCAATATAAATAAAGCAAAGCAATCTTAAATCTGAAAATACCTCAAATAAAATACATTCAAAGTAGTAAAATCTAACATGGAAAGTTCATAAGCCAATTGGAAAAATAAATAAAAATAAAGAACCTGGGATTGAGAGTCACTCCTAAAACTAAGAGAAATCCTAAATCCTAATCCTAAGAGAGAGGAGAGAACCTCTCTCTCTAAAAACTACATCTACTCCTAAAATTGTAAATATGAGAGCCTCCCTCTGAATGGATGTAGTTCCCCTCTTTATAGCCTCTAATCTGTGTTTTCTGGGCCGCAAACTGGGTCAGAAACAGTCCAGAATTCGCTGGTTTCGAATTTTGCCACGCTGGATTTCCGTCACTGCGACGCGGCCGCATGGATCACGTGATCGCGTCGCCTAGCGTCAGGGGAACTATAGCATATTATATATCAAATCAAAGCTCCGGACGTTAGCTTTCCAACGCAACTTGAACCGCGTCGTTTGGACCTCTGTAGCTAAAGTTATAGCCATTTGAGTGCAGAGAGGTCAGGCTGGATAGCTTAGCAATTTCTCCAACTTCTTGCATTCCTTCCGCTTTTGCATGCTTTCTTCCCATCCTCCAAGCCATTCCTGCCTTATAATATCTGAAAACACTTAACAGACATATCAAGGCATCTAATGGTAATAAGAGAGGATTAATAATAAGCAAATATAAGATCAAAGAAGTATGTTTTCAATCAAAGCACATAATTAGGAAGGCAAATGTAAAACCATGCAAATAGTATGAATAAGTGGGTAAAGAGTAGATAGAAACCACTCAATTGAGCACAAGATAAACCATAAAATAGTGGTTTATCACACATCTCAGCATGCACCGAGGATGGTGCAATCTTTAAGTGTGGGGAGATCGATACCGACTTCCATGGGTTAGTTATTTCCTTCTCAACACCAATGTTTTATTTTCTTTGTTTGTTCATTGTTGTATTTGCATGTTTGATTGCATAGTTGTTTGATTTTGTGCATATTTTACCACCACTTGGTTAAAGTAATATTTTCTTTTTCAAGAAACTTTTTATAACATTTCACTAATTTGAATTAAAATTTTTATTGAACTTGTTTGAAGAAATATTATACTGGAACATGGTTTAGAGCTCGAACACACAAAACCCAGTAAGATTTTGAGCCTATTTGATTGGTTGCATTTTATCAACCAATATTTTATTTTTGGTGTGTGTTGTTCTCTCTAAAATTGTGATCTTTGTCTTGCTTGATTCTATATTTCCATTATTTAATGTATGCATGCACTTAGCCTTTATTTCACTAAGCTTACATACCCATATGGCCTTACCCTTTCATTATCCTTTGCAAACCAATGTTGAGCCTATTATACCCCTTTGTTCTTTACTTTAGCACATCATTAACTCTAAGCAAAAAACAATAATGTCCTTAATTTGAATCCTTGGTTAGCTTAGACTTGAGAGTGCTTATGAATTAAGTGTGGGGAAATGGGTTTGGAAACGTTTGGTTTTGGAAATTGAGTATGTTAGAATTTTCTAAAAATGTGAAAGAAATATTTAGGACATGTTCATGCATTCAATAATTTAATCATATGCATTGAGAAAAGCAAAAGAAAAAAAATATAGATATATATAAAAAAAGAAAAGGAAAAGAAAAATAAAAGAGAAAAAGAAAATAAAAAGAGCAAATAATAAAAGGGGACAAAATGCCCCAAAGTAAATGGTGATAGCAATGCATATGTACTGTACTCGAATCAGGATGCATGAATATGTGGAAAATATGGTTAATGGATAGTTAGGTTTTGTATTATGATTACATGGATTGTCTAAAGTTAGGTGGAAAGTTTAAGTTAATTAAGGATTCAGATTTTAGTCCACTTGGCCAAATACAATCCTACCTTGACCCTAACCCCATTACAACCCTTAAAAGACTTTTTGATTTGTGTATTTGTGCATTAAACTTTTGTTGATTGGTAGAAGAAGAGCAAGCATTAGAAAGCAAGATTAGTAGAGAATTGAGAGAATCGAACCTCAAACACCTGAGCGATTAGAGTGTATACACTTCTGGTGAGGGTTCGACGCTCGATTCTATGTTCCCTGCTTTCATGAGCTATCTTCTTCTTGCAAGTCTATTTGTACTTCAGTTTTATGATTTGAATTAGTGAAATCCAGTTCATATTTGTTCTTGAAAGATTTATTTACATTTCACCAAGTAGGTAAAAGTATTTTGCATTTAGTTACATTCATATACATAGGTTGCATTGCATTGCATGAGTCTTACTTTTTCCTACTCATTTATTTTGTTTCCTTAAGCTAAGCATGAGGACATGTTAATGTTTAAGTGTGGGGAGGTTGATAAACCACTATTTTATGGTTTATCTTGTGTTTTATTGAGTGGTTTTATCAAGTCTTCACCCACTTATTCATACTAATTGCATAATTTTACATTTTTCTTCCTAGAATTGTTTTACGGTTGAAAACTTGCTTCCTAAAGAACTTTAATTAGTATATTTTAATTCTCCTTTATACCATTCGATGCTGTGATCTGTGTGTTAAGTGTTTCAGGTTTTATAGGGCAGAAATGGCTTAGAAAATGGAGAGGAAGCTTGCAAAAATGGAAGGAACACAAGAAACTAAGGAGATGACCAGCGAATACCAACGCGCGCGCATGGCTCACGCGAGCGCGCGGAATGGAGAAAATTGCAGCGACGCGTGCGCGTGCCTGACGCGTATGCGTGGATTGGAGTCTGCACAAATAACGCGAACGCGTGGACGACACGTACGCGTGACAAGGAAAATCACTGAATGACGCGTACGCGTGGACGACGCGTACGCGTGACCTGCGCGATCTGCAGAATTAACAGAAAATGCTTGGGGCAATTTTGGGCCGCGTTTTGACCCAGTTTCGGCCCAGAAACACAGAATAAAGCCAGGGAACATGCAGAGACTCAAGACATAATTGAAACAACATTCATAATTCACAATTTTAGGTTTTAGATGTATTTTTCTAGAGAGAGAGGCTCTCTCCTCTCTCTTAGGTTTTAGGATTTAGGATTTCTCTTAGCTTTAGGATTGTTTCTCCTCAATTCCAGGTTCAATGTTCCTTTATTTTAGTTTCTCTTCTACTTTTATTTACTCTAATGCTTTTACTTGTTAATTACTTATGTTGCCAAATTGGCTTATGAATCTTCCCATGTTAGATTTGAATTTATGTTTAAATGCAATTTGAGGTATTTCAGATTTATGATTGTTTTCTTCTATTTATGATATAAATAATTTAGATTTTTCTCCCTTTGCTCTGGTTGAGTAATTGGTGACACTTGAGTTGTCAAACTCAGCAGTTGATTGAAAATTGCGAATTACTGATTAATTTGGATCCCTCTAAAGCTAGTCTTTCCATAGGAGTTGACTAGGACTTGAGGAATCAAGTTAATTAGTCCACTTGACTTTTCTTTATTTAGTAAGGTTAACTAAGTGGGAGCAATAAATAATTCTCATCACACCTGATAAGGATAACTAGGATGGGATTTTCCGTTCTCTTACCTTGCCAAGAGTTTTTCTAATTATTAATTTATTTTTCTTGCCATTTAAATTACATGTTCTCTATTTCAAAAACCCAAAAATATACCTTTTTCCATAACCAATAATAAATCATACCTCCCCGCAATTCTTTGAGAAGACGACCCGAGGTTTCAATACTTCGGTTATAAATTTTACTGGGTTTTGTTACTTTGGACAACCAAAGTTTTTGTATAAAAGGATTCTTTGTTGGTTTAGAAGCTATACTTACAACATGATTATCTTTCATAAAACTCTTTACCGGTAGGAAATCCGATCGTCACAACTCTCCCGTGTATTACACCGGATTAGTCGGTGATGACGAGGCTGCAATGGTGGAGGCCATGGGCTGTAGGGGGCTACACAGTGTGTGATCCCGGTCACCTACGGCGGGCTGCACGGGGCGCAGGTTGTGGGTGTGGGGAAAAAAATTTTCTCCGCTTGGGGGGGCTGGCCGGACGTTGACACAGAGGGAGAAAGTGTCGGTCGTGGGTGGGGAGGGGGAATGCTGGCTTCGTTGTTGGGAAAGTCCATCGAGAGAGGGAAGAGATATGGTGTGAGAGGATAGGAAACGTAACTGTTCCGTATTCAAAAATCTGATTTTTTAAAATTTGAAAAATGGTTATTATTATAATTAAATTAATTAAATCATTATTAACCTAATCATTAATTTACTTTTATGACCCCATTGTTCATATTGTTCACTAGTATTATTGTTCACCCATACTTTTCCTTAAAATTAGGATTTGGAAGAGGGGTGTATACTAGTATACTGTGTTAGTAGTTTAATTGGGCTAATTTTTAGGGCCTGTTATTCATATTGTTCATATGGTCATTGTCTACCTAGCATTTCCATAAATATTATATAGATTACCCAAACCAAAACTTTACGTGAATGTCCCATGCATGTCACTATATAAATAGAATGAGCCAACTTCAAATGGTAAAATATAGTAGTAAATCGAATCACTCCAATTCGATTTACTATGGTATAGGGTGATTCAAAAAAGGTGAGTCAATTTTTTAAAGAGTGCATACTATTTGAATTCACCCATAGTAAATCGATGAGATAAACCTCATAGTAGTCCTTGAGATTTACAAAATGCACGGATTTGGTCCCTGACTTCCCAATTGTACTATTATGTCCTCGAGATTGGAAAAAATGCACCTATTTGGTCCCTTCCCCTTTTCCGTCCAAACTCCTTCCCGGCGGCAGTGATGTGGCAACTTTTTGCCATGCTGGACATCATAATGGTTACATGACGTGGCTATCGAAAGTTTGTAACCCAATGTGGTCCCTGAGCCCTTTTTAACCCTAACTACTGATGGAGTAGGGTATTTCTTCCCTGTTCGTTTGCTTCGTCATTGCTATGCTGGGTGGAACGATGGTTGGACGTGCAAATGAGGGAGATGGGAGTTCTATTCGATCGACGGACAAGGACGCCAAGTCGTAGCAGAGCCTCACGAGTGCCAGAGCTTTTGATAGCCATGGAGTGTAATGAATTTGTGCATGGTGAAAATGATTTGGTTTCATAGTCATAGTAGAGGTAAGTGTTAAGAATCTTGTTTGTTTGGTTGTTGTTAAATGTGTTTGTTTGGATGCTGAGAAAATTGAAGCAGGAAAAAATAAAATAAAAAATGAGTTTTGATTCTTTTGGGGGGGTAATTGTTTCTGTAGTTGACTAGTTATAGCCTTATAGGTCATGAGTTGACTTCACCAACTTTTTCTTGGTCTTTGGTTATGCAGGTGTTGGTTCTTCTTGTTTGAATCTCAGTTTTGGCTCATTCTTCTTCTAAAGAAAAATTGGATGCACATAACATGTTTGTGAAAATGACACAGAAGAGTGCACTCTTGATCCCCTTATAGTGATTGTTGATTGTGACAGTACGGCTCTATACGTTTACTTTCTCATAGTTTTGTGTTGGAGGAAACAAACTATGGTTGTTTTCTTGCTAATTGGTACAATAGGACCACCAATCAAGAAAAGAGCTGGTCTAAGGATTAAACAAGCCGGGAGAGGTTCATACAGAGGAAGCTAGGTGTTTTGTGTTTATATCTGTCTGTGTGCTTTGAACATTGAACTTGTTATTTGGACGGTGATTTTTGTACATTTTTCCTTAAAAGTGTTAGCAAAAAGAGAATATAGAACAGATGGAAGCCACTTCTATGACTCATCAGTTGTTGAAGGGTTTTGTGCTGGTACACAGTAGAAGTATGCTGTTTTTTGGAAGCTTAACCACCATTTCCCCATGTAAGTTCTGTGGCTATTTGTTGTGCTGTCTTTTGTGTTTTTTTTGTGCTGAAATGAGTAGAGTTGTCTTTTTATGTGGTAGTTTTTCATAAGTTAAGTTCACAGTTTTCAACTTATTTTGAGTTAGTAGTGTGCTACTAGAAGAATTGATCATGTTATTGATGGCTCACCATTTCCTTATGTTATTTGCTTATGTAAACTAACGTTACTTTAAAAGGGGTTAAACCTTGGATTATTAACTAATTTTGTTTGGTCTGCTACTTGTTGACCCGGGAAGATGGATATTATGGTTACCAGAAAACTAATGAGGCCGGCGGAGAGTATGTTGGATGACATCAATTTCAAATTCCCAGTTGAGATATATTCTTCAGTGGTGAAAGTATTGATTGAATAGAATAGAACTCCCGTCTCCCTCATTTGCACGTCCAACCACGCTACTCCATCAACAGTTAGGAAGAAGAAGAAAGTGGTACACTATCCATCAGCAGTTAGGGTTAAAAAGGGGCTCAGGGATCATATTGGGTTACAAACTTTCGATAGTCACATCATGTAATTGTTGGGATGTCCAGCATGGCAAAAAATTGCCACATCACTGCTGCCGGGAAGGAGTTTGGACGGAAAAGGGGGAAGGGACCAACTAGGTGCATTTTTTCCAATCTCGAGGACATAAATAGTGCAATTGGAAAGTCAGGGACTAAATAGTGCATTTTGAGAGGATAGGAAACGTAACTGTTCTGTATTCAAAAATATGATTTTTAAAATTTGAAAAATAGTTATTATTATAATTAATTAATTAAATCATTAATTAAACTAATCATTATTTACTTTTATAACTCTATTGTTTATATTGTTCACTAGTATTATTGTTCACGCCATACTTTCCTTAAAATTAGGATTTGGGAAAGGGGGTGTATACGGGTATACTGTGTTAGTAGTTTAATTGGACTAATTTTTGGCCCGTTATTCATATTGTTTTGGTTTTCTTCTTCCCAAAAAAAAAAAAAAAAAAAAACTAGGGGGAGTCAAAAAAAAAGAAAAATGGGTGAGTCGATTTTTTAAAGAGTGCACACGATTTAAATTCACCCATAGTAAATCGATACAAGGCATATCGATTTAATACATAGTTTTAACTCAGTAATTCGAATTAGATGAATTCGAATAACGTACACTATGATAAATCGACACAGACCGTATCCATTTTTATAAATATACATGCTTCAATGTAGATCAATAAAACCTCATTTGATTTACACACAAACTCCTGTATTAATTTATAAAAATTTTAGTACTTTATTTTCATTATAAACGCGCGTTTACCTGAAATAAGAAGTTGTAGCTTTTGCATTCACTAACGTGCTTTATATTTAATTTTTCTAGATCTTATTCTATAAGAATGTTTAGATTTATTTCAAGTCACTTCAAATATTTTAATTTTTCTTATGATTGTTAGAACTCTCTTTCATATTTTAATTTTTATTTTTTATTAAATTTTTATTATAATTTTGTTATAATATGAATTGTTGATCTTGCTACACAAAGTAAAGAAAAAATGACCATACATAACAATAATAAAAATAAGATTATTGAGAGTACTTAAAAATAAAAAATAATATTATTAATTCGGTTTATTATGGTGCAAACATATATAAATAGGAGTTCAAATTAATTTATTTTGGCAATTCTATACTAAAATTATTTTTAATAAAATAAATATTGTCTGGATAATATTAGTTAAAATTATTTTTAATATAATTTAAAAAATTGATATTAAATTATAATATTATCTTGTTAAATATATTTAATTTTTTTATTTTTTTT